>NC_079148.1:119943612-120543612 GCF_945859685.1 Eupeodes corollae
CCGGATAAACCGCTCCTTACAGGCCTGGGCTCCGAATATGTCGAAAAAGCCCTATTAATTGTTCACTAAGTAGTTCAACCTTACTGGAATATGTTGATGCCACCGTTGATTCCATCTCGAGAATTCGTCCGCTGAGCTGCCTCAGTGGAAACACCTTTCCCCCCTCTCTAGTGTGCTGCCCCCAACAACTTTCTACTGTGGTTGGGACCCAATCTCCATTTGAGGTACTAGACACCCGGTGTTCACTGCGGGGAGGTGAGAGTAGGAGTTGATAGACAGAGGTGGGTTTTGAGACAAAACCTGTGGACGCTTGTGTCTTCTTGAATGCACATGTCTACCAATTTAACTCACTTTTTTTAAACTGCTATGGTTTAACACCCACGCAACTTTCTTGAGAGCCCTTTTTGCATCTTTCTGCATTATTATCTGTATAACAAAATGTACGAGTATTTGAAGTCGATATCTTTTCTGTTTCTTGAGCTATGGACGACGAAAAAAACGTGGCGAACGTACGGACGTACAAACGTATGTACGTATACGTGGAATAAATAATAGCTCCAACCTGTTTAAGACAGCTTTGATTCGATTGTTCCAAACATCCTATGTGAATTTAACATATTTATACCGTCATAAGATGCAATTTTTTCCTCTATATAGAAGTGAAAGAGAGTCAGATTGAGGAACAAAAATCAATAAAAAAGGAGCCTTGAGCCGACTTAAGATACTTCCAACCGAGTTTTGTGAAAATCATACTTGCCTGGCTCTTCTGTGTTAAAATTGTAAATTAGTAGCGAAAATAATAAAAATCTTGCAAGCCTCTAAATTAATATAATAATACATAAATTGGTATTTAAAAAAGTTTTCAATAGTTTAATTAGGCGTCACCATCATTATTGTATATTAGTGACGCTGGATGTATAAAATACCTAATCATTATAATTTCTCTTTTAATCGCATTCAACTTCACTAAAAATAAAAAGAAGAACCTATAAACTTTTTGTTATAAAAACTCATATAACAACCAAATCACAAGTAAAACAACCATATTACAGTAATATAACTATACATACAAAAGAAACATAAATTAATGATTTTTAAAATTGTTTTGTTCTCAAATTTTATTGGTTTTTAAATATCTTAAGTTCTCGATTTTCAAAAGAATCGATATACTCAAATTAAATTTTAATTCATATTTTTTTTTTGAACTTGGCTTTCTTCTTCAAAATACGTTAAAACTTTGAGTGGGTAAATTTACGACCTCTCTGTTGTTGTTATATATATTTGATAAAAACACGCCGGGATTCAATATACTTAAATAGAAATATACATAAAGTTAATCAATCTGAGACTTCGCATTGTTTTTGGTTTATTACCGGCAGAGTCATAAAAAACGGAAACAAACACGACGTGTGTATAAACGAATTTTATTACGGTGGACATTTTTTAAGACTTCTATTGTTGTGTTGTCGAGTTGTTAAACATAAAGTAACATCGCATAACGCCAGATCGATCGCCAGCTTGTTCGGGGTCAATCAACAGCAATATGATGTCTAATGGCGGTTGCTGGCGGGGATCAAATTTTTGAAACTTCAAATTTTGGTTTCGTTCATCATCGTCAGAGTCAAGTGAATAAAGCACCAATCAAAGATTTGTAATTAATTTCGACTTGGTTATGGTTAGCCACTTTATAATATCCATAATATGACACTTGGGGTCCGATTCGTTACTATTTCGATACCTATTCGATTCAATTCAATTTGGGGTATGAGAAAGTTTTATTCGTTTATTTGCTATAAAAATTAGTTTGGAGGAGAAATTGAAGGGGAGGACTTGATTAAAAAACACAGTGGGCGGTTTGCTTTCTAGACAGCGACCATGGACAATGAATGCTTTTTGTTGGAAAGATGGCATGGCGTTTTACGCCAAGCATAGTTATATTAGAAATAAACTTGGAAATATAAAGAATTTCGTATATCTATATAAATTTATTCGAGCACAGTTATCTTATTTTTTTTTTTTAAGTTTATAGCCAGCTAATGAATGGGCACGGGTGATGATTTTATGGTCCATTAGAACTTAGCGAGGATGCTTTTGTGATGAAGATAGTATCAGCAGGAATTTTTGATCTCAATTTAAGTGGGCGGGTGCCAGACGTTTAATAGTCGCATAGTGAAGAAATGATTATTTCTGACCTATACATTGATTTTATTTGAAATTGTTGACTAAAATAAATGCGGAACCTCTTTCTTTTATTGCGAAGAATTAAGATTTATTTATACCAACATAAATAATTTATTTAATTATCAGTGTTGCATTTTGGAATACTTGAAATAACTTTTACCTATGTAAATGCTTCTATTTAAAAAAACACTTTTGTTAATTTTTGATTGATTGTGGGTTTTTTAAATAGCCTATAAACGAGTGAAACAACCAGTGCAGAGGTGTTTTTAATAATAAGTTAGGCTGTGAAATTTGATATAGCAATTCATTAGGAGTTATTAAAAATTTAATTAAAGTTGGAACATAGTTTGAGAAACCAAAGAATCTATGTAGGTAGCAAGTAATCAAATAAAACAGACAGAGGTACAGAACGAAACATTTTAAATGAGTTTCTAAGATGGTCTTACAATGAAAATTTAAAACACTAAAGCCTTGTTATATGTAAATTATTTAAATGTACCTTATTGCTTCTCATAAATCATACATTAATATTTTACGACCTTCGCCTTTCTAACGATAACCAAGTCAAGGAGTTCAGTAAAAATCCTACAACTCTTATACATTTACCTGTTAAACCCAAAATAAATCAACCATAATGCGTTTAACGTTGATTTTTGCAATGCGTTTTAACTGAAGGCGGATACTTTAAGGATGATTTGTTGTTGATAATAATTTGTTATTGTTATTGGTCCTATTTGTCGAATTGAAAATTTTAGCATTTCCCGACGTTTCAAGGTACCTAGAATCGAAATAAAAGATGCTTGGAGAGATGTATGTGCGTGCGTGTGTACGTACGTGCGTACGTCCATACGACAGTTCGTTCGCGGGAAGTATTTTTTCGTCGTCGTCCATAGCCGCCCTAGAACCTGTAAAGATATCGACTTAAAATAAATGTAGTTATACAGATCAGGGTTGTTGCGGATGTACAAATTTTGACATCCGCGGAAGAGGATGCGGATTTTAGAATTTATTAAATAAAACCAATTTTAAGTCCGTGAATAAAGGAAAATTTTATTGATTATCTTTGCGTTAATAATTAAATTTAAAAATAGGTGAGTAATATTTAATAAAAGCAAGATCGTAGCCTTCTCAGAATGTAATCTGTTCCTTAGTGGATCTTATATTAATCCAGCTCCACTGAATAGTTGTTCGCTGGGAACACTGGCTGGTGGAGGTGATAAATACCTCAGTGCAACTTTGGAGAGCCTTTTAAAGTCTGTTTGATGGACTTTCCACCAATCAAGTGGAGTCTTTTTTTATTTCGGTAACATGCTAACTCCCTTCGGAGAAGTGCTTCGGGACTAGCGTTATCAGAATATCTTTCACCTTCGTCTTCAGTTGATGAATCTAGCATCATTGTCATATCGTTTCTGAAGCAAGCCTTGTAACTTAAACCGGACGTTCCTGGTTCCGAATGTAAAGTCTCATCCATTTTCTTCTTTTTTGTGTTGTTTGCATTTGGTGACAACGTAAGAGAACTGGTGCTTAATGGATTATTTATCATCTTTAGAATTACATCTTTTATTCTTTAATCGGTGATGAGTTTGGTTTGAAAAATGTATAACTATAGCGAGGGTCTAAGTATCTTGAAATCGCATACAAATCGCTGTCTTTCAAAGATGAAAATTTTCTTTAAAAATTAGTTTTCAGATTAAGGCTGCCAGCCAAATGGCATCAGTGTCCGATGGTTTTGATAACTATTCATCAAGTTTTTTCTTAAGCATATGAATTATAGGAATCACAGAAGATATAAGTGACTGAGAGCTGCTCATTTCACGAGTAGCTCCTGCAAAGAGTTTGAGTAGTTCGAGACATCTTTCAATTATTTTCCACTTTTCTGGCAAAATTGGTTCAATATTGTTGTCATTGGCATAAAGACTTAATGCATCTTTTATCTTGAAAAAGCGCTTAAAAATGTAGAATGTGCTATTCTGAAGAACTTTGTTGCTTTTTTCTAATTTGAAAAAAAGAGTTAAAAAATCTGCTTCCGCAACAAACTCCGCATCAGTTTATGCGGATACGGATGCGGATGTTGGAATCATTGCGGATAATCCGCAATTGGAGATGCGGATGCGAATATTCGCAACATCCCTAATACAGATAATAGTGCAGAAAATTACAGAAAAGGCTTTCAAAAAATTGAGTGAGTCAATTTTTTTTTGAATAAGCAATTTAAAAAAAGGTAAACATTTAGGTTAACCCAAAATATCTCACGAAGCAATAACGTGATATTACGTTAGTATATTTTTGGGAAAAATCCAGTTTTTTTATCATTCCAAAAAACTGAACATAAAAATATTTGTCAACTCAAAAATTTTACGAACAAAAAATGGTTATATCTCCAAAATAATAGGAGAAATTACTTTTCTGACATCTGGTAAGATTTTGAGAAAAATTAAACAGACAGTTTTTTACAAAAGAAAAATAAAAAACTAAAAAATACTGAAAGTTGTTAAAAACTGATTTTCGACTTAAATATCTTTTCAACAATTTGAGATATTGGCTTTAAACCGGCTTTTGTCTTATAAAAAATATTGTTTTCGACTTTCAGTAAAATTGTGAGAAAAATGGAATTAATATTTTTAACTTCCCATATTTTAGAAAGATGCCTGTGCGTGCGTCTAGAGGAAGCTGCATTACAAATTTCTGAGCAAAACCTTGCACATTCACTAAGACGTTCATTTATTCGGAGGTGCAGAGCCTGTATAAGAGTGAGTGAAAAAAATTTTAAAAATTATCTATTTTTGTTTTTGTTTATAATAAAACACGACTCGGACCACTAGCTCGTTGTAGCCAAGGTAGTACTACGAAATTCCAGACCCATGGCAAAACAGGGAGGTGCTGGGAGAAGGAACAACGTCGAATGGCTACAATCGCCAGAGATCGCCAAATACTTTTCCGACCGAGTTACAAGTAACCTTTCTCCAAGTTCTCTGCCGCCAACACAATGTATCGAAAACCAGTGGCAATGTTGCCACGACCGAGTTACAAGTAACCTTTCTTCAAGTTCTCTGCCGCCAACACAATGTATCGAAAACCAGTGGCAACATTGCCAATATGCAATCAGAGAAGCCGCCTCCGATGTGCTGGGTTTCAAACAGCCACCAAGAAAGAATCTCTGGTTTGATGAGGAATGCCGGCAGGCAAATGCAGCCAAACAACACGCACGCAAAGCTGCGCTGCATGAAAGGACGAGAGCTGCTCAAGAGCTCTATGAGCAGAAGAGGCGAGATTAACGCCGACTTCCGAGAAGGAAAAAGAGAGGGCATGAGAAGCGTGCGGTCGAATGTTGAGAGGTTCAAAAGCAGGAATGAAGTGAAACGAAATTCACAGGTAAATAACCTAGAACCGAAGGCTGCAAAGCCGAATGTGGAAAAATCATAGTGGAACCGCAGTCAATGCTGAGGATATGGAAGGACCACTTCTGCAGACTGTATAACGGCTACGACGAACTGAATTCCACTGTCAGGCAGGATGATCAATTCAACATAGACGACGAAAGCCAACAATTCCGTCCTCCCGACTTAGACGAAGTTAACATTGCCATATCTTAGCTGAAGTCTAATAAAGCCACTTGAGCAGATGGCTTGAATGCCGAGCTCTTTAAAGCAGCTGGAGATAAGTTGGTTAGGTGCATGCACCAACTTATCTGTAAGATATGGTCGGAAGAAAGCATGCCCGATGAATGGGACCTCAGCATTGTTTTCCCGATCCTGAACAAAGGAGACCCTCTAAACTGCACCAACTATAGAGGAATCAGTCTACTTAACATCGCCTATAAAATCGTCTCTGCCGTAATATGTGAACGTCTAAAGCCCATCGTCAACAACCTGATAGGTCCTTATCAGTGCGGTTTTAGACAAATAAAGTCCACAGTTGATCAAATATTCACATTACGGCAGATTCTGGAAAAAACCCAAGAACACCAAATCGACACCCACAATCTTTTCATCGACTTCAAGGCCGCATATGACAGCATCTACAGGGACGAGCTGTATAGAGTCATGTCTAGTTTTGGCATCCCTGCCAAACTCGTCCGTTTGTGCAGGATGACCATGGAGAATTCACGCTGCTCCATAAAGGTTGAAAACAACTTAACAGAACATTTCGGTGTCAAAAAAGGTTTTAGACAAGGTGAAGCGCTGTCATGCGATTTTTTTAACATCGTGTTTAAAAGAATAGAGCAGAGTTCACACGTCAACACTGGAGGCACTATCTCTAAAATCTGTCCAATTACTGGCATATGCTGATGACATTGACTTAATCTGAAGAACGCAGCGTGATGACAATGGGGCTTTTGTGAGTATTGAGGCTAAGGCGGCAAAAATGGGTTTAAAGGTTAATGAGGGAAAAACAAAGTACAAGCTGTCGTCAAGAAAGGACATACAACACCGACGTCTTGGTCAAAGCGTCACCATCGACAGACATAACCTCTCTCGAGGGACCAAAGTGTTGCAATATAAGACCCTTATCATCCCCGTCCTGCTATACGGTGCAGAAGCATGGACTATGACAAAAGCGGATGAAAGCACCTAGGGTCTCTTCGAGAGAAAAGTTCTTCGTGTGATCTACGGTCCGTATGCATCGAAGGGGAGGAGAAGATGGAACGACGAGCTGTACGGGATGTACAGCGACGTAGACTTAGCCAAAAGGGTAAAAGTCCAACTACTAAGATGGCTGGGTCACGTAGAGCGCATGGAAACCAACTAATGCTCCGACCCGGAAAGTCTTCGAATCCATACCCACAGGACAGCGCAGTAGAATAAGACCGCGGATCACGTGGGGCTCGCACAAGTGGAAGGTGACCTCACCCAACTTAGAGCGCGAAACTGGAGACATCTAGCTAGGGACCGAGCTAGATGGAGAAGTTTGTTGGGTGAGGCCCTAGCGCCACCTTAAGTAAGCAATTCGGTTTTTCACAAAATTTGACAGAAGGCGTAATTTTGAAGATAAAATAATTTGTTGGTCGTTTCTTGGATTTATAAAAATTCACGCATTCTAAAAATCTTTTATTTCGACTTGAGGGAGCTTGAAACGTCGAGAAATGTCAAAATTTTCGATTCGACAAATCGGATGGATTGTAAATGTAAAGGATATAACGAAGCAAATCTATAAATACCATAAAAGTTTAATACATTTGAGTACATCAAGAGCTTGAGTGGAGTTCAAGAAAAAGTAAAAATCCTGACACTTGATAGTTTCAATTTCTATTCAAAAAAAAATAAGTATCAAAGAATTGTATGTAATAATACTCTTTATCAGTACTATACAGAACTGCTAACCTTATTACGATAAGTCTTTAAACATAGACATGAATTCTTTACTAAATTTTGAATTGAATAGCTGAATTTTCAATTTTATAACTCGGGTTTGTATTTAATACATGACATTCAGTCGAATTTCCCATCTTACTTATGATACGAATTTATGACAATTTCTTGAATTTTTGATAAAGTTCTTGTACTTGTTTATTCAACTTCTTCCTATTCTATTGAATGCTCTATAGATTTCTTTCCTACCTATAACACCCTCCCTCCCTCTACATTCATTCTCACTAAAAATACATATTTTTATTTGCGATTTGAGAACAATCTCAATTATCGCAAGACCATAAACGCAATAAACATCCCATCGCTAACCATAAACATCCAATTCGCAAACATTATTGCACCATTAAATTAATGTTCTCCAGCATCAGCACCATAAATGTAACCCCATTTCCTAGCCAATGTCGAATCCTTCGTGTATATAAACTATATGCAACATTGCACCCAACTCCCCCAATTACAAGGTATAACACAAAGGTGCGCAGCGAAATGAACGTTAACCGTGACGACGTGACGAAGAGGACGAGTATCGAGTAAGGCACACCATTTTATAGAAGTTTCTCTGCTGATGCAGTGCTGCTGATGTAACGCAATGCACCGAAGTAGGATTCAATTAATGGTGTTCGGTGGTCAGAAATTTATGACAGCTCTGGCGTTGTGTTTTTCTTCTTCTTCGAAGCTGGTCAGTGATGATACCCGAGCACTCACCGGCCTCGATCGCAATAAATTGGCACTTCGCGTAGGACTACACAAGCTCCGATGCCTGATTGCATATATTGAGTTGAAGAGATGGTGTTATGGTGATGACTATGGCGAAGACAACGATGAAGCGGTGGTGCGGTCGCACTTGCTACTCATCGTTTGGTCGTCATCCCAAATTGGGAATGGCCAATTCATTTAGTCGGACAACACCACGCGCTAACCAGTTATCAGCCGGCATTAAAATTAATTCCCACTAATCACAGTTACAACAGTTTGCATCAGCGAGGAGCCTCAGTCTACCCATACAAAATACGGAGGCACCACCAATAAACGACCCTGACATACGGCTACCATATCGCCATCGAGAGGCCTAGGGTGATGTTGTTCAGTTGCTGCTGGTTACCTTGCCTGCCAGCGAGCGATAGAGAGCATCAGCTATCGGCAATATTGTCTAATGCGTGCGGCCGATGTACCCAGGGAGCGATTCCAGCGATGTACCTGTCCAGTTTAGAATCGGAGTCTGTACGGCTACCAGAAGCAGCATAAGTATATGTCCAAATGCTGATGATCTTTATCAAGGTGACTTAACGAATGCGCGTACCTTCTCGAGTTAAGTGTTATCCGCGGATAATTTCTCCTTGCGGATTTGAACGACGATCGCGACGGCCGGCTGGGTCCGGGGACGAGGTGATGCAGCGACGGACGAGTGAAGCGTAAGCTATAGTGCGACACCAGCGCTAGCAATATGAAGATCATGGTACTGTGATAAGACCGATGTTTGGTGATATTTTTGCCGACTTCTGTCACTATCTGGAGAGGATCTTCTTGCTCACTACCAATTGGGATTGAAATTGAAACCTATACTCGGCTTGGAGACAGACAGACTCGACTCTAGTTGGCAATCGGTTTGTCTCAGATAACAGAGTTGTGCTCTGCTTTGTTCCAAGTACAAACTTCCAACCAAAGCCAAAGAGAACAGGTGCTGCTGAACGACCGGCGATCTTTCTGTTACGCGCCTGTTATATTAGTCCGCCAATGCGGTTACCATCACTTACCAGCTATAGAGAGATGATGAACTTTTACGACTTCGGGGCATGTCGCACCATCTTGGTATTTGTCCGTCGTCGCTCGTCGTTGATATCTTGGTCTCACCATCATTGCACATTCTATAATACCTACTCCTATACCTACCTGACAGCGATATGTGAGAGGATGCGAGATGATGCTCGATGTGTGTTGCCTAGGGAAATTGTTACACATCATCACACTTGCCACTCTTTGGAAAACACAGCAACGACAACCTCGTCGTCGTTTTCGTAGTTTGTATAAAGTCGACAACGACGGACGTAGACGTAGACGTAAATGTCGGTCGTCTGAGTCTGCGTTTGCGTTTTCGTCGACGACACCGGACAACATTCAACATGACAACTGAATATTGCCAGAGTGATGGAGGTGCGATCGCAATGTTGCGATAAGATTGCGATCTCATCTTTAAGGCACATATTGCAAACAGAATGGTGTGAAATGTTTTCTTTTGCTTATATTTTTATTTTATTTTCGAAACAAAAAACGCAATTTGGTTTAAGCTTGGATATACATAAGTACGTGAAGTTCGATACTGCGTACAGAAATGGAAACAGAGATGACGATGAACAAAAACATTTAAATTCAAAATTGTATTTTACAGTTTTATGAGGACGATATCTGTGTGTGAATTTATGAGGTTCTTCAATCGAGAATTGAAGATACCTGCGCCATCAATAGCAGTTATAATTATTTGCAACAAATTGGCTATGATCGCTCATGATATTATCAACCAACTATGGTCTAGTGACGGAGAGACTACGAGAGAAAGCAGACATTTTAGAAATGCCATTTCAATTGGTAATTTTCCAATCTAACATGAAATTTTTATTTAGGCGTGACTTATTGACAAAGGTAACTTCTTTTTGTTATATAGGAAAAATAAAGAAGCAAATGCTTTAGTGGATTAAATTAACATAATTTGTGTTATGAATTTTTTGTTCAAAATGTTAATGCACTGTTAATAAAAGAAAAGTAGTATTAACACAGGTCCAGTCGAAGAAGATTTGTACTTCGAATTAAAAGCTATATCAATCAAATCAAATATTGACACTAAATTGGAGACTAAAACTGCTGAATTTTGGACTTAATTTTGAGACATTTGTTTTTTTTTTGGAAAAAAGCATGCCAATTTTTTGTTGCCATTCACGGAACGAAAAATTTTGATAAAAATCGAATTGACAGTTTTTGTTTTTAAATAAAACCCTAAAAAGAACATTACTAAAAGTTGTTAAAAATTGAATTTCGACTCAAATATCTTTTCAAAACTTTGAGGCTATATCTTCAAACTAATTTTAACTTATAAGAAATATTGTTTTCAATACTTGGAAATATTTTAAGAAAAATCTAATAGACAGACTTTTTACAAAAAATAAAAACCTAAACAACAAAATTAATAAAAGTTGGTAAAAATAGATTTTCGACTCAAATATCTTTTCAAAACCTTAAGATATTTACTTTTAACTACATTTATCTTTTTAAAAATATTGTTGTCAATATTCAGTAAAATTTTGAGCAAAAATTGAATTGACAGTTTTCTAACAAAAAATAAAAACTTGAAAGAAAATTTAATAGAAGTTCTTAAAAATTGATTTTCGACTTAAATATCTTTTCAAACCTTTAAGATATTGGCTTTATACTGATTTTATCTTTTAAAAAATATTATTGTCAACATTTTAACATTCAGTAAAATTTTGAAATAGACAGTTTTGTTACAAAAAATAAAAACAATGCTAAAACTTTGTAAAAATTTACTTTCGATTCAAATAGCTTTTTAACAATTTAAAATATTGCCTTCAATTTTATTTCATTTCATAGAAAATATTGCTTGCAATATTCTGTAAATCCAACAATCCGTTTTTTCATAAGAAAATAAAATCTACAAGAAATAGTACAAAAATTTTGGTAAAAATTGATGTTCGGTTTTTGATATCTCTCAAATTAGTTTCATTCATAAAATTTGTAAAAATTTAAGAAATGCTACTTAAATTGTTTTCCGACTAAAACTAAACTATTTACGAAAAATATTGTTGATAATATTGAAATGTTTAAAAATAATTCAACTGACAACTTTTTTAACTCAACACGAAAACCTGCAAACTTTTAAGCAAGACAAATCGACAGACGGGATGAGAAGTTATCAGTGTAGGTCGCATCCCAGCATATTTTTCTTTATTATTATCTGTATAACCGTGGCATGATGGTTTGTACGTTGGACTGTCATGTGAGAGGTCTTGTTTACGATCCCTGCCACGGGTACTGTCTCTTGCGAGGAATAAACAAATTCTCCAAGAGTAATTCTTGTCATGAAAAAGAGCTTTCTTAAATTATCCGTTCGGATTCGGCTTGGGAACCCTCTGCTGTAGGTACCCTCCAATCCTGCAATTACTCGCACACAGAAATGGTTCAGAGTTGTAATTTACTAGGCCTTGGTTCTCTACCGACTGTTGCGCCACTGTATTTAATTTAATTTAAATTAATTTTAACAAAAAAATTAATAAAACATGTTAAAAATTTACTTTCGACTCAAATAGCTTCTCAAAAATTAAAAAATTTCCTCCAATATTTTTATATCAAAAAATATTGTTGTCGACATTTAGTCTTAAAAAAAAATAAAATTCCAAAAAAAAGGACGCAAATTTGGTAAAAATTGATGTTCGGTTCTTGATATCTCTCAAATTACTTTAATTCATACAATTTGTAAAAATTTAAGAAATTTTACTAAAATTGGAAACAAATTTTTTCGACTATAAAATGTATTTCACAAAACTAGATTTTCAAACTAAACTATTTCTTTATATGAAAAATATTTTTGGTAATTTTAAAAATTTTAAGAATAATTTAACGGCCAACTTTTTTAACCCAGCACGACAACCTACAATTTTTTAAACAAGACAAATAGACAGACGGGATGGGAAGTTATCAACGTGGGTCGCATCCCAGCCTTTTTTTTTAAATTGCTATGGTAAAAAAACCACTCACTTAATTTTTTTGAAAATCCTTTTTTCATCTTTCTGCATTATTACCTGTCTAACCAAATTTATTTGAAGTCGTTATCTCTACTGGTTCTTGAGCTGTGGACGACGATAACAAATTTGTGAACGTACGGACGTACGAGTATACGTACACACGCACGCACAAACGTCTTCCTAAAAATTATTTATTTCGATTCTATGGACCTTGAAACGTAGAAATGTATTATTATTTTCAATTCGACAAATTAAACCGATTACAAAAACTTCCAATGGGAAGATAATAAGCAGTGAAAGTCATCTTCACTAATTTCTGACCGTTGCCTATATCAAGGGCGGATCCAGACTTTTCATCAGGGGGGGGGTCACACACTTAGATGAGTTTTTACTCACCGCTTAAAAATGTTCTTTAATGTTTTGTAAAGGATGCTAACAAAACTAAGTAGTTGCTAAAATGACAAGTTTAGTTATCAAATTGTTCAGAACACTCTTGTCCAGCAAGTTACGGTCTAACTGTTTAATTTGGATGACTCATATGAAGGCATTCCAACATTCGAACAGTTGTCTAAATATACCTTATTTAAGCGCTAAAATACAATAGCTTATAGGGTTTTTAGTGCATTTCGCGCACGTTTTTCCAAAAACAAAACACACTTTTCTTGTTTTCATTTCTATTTATGCGAAAAAGGCTGCGAACATTTAAAAATCCAGAAAATAAGAGAGGATCTGGAATGCAAAAATGTCGGGCTTTTTTTGACGTAGGTTTTCCGAACTCAATTTCCGGGAATTTCTTATTACTATCGTTATCAATCTGCTTACTCGTATTCGGATCTTATAAAGTCGTCAACAAAACTTAAAAATTGTAGAGACAAAAAGGTTTGGTTCTTGAATTTAGGGAAATAGTTGTATTTAAGAACATAATTTATCTTAAAAAAAATTAAATTATAACAAAGTAAGGTAAGTAAACAAATAAGTTGTGAAGAAAAGTTTTGTAGCACTCACAAATTACACGTTTCAAAGCTTTTTTATTAATAGATATGAAACGTTTATTATGTTTCTTACTTAGCCATTAGTTTAACAAAAGTGTCACTTGATTTTTTGGACATTTGTATCATTGAAATTCATGTTTGAATCTCAGTTCTAGAGCATCCAAAGCAAATTCACTTCAAAAGTAGATTTATTTAATTTTTTAAGATATTTTGTATTCAACGAAAACCAATTTTGTAAGAAATGAAATGCACGACTGGGTCGCAACAACTTGGTAATTTCTCCAAAAAGTCTGTTTAAAAATATTGCCTATATTTTAAGATTTAAAAATGTACCTCCAAAATAAGTTCTTCTCAAAAATTTAAATGCCATTTTATTTATCAAAAAATCTATTTTTTTCGAAAATCATTTTAAATTTTGTCTTAAAAATATTTTTGGTATAAGCACTAAATAAAGAGCTTATAAATATATGAACATTTTACATCTAAATTTCGTTCAAAAATGTTTCTGAAATATCGAGTTTTGTAAACAAAATTAGTATTTTATTAAAAATAAAAAAAGTACATTTTTGATCATAAAAAATTATCATCAATTTAATCATTGACAAGAGCTTGCACAGAAAGAGAAGAATTTTGAAATCGTTCGATTAGTTCTTGAGAAAACTTAAAAAAAAAATAAAGGTTTTTTTGAGGGGTACCCTTCTGGAGCAATACAAAAATATGGTTTTCTTATAGAAAGAAGCCAAATTAAGAACAGAAAATTTTGAGAAAGTTTTAGAAAATTCACATGTTTGAATCAAAAAATTTGTGTGGGGACTGCAGTTATATTTTGTATCAATAAAATGATAAAAACTCCCTACACTAATCAGCTGAAAATCTTAATTTCAATCAGAACAATTGTTTGGACTATAGGGGCCAGGAAAGACAGACAGACGGAAGGAATTGAGGTACCCACTTTTTTGGACTTCTCTACCGTCGTAATATCATATTTGATTAAAAACTCTAGTTTGAAATTGTTTACTAATGCAAAACTTGCTAAATAGTTCCTTTATGTCGCAGTAAAAATCACTTCAATAATCACTATTTATAAACGGTGATTTTTTATGAGCTTGAGAACTTTTAGTCTTAAAAAAACGCATAAAATTTGCAAAATCTCATCGATTCTTTATTTGAAACGTTAGATTGGTCCATGACATTTACTTTTTTAAGATAATTTCATTTAAATGTTGACCGCTGCTGCGTCTTAGGTGGTCCATTCGGAAAGTCCAATTTTGGGCAACTTTTTCTAATATTTCGGCCGTAATAGCCCGAATTTCTTCGAAAATGTTGTCTTAAAAAGCTAGAATAGTTGCTGGCTTATTTGTGTAGACTTTTGTACTTTTAGCAACAAAGCTTAAGGAAGTAAAATACAAATGTTGTTTTCATATATTTACAAAAGATAAATAATTCAAATTATAATGGGGGTCATATCCATTAACGCAATACGATTAGTTTTGAATTGAAGGGAATTCATACGAAAAATCAAATAAATTATCTCCCAGGGGGGGTTATAACCTTTACGACCCCCCCCCCTCCTGGATCCGCCATTGGTCTATATAGCTTTGACTGTAGAATGCCTGTTAATTTAGTCATATTCGCAATTTAATTGAGGCTTTAGCACCGAACGTACTTTTAAACTGTTCAATGCTTTAAGCAAATTAAAAACCATACTCTCTTTTAAATTATCAAAATGAAAAACTTTTGAAATCGAAAATTTCAAGTTCCAAAGACTTTTTAAAAACAACATATTAGCAATGCTAAATGTTGGTGCTCATTGTAACTCACTTAGCCCTCGAAACCTGTGGTGTTCCTAACTTGACGTCAAGCAGAGGTTCAAGGATGAAAAGAATTTGTGTTGTTACCAAGAAATATATCCTATAATTTACACGAACAAAGACCTTAACTGCTGCATCACAAGAATTTCATTAACATTGGTGTTACCACTGTAGCGAACTCTAACACATTAAACGATGCATATTCTAACGCTTTCCTATTGTTAAACTTAACTTTAAATTGAATATTTTATGTACTGTAATGTTCATATACAACACTTCTACCACACTTTTCCTATTAAAACAGTATATTCCTAAAAACGTGCGACACATTCATTGAAAGTTGTAGTCATTCTGTGTTGCACTGTCTTACTAAGACGACACAAATATAAGCTTCTGCTAAAAATGTGTCACTGTAACACTAAAGGCCAAAAAGTGTCATTAAAGTCACATTTCTGGCATACCTAGAATCCAATATAAAATTCATACCTGATTTGGTTTGAATATTTAGGCAATTCCTAAACAAACACAAAAATGCAAGCCCTATCTTTGATCACTATAAACTTTAAACTATACCTACTGCTCATCTGTTATCCCACATAAACTATTTCGAAAGTAAAAAAAAAAACAAAAAAACATTTCTCAGAATAAAACAAAAACAAATCTCAATTCTTTATTCATTTCAACAAAAACACTGCAGGTGACTCCATCAATTCACCTGTTTGTGTTTAATTTTAAGTGTTAAAATGTAAATTAACCTCATAAAAGACATTTTCCTCAATATAAAAATTATCTACTTTGTATACTAGGTCACCGTCACAAAAGCTTACCAAAATTCTCACACAAACCGCCAACAATATTTCCCATGAAATATGATCACGTTGTCGCTCTTGTTGTTGTTGTTAATATTTTTGTCATCGAAATGTCATCAAGAAAACAGTTGTGTTATTCTGATTTTTCCCCCCACCTTCTTTATATTTTTTGGTTTTTAATTTGTATTATTGATTAATAGAAATTTGAAATCTTATATTAATTCAAATTCATATCTAGATACTTTTGGGGAGTTGTGGGTAACTTTTTTTTCCCAAGACTCCCAAGACTCATCACTGATTTGTTTCGTTCCGTTTCATTTCGTTGGCTGTGGTCTGTGGATTATGCTAAATATATTATTTAAAACAAAACATATTTCTTAACGAACTGTTTCCAAAAGATGAGCATTATGTTTGAATATATTTTGAAAAAAAAGAGATTTGTGACATGGCCAATGTTTGAGTCGAAATTTTGAAGGGGATCTCCCGCCCGCGCCCAAGAGGAGACACAAATTAAGGTAAAAATTAAATTAAATTAAAACAGCAAAAAAATAGCTTAAACAAATTACTACTGCTATGAATATTCATGAGAGATAACACTTTAGCTCGAACAGTTTTTATGTAGATTATATTAATTTTTAGCAAATTGTCGACCCACAGCCATCGTTTGGCAATGGAAATAATATCATTATAATGTTAAAGTTTACTAAAAGCACCAGTAGCCAGATTGGTAAGCCATAAGACTTTTAGCTAATTGCAAGTCGGTCTCTGGCCTAATGGCTAAGTAGCCTTTTAGCAGTTGTCATTAAATAGAGATGGAACTTGGAACTCACTCTTTGCTAATTTCTTTTTTGTTATTTCGACAAGTTTAAAATACCACTTTATCGTAAAATAAATTAATTTGAAGTGTCAATGGATAAACAAACTCAATAAATTTGAAATTTGAATAAATTTAGGAATTCAGTTTGAATTGGTTTTTTAGCGGGTGCCTGATCGGTGTTTTGTTTTCACTTAAGATATTCATTCGATTTGCCGTCATTGCTAAAAATATTGTTTTGTGTTGTCTGTTGGCACTGTTTTGTCATGAATTTCGAATGAGTTTATATAAATTACTTTTATTTGAATTTGAAAATATGCGAAAATTATTTTTTAAATTTGAATAAACATGAAAAAAGCTTCAAATTAGAATAGAAATATGTTCATACGAGTATTACAAAGAAAAGGAAGAAAAAATGGCAACAATAATTGTTTTTGGTTATAAATTTAATTTTATTAGTTGTGTTTTAGTTTTTTTTTTGTTTTAAATAGATTTTACATTATAATAAACATTATAAACTTTATTTATTTGATTTTTTAAATATTTTTTTGAGGTTAATTAGTAAAGTTTGGTTTGAAATTTAAATATACATATAATGTATTGTTCATTCGTATTTTGGTGTAAAATATCGATAGAAAAGTTAATGGTTTTGCTTCACATTTATTAAGCTTTTTCTGTTAATAGCCTAGAAGTATTATAATTCTGACAAAGCTGAAATTTGGCCTTGAACTTTAATTATATGTCATTAACACTCCTTTTAAATACACTTAGTTTGTAGTCAAGCAAATAAAATAGTTTTTGAAGAGCGAGTAGGGAGGGGTATTGCAATTTTTAAGAAAAAATATATTCTTTCCCTACAAATCAAATTTTAGAATAATAACTACCAAAGGGAAAATGCCTCCATCCTGATGAAGATCTTTTTTTTTATTATTAAATAATTCGTAAGAAATGTAATTTTCTCACAAAATGATGCAAACAAACCTTTAATTACCTTATACTGCACTTCTTTGCCTTTAGCAATGTTTACTACAGGTTTGAAATCTGATATCTACAAAATAAGTGCCGGTGTGACCGATACTACATGTCCTTGGCCTTTGGATATCAACTTCTAATTGCAGCAAATATTGACAGAATATTGAACAAACAGGAATCAAATATAAATACTCTCTCTCTTCTGTCGCTTAAGCGCAGTTCGCCTTCAATGCCTTTATTTTTTATAAACCAAACTCTTTCACTAAGCAAACAAATAAGCTATTTGTATTCGGTGTATGGACAAATTTTAATAAAATGGTCACAAATTGTACGTTGTCAAAAATGCGGCTTCTAACTTTAGAGAACAACAGAATTTTCGACACCGCTGACTTCCCCGAGAGTTTTAGAATGGCAGTTATATTTCCGCTACATAAAAAAGGTAATTTTTGAAGATCCATTAAATTATAGAGGCATCTCATTTTTAAATACAGCGGTAAAGCTCCTTGGCTCGGTATTAAATAAAAGACTAACGATTGGCTCGAATCTGAGTAAATATTAAACGAATACCAAGCTGGACTTTGGAAAAACTACTTGACAATTGACCAAATTTTGTCAGTAATAAATGTTGCTGATATTTATAAAAGTAAAGGAAAAAAGCTTTACGCTTTTTTTTGTGGATTTTCGAGCAGCCTTCGATTCAATTCCCCGGGAAGCACTTTTCTACAAGCTTTATAAATATGTAGTATCCGTGTCATGATGGTTAGTCCGATGGACTGTCATGCGAGAGGTCTTGGGTTCGATCCCTGCCTATACCACCTAAAGTTTTTTCAACGGGTACTGCCTCTTGCGATTAATTGACAAATTCTCTAAGAGTAATTCTTGTCATGAAAAGTGCTTTCTCAAATTTGCCGTTCGGATTCGGCTTAAAACTGTAGGTCCCTTCCATCCCTGACAACAGTACTCGCACACAGGAATGGTTGAGAGTTGTCAGTCACTAGTCCCTTGTTCTCAAACGGACTGTTGCCCCACCCAATTTATTTTATTTATTTGTTTATAAATATGGAATCTCAACTTAACTTATATCTGTCATTAAAGCCATGTACGAAGAAAATGTCGCAAGAGTTTGGGATGGACATTCTGTTAAAGATGAGTTTAGTACGTCAATGGGCGTTAAGCAAGGAAGCTTTTTAAGTACTCTTCTCTTTATCTTATACATAAATTACATAACTGATTCGGTGAAAGGTGGTATTGATGTAAGAAGAAAGAATATTCCAGGACTGATGTTCGCGGACGATATAGTGTTCCTTACTGAAACTATAGACGGGAAGCAGCTAATGGTAAATAGGCTTAAACTTTATTTTAAAACATGAAACCTGAAGGCATATCTTTCTAAATCAAAAATGATGATATTCAGAAACGGTGGTAAGAGATATTCCAGGAGGGAGAAGTGGACGTTTGACGAGGAACTGATAGAAATAGTAAAGGAATATAAATATTTTTTGAACCACAACACCTACTTCTTGCCCAAAAACAGTACACAAAAGATCATCTTGTTATTTAAAGTAAGAGGTAAACTCATTAATTTGAACTACATCCCTCACCGTCCAGAATTGTCAATATTGTTCGAGTTATACAATCGTAAAGAACGCGAAGATGTATTTCATTTCCTGGGAGTTTGTCCAATACTCAAGGAGTTCCGAAAGCGCTATTTTGGGATAGATAAACTCTGATAAACTCTCTCTGATCAACGATCAACATCTTGAACAGAGAACTAGGTTGGGATCTTCTGTATGAATACTCACTGAGCGCTCTTCGCTATAGAACCAGAATAGTTGAGGAAAATTTGTAAGGTTTAAAAGTTTGAAAATTATAAAGATTATTTTATTGAATTGTATCTAATTATATTTTTTTTGACGGACTTCCAAACCATTTAAGGACTTGTGTAACCTAACAATTAAGAATATAAAAATTATAAGAAGGTATTGTCAAAAATTAAACTAATCTTTTTCCGTAACTGCAATCCTTCTTATCAAACCTTTCTCTTATCCATTTCTTCTTACATACCTATTTCAGAAAAGATCTTTAAAATATGAAAGTAGAATTACCTCCGCGTTCCCCGGGATTTGTTGTCTTATTGATAATTATAAGAATTCTATTGAAAAAGCCAACCGCTTTACTTCCTTAAGTATTTCAGCCTTATTAGTTTATCCTTGATCTCAATTTCAGACTTTCGATCAAGTAAACAGACTCCTCTTCAAGCCACACATCTAGAATGTGGAATTCAAAAATTAACTCTGTGTTTTCTAGTGTACGAAAAATTAGAACAAAAACCTTAAACCCAACCTAAGCGAAGTAATCTTCTCTCAAAACCTTGATTGTTTCAATTTTTTTTTCTTTTGAATGAAATCATTTAATCAGAAATTTCGATAAATAATTCTTTTTAAAGCAGATCTTACTAAAGTTATTGCGTTCTTTTCTCAAATTGCTGGCGAATTTTCCCTAAAAATCATAACATCGAAAAAAAGGAATATGCCCATCTTTTATAAAACCAAAAATAATCTTCTAACCCATGAAATGCATAGAAGTATACATATATGTGTTCTTTTAAATAAAAAATGGTATATATTTGTTTACAAGTGAGTAAAAAACTACATCTACTTTAAAAACTATAATTTAACTATAAAACCAATAAACCACCAACTCTTCAAATTCTGATCCCATAAAATATGTTTTTCTTTTTATAGTGAATTAGACAACAGGTTGAAAGACTCAAAAAAAAAATTCAAAACGCGTTATATTATTTTTTGTATTGTATTAATTCTTTTATTTTTTCAAAAAGACGAATAAGAAATATTCAAAAAAAATACATCTTTACCTAATTCCTATCCAAGCAACAACAATAAACGAACACGACGAAACGATGAAATTAGAATCAACTCCCAGCACGTCAGCATAATTTCACATTTACCATTATATTGGCTTTGATATGTTAATTGCGTTAATACACGACTAAAGCTGTTCGTTGGTTCGATTGCTTCTTTCCTTCGCAGGTGCTGTGCTGTACCGCCAGCCAAAGCCACCCGCCACCGCCGCCGCCGCCACCACCACCTCCGCTTTACTGTTCTCTCCATGTTCAGCTCATGCTCATGATGTTAATAGCATAAATCAAAGATGGCCAAATTTGAATATTATGGGAATGTAATAATGTAGAAAATATATCGATCAGCACCCTCAATTTATTTGAAATTCAAATTTTTTCTCCAATAGGAAGAAATAACAAAAACTTAATTCAAAGCACAATTTGAATAGAAAAAAAAAATAAATAAAATCAACGAAGATACATGAGAAGAAAACAAAAGAGCTGAGGTCCAAACTCGATAGAAAATTTGCATTTATTTGAAAGCATGAGACTATAATAACTTTTGTATTTTTTTGTTCTTTAATTTCATTTGAGCTCGGGATTTGACTTAGGGGCATTCATGCACACGCCCCCTCATAATTTTCAAATAAATTCTTAATTTTTTTGTTCCCATGTTGGAAAATTATTTAAAATACACCAAAACACCGTTTGAGGTGCGATATGGGCTCGAGGTTGAGAATTGATGGCGAAGCACGAGTGACTATCGCGTCATCGTACGCTGGCGGTGTCTGCCGTTTGTTGTTGTTTTTTGTTTTTATCAAACGAATATATATGTACTTACATACATAAATATATGGTTTATTCCAAGTAAAGGCATTGTGCTCACACGCTATGTACTTATCAATTAATTATCACTTCTAAGCTAGATTAATCCGTAAAATTATGTCTAGATTGAGAAAAAAAGATTGATGAATGTCCGTATTACAGTGGCAATAATACTGATTATAAAGTTGACACATTATTTATGTCATCAATGGAATATTATTATGTTCCATGTTGTGTTAACTTCATTAGGTCTACAATGTACATACATGGAATGATTAAAATATTAATTAAAGAACATCAACGATGAGTTGTTGATGATAGTCGTGCATCGAGAGATTATCAAGACCAGTTTGGAATTGATAATAAGTAAATTGAAATATTTCTTTGAATAAGAAAGTTTTTAAAGATTAACAGATTTTTGAAGAATAAAGCTTTCCGGTACCCGTGGCATGATGGTTAGTGCGTTGGACTGTCATGCTAAAGGTCTTGGGTTCAATCCCTGCCTATGCCATCTAAAGTCTTTTCACGGGTACTGCCTCTTGCGAGGAATTGACAAATTCTCCAAGAGTAACTATTGTCATGAAAAAGTGCTTTCTCAAAATTAGCCGTTCGGAGTCGGCATATAAAATGTAAGTCCCCTCCATTCCTGACAACATTATACTCGCACACAGGAATGGTTGAGAGTTGTAAGTCACTAGGCCTTGGTTCTCAACGGACTGTCGCGCTACCCAATTTATTTTTTTTATTTATTTTAAAGCTTTCCTTTAATTTTTTTATTTAAAAAATTCGAACTGTTTGAGTATGAATGTTTATTTTTAAAATTCCCGTCCTACTTTATATACAAGACTAAGGTCAAACTGCACTCATACACCTTTCAATCTACATCAACTAAATTCCACCAACAAAAAGTAGCATTGAAAGAAAAATGTTCTTTTTTTTCAATTTCACCCACTGACCTTTTGTCCTCTTCAAAAGCCATTAACATTATTAACCATGACAGAGGCAGTGACAACATTAAACACCAGCAGTCTGTTCGGCAGTTAAACGAAAATTAATAAAAAACAAAAAAAAAATGTCAACATCAAACAAAACTGCTACCAAATTTAACATTCTGACCGCGTTTCACTTAAGAAACAAAAAGAAACATAAAACAAAATAAATTAACTTACAACAAGCAACATTTCGAAACTTTATGCCGAAACAAGATTTTGGTAAAATATGTACCTATGAACAAAGATCCATGCTCTCACCATTTTTTTTATAATGATCCTCCGCATCACGAAAACGAAGACGACGACCACGACGACGAGCGACGCAATGAAACGAAGGTCAAATGGCGAGGGCGACATTATGGGAACCATCACAACATGAAATCACAACCAAAACGATTATGTTTCTTTCATTGCAGGTATACCATTGAGTATGTGTTCATCCCGCCGAAACTTAAATGGCACTCAACTCAACAAGCGACAGAACACCGCAATAAAAATCACTTGTGTCTGCGCATCTCAACCTTAAACATCAAGAACTCTCTTTCAACCTGTGATCACAAAGTAACAACAATAACAACAACACGATACTACCGCTGTTTAACATACCAACTAATTCCGTGAACGCACCTTGCGGTAGAGACCCATCTAACCTGCTTGATGCCTGGGTCTTACGTAGACTGTATAGTATAAACCCATCAGACACACAACGCTTCTCCAAGCAATTTAACTTGTCCAGTCATTTTTGAGAATTTCTCCAGACCGTCTGGGTGTTCCCATATGTGTTTTTGGCCTCAATCCCACCGACGACGAGCGTCCGACGACTGCGACTGTGATTGTGTCTACCACTACGATGATGATGACGACGAAGAAGACTACAACGATGAAGGTGGTGTCGCGACAAACTGGGGGTGAGATTGTGAGGGCGCGCACATAATTTTCATCTTCCAGGTAAACCAGGTAACCCAAGATCCCGAACTCGAACTCTCCAACAGCGACATTAAGTGATGAGTTAAGAGTGCTTCCCCGAAATACAAGAGTGGAGATGAATCTTTTCATAGGAAACTGCATGCCATATGAGTGCATCGCAGCATAGGTTCCACCACCTCGATGCATTACACACCAAGAAGTGGCAAGAAGAGTCCGCATTGCGTAAAGCGACCCTAACTCCTACTCCTTGAGACATACTCGTATATAGAAAGAAGCAGCCGCATTTCCCGGTATAAACCTAGTAATTAATTTGACTTTAAACCTTGCGTCCTCGTCTTCGTAGCTCGTTGGTCGTTGGTCGTTGGTCGTCGGTCGTTAACAGTTTCAATTTCTCCACAAGCGACACAGAAGCCCATCATTTCCATCATCATGCGGTCGCAGTTTGCCTGGAACTATTGCGTGTGCATTTGTCCAACAACGACCTAGCTAGATCCATGGAGCCATGGGTTAAGTGCAGTGGGAGAGTTCTTCGTTTATCGCCTTTGCTTCTGCCTCAATTTAGTTGTGTGCCTCATGTCTAACCACACCACACCAAACAAACTTGGATCCATGTTCGCTGGGTAATTAAATGTTCGTATATAAGCAATCGTTTTTCAAAAACTGTTTAAGTATAATTTCTTCCGCACTTTTCTGTGATGGTGATGTTGGAACCGTATGGAATGGAGCCACCCAAGGCACTCTCGACCTGCGCGAAATCTACAACAACTTAAAACCTGCGCTGCGTAGAGAGAAAAAAAAACGAACAAAAATAATAATAATGTGGCTAATCTTGATCAGCAGAAGCAAGGAGGTGTGGCGGTGGTGGTGGCGATAGAACAGGCGGCATCTACTAAGGATTGAAAATATCACAGTTCTTTGGGACCGCAATGACGACAACTACAGGCTGTTCGGTGCTACGGGCGGCGTTTTGGTGCGGTATACGAGGGAACTTATAAGTTCGGCATTTTATGTTCTGGAAATAATTTTGAAATATTTTTTACGAGGGAGCTCTATGATGTGAACCACCGCTCTCGCTTTACCTACACAGAACACTTCTCAGCATGTTTGGACCATACCATCGGTGGAGCAGTCTCTATTACTTGGAAGCTAGATGCTAGTTTTTTAATCTTACAGCAGCACTCAGGCTACCGGGTAATTTCTCACAAATCATAAAGCCAAGCTTCATATCGATCAAATAAATCTGTGATTATCAGAAATTTTGTCTGATTCCTGAATGAGAGAATTTAAGCCCAAATGATGATGATGATGCTGATGATGGTTCTGTGGAGAGATTTTATGAGCCTTGTGATATTTAATGGACTGCAATGATCTTCACTAAGCGTGGTGGTGGCGGTGGCGGCAGCGTTTGTTAGTGGTGGCAATGAATTTGATTTTTGGATGGCCAACTTGATTATGTACCTAATATAGAAACGCTAATGGAAATTCAATTGAATATTTCCATATAAACATCGAGCCGCCTGCGGGAGATAAAGCAGGCAATAGGTTATGATAATTGAAAGTTACATATACATACATATATCGAAGGTGGAGATATGGGAGATTGGAAGCTCTTTAGTATACCTGGATTAGATTTTATACATTTTGAAAGTTAGAACTTAAATAAGAGAAATTTATTGCATCTTTATTATGGAATTTCATTAGAAATCCAAATGGATTTGTATGACTTGTAAAAAATTTAAGTTAAAAGGAAACGACTTTAAAAATGTTGAAAAATTAATTGGGCTATATTTCATTGAAAGTTGTGGGTACGACCATAAGAAAAAAATATGCTAGTGAAAACAATTAGAGGTCAACGTCTGAATGGTATTGGCTGATAGTTTTTTTTTTAAATTTTCAGAATTAGATATTCACTCCGAAAAAGTTGAATTTTGATGAAGATTTTCGAAGAGCGACATTTCGGAGAGTTTGTTTTGTTAATTTATCTTGGCAAATCATTTAAATAGGATAAGGATTTTAATTATTTTTTTTTTCAATTTTTCAACAACAAAATAATATTCCAAATATACTCAAAAAATATGTCTATAATTTTATTGATATGTTTTTACATAAAATTGATTAAGTATGCTGCACACCAATATTTCCAATTGATGGTATAAATGATAAGTATAATTTTTTTAATACATGTCAGCCTTGTAGAAGAATGCAATCTTTTGGAAATGCAATCTTTCATGACTTCAATAGAAAAGAATGCATCATTGAATTTTTAAATCTTTAATCATTTGACATTTGTTCTTCAATTATTTGACTGCAATCAGTTGGTACCAATAATTTGGGACTTAATGCATTCTTTTGAAGTCCTTGCACATACTTGAAGTCTTTTCACTCACTTTAAATCAATAAATGATTGTAGTCTAAAAAGATTGCATTCTTTTATAAACCTGGTAAATACACATACTCGTATTCTATTCGTAAGGTTTTTCGAACTTAAAATTTTAATCAAAAATAACATTACGAGTTTTGTGATTTTTTAAATAATTTCAAATCCAAAAATTTAATGTTGATCGATGATTTCAATGCCAGAATCGGGATTTTTCAAAATTCAAGCATCGAAGAATTGAATACTCAAACGGATTTACGGATTTATTCTCAACTAGAAACTCTAAAGATAAAACACTAAATAGGAAAGGTTTTGGGTCTTGAATGGTGTATCGAGAAGTGATGTTTGTGGTGAACTGATCTTTGCGGGTGAGCAGGGAAGTTCAGTTATCGATCTGTGTGCAGTAAATGGTGACTGACTTTAGGCTGTTAATGATTTGGAAGTATTATTAGCAACTTTTAAGTCTCATTTAACAATTCTGGTGAATGCAAACTTTTTGCATGAAGCTTAGACACAATTCCAAGGCTTAAATGGATACCTCAGGAGGGAGAGAGATTCCTAGAAAAATTAAGCCTTCACGTTGGGTCGCTGCCACCCCAAGCTCCTCTACAATTGACCAATTAGGAGAACAAATAAGCTTAATTGTTAGATCATCTGCTTCCCGTTTAAGTAGTCCCAAGCAGCTGCAACTCAGAAATAAATGGTTTGATTCCAAATGTATGAGGCTCAGAAAAAAGTCTTTCGCTTTCCTTAAATTATTTAGAAGATTTAATTTAGAACTTTTTAAGTTTGCATATTTGGAAGCTAACAAAATATACAAACAGGTCTGCGAGGCTAAAAAGTTAAATTACACACTTAATTTAGCGACTAGCCTAGAAAGGTGTAAGGATTCAAAGAATGTTTGATTTAATGTACGGGAGTTGGGTGGAAAAAATCGTATGTCTTCCAGTGTATTACAAGCTGTAGTGCTGGCATCCCATTTCTTATCCTTGTTGACATGTCAACATGATTTGCATTCGTTTCATTGCGCTTGCCCAGACAAAGTCGATAACTTGCTTGATTCTGTAATAACCCTTGATAAACTGAGACTTGCTCATTTAACATGAAAAACAATTAATCCGCAGGAATTGATGGCATTACCGTTCAATTTCTAAAAAAAATTATCTTTAGAATGCAAGCAATATCTTTTATCTTTTTACAACAACTTGTACGATTCCGCTTGCGTTCCCACAAGCTTTAATAAAGTTGTTATATTTTCAGTATTTAAGAAAAGTGATGCTAGCTTACCTGAGAATTACAGAGGTATTTCAATATTAAATTCCATTAGAAAAGTATTTGCTAGAATTCTATACAAAATACTTATCAATTGGGTAGAATCAAACAATCGCTTAAGTATGTTTCAAGCTGGTTTTCGTTAGGGCTTTTTAACGGTTGACCATATTTTTGCTTTATCGAGTATTGCTAACAAATGTATCCAAAAGAAAAAGAAGAGGTATGCTTGCTTTATCCACTTAAAAGCTGCATTTGATACCGTCAATCCACAAGCTCTCATTTACAAAATGGCTTCATTAGGTATATCTTGAAAATTTCTAAATATCTACGAAAAATTGGTATGTAAATCTTATGCTACAGTTTGGGATGGGGCCGAGGTTTTAATTGGTGTCAAACGACTTCAATTGTTCCCCAAGGATGTATCCTGAGCCCAATCTTGTTTGCTACAATAAATATCTACATTGATGATATTTCAGATAATTTACTCGGTGTAGTTTGTTTTTCTGATATGCGTATAAAAGTACTTCTTTACGCAGATGACTTGGTTATGCTAGCGGATAACTCATCTACAGCTACAAATCAATAAGGTCCAAACGTACTGCAATATCTGGGACCTTAAAATAAACGCAGAGAAAACAAATATAATGGTATTTGAGGAAATGAGTTGTAGAAGGTTGAGAGTAAAAATTTGGTTCCTTAACAACCAACCTATAATAGTACAGAAATTCAAATATCTAATAGCTTCAATAAACATGTTCAGCGTAAGAGTAAAGAAGCTAAAGTAGTTCTCTCAATATAATGTGGCCAACTTTCTTCTCAAACAAAAACATAGACTCATTATCTAAATACTTATTTTAAAAAATTTGAGTTGATAAAACGCCTATTTTTTAAAAGATTATTTCGTTTACCTAATTCGACTCCAACCGATTTATATTAAAAATTTGAAATTGCATGCAGATTTTCTAACAAGAGTAATAAGTAAACCAAGTTCGAATCTTCACACATCTATCATGAAGGTTCTTTTACAACAGAAGCATCGCCATTTAAGGAATGGACTCAACTTTCCTCATTGCATAATGTTTCTCTTGAACTGAACGAGTTTAACATATAGATAACTGGCAAGATATTTTTTCCAATGTTATCGCAAAAGTTGATGAAAATATATATCTTCAACATGTAAATAGTGCATCATCATCTTCAACAAGAGAAATGTATAGAAATCTAAGCCACTCTTTAAATACTAATGCGTCATATTATTTTAATAATAGACTTTCTGCGAAAGCTATAGGTACAATTTTCAGAGCAACGGTTGAAATATCGAACTTGAATTATAGGTATATTCAGCATCGGTCAGATCTACCTCTTCTTTCCAATTATTGTAACAGAAATAAGCGTGACGATATTTACCATTTCATAGCTATTTGTCCGATACTTCAAGAAATTCTAAGGCACTATTTTCAACATAGAAAACTCTAGAAAACAAATTGGTGTAATGAACGGTTAAAAGCTGAAGTTTCAAGAACCAAATAGGACCAAACAACCAACGCAACAACCCTGACGAAACAGATGTGACCGATCAACTAGCTGAAGATGACAGCGCTAGTACTGAGATCACAAGCGATCCTGAGGCCCAAAAAAAGCACCACGTTACACCAAACTCTCAACTCGAGCAAGAAATTTTCCTTCGTGTTTGCGCAACAACAAGCGCTTTTCATTGGAACCGATCCCCTCAATGGACCAAACATATCCAAAAGCAACACCTCGAAACGAATAAGTCAGATCATTAGTATCATAAACAACTTAGTACTACCCCTTGCTTTGGAGAAAATATCAGATCTACACAGCTACCACACCACGATGTACTGTGCTGCTGCTACCGTAGTAAGATTGTGTGGCAAGAAACTTACACTAATAACCAATGTAAGGAGACAAAAAACTAATCACAACGCAGCAAAAAATCCAAAGTAAGATAGCTGACCTACGAAGTTGGATCGAGAGAATCACAGAATTTCTAGCAGGAAACCTTGCGAGGAGATTGTAACCACTCTAGGTATGAACCGAATCATAACATTGCAACTCTCGTACTGGACACCCTGACCCAAAAACTATCTGTACAGATCTCAAAGCAAAGGAAAATTAAGAACTCTCTAGCTAGACGCGTAAACAGCAAAGCCTTAAGTACCAAAGAGAAAGTATTCTACAGAAACCTGAGAAGTGACAACACCAACAACCTGACATTACCGATGTCGAACGCTTTTGGTCAGACATCTGGGCAACCCGAAAACAGCATGACCCAAATACTATCTGGATCAAAGAAGAAAAAGAAAAATGTGGAATGCCAGAGATGATAACTAACACCATTTCAATGACACCCTTGAAGAAAATCTTGAAAAAGCCCAAAACTGGAAAGCCCCAGGAACTGCTAGAATACAGAATTTGTATTACAAACGTTTTGAAAGTACACAATCGAAACTGCTGGACCTCCTTCACCAAGCCCTAAAAACACAGACAGATTTCCCAGACTTCTTCGTAAGGAAACTACTACCTCCTACCAAAAAGCAATGGCTTCAACCGAAACAACTTAGGAGCAGCCCAGAGCAACAGAATGGACTCAGCAAAAATAAAGAAAGGCCTCACTAGCGAGTTTAAAGGAGGCATACATAAAATTGGAAAATCACAATTAAACGGGAAAATATAAAGGCGATCAACACCTACGCCATACTTGTACTGATGGTCCACAATAGATCTCGCAGACCTACAAAGACAAGTCCGTACCATCCTGACCCAATACAACCTCCACCGTCCAAGATCTTGCGTAGAAAGGATGATGCTGCAGCGAAGAGAGGGAGGAAGAGGCGTCATAGCTCTACAAAGCATGCATACTAAACAAATAATGCCACTCAAACAATACTTCGCCGAGAAAAGCAAGCTCAAACCTAGTCATAGCAACTATTGGAGCCAACGACAATTTAACATCACTAAACCTAAAGAACCAACTTCACATGCAAACACCCAATATAGATGATAGAAGACGTGCATGGGCTGCAAAACCTTTACACGGAAAACACTATTATGCACTTAGAAGCGAAAATGTTGACACAGAAACGTCAAACTTATGGCTCCAGGCAGGAGAGTTGCTTTTCGAAACCGAAGGGTTTATAATTGCAATCCAGGACGGAGTGATTGCTACCCGAAATTATATGAGATACATAATAAGGGACAATACAGTTGAGAATATTTTTCGTCGATGCGGCAAACCTTATGAGACAATTGAGCACATCATCTCCGGATGTACAAGTATGGTACAAACCGACTATCTCAGAAGACATAACAACGTCGCTTAATTGTTTCATCAAAGACTGTGTCAGAACTTTGGGTTCATACAAGAACCCCAGTCTTACTACCGTTATGAACCAGAAGCCGTTGCTGTAACGGTTATAGACTAAAGAGACAACATAGCCGTACTCATCGACTTTGCCGTCCCTAATAACCACAACATAAAGAAGACCTATGATGAGAAAATAAGGAGGTAAGAAGATCTAGCGATGGATATAAAAAGCCAATGGAACCTACGGAAGATTATACCACTCATAATCAGTGCAACAGGGATTGCAGAAAAGAACCTCAAGAAACATCTACATAAACTTAAAATCAATGAAAAATTCATTGAAAAAATACAAAATTTGTAAAACCAAAAATAACAGTAGTCTCTATTCGAATTTTTAGGCCAAAAATGGAAATTTCAAATTTTCTCAAAAACAAAGCAAAATATAGATTTTTATGAAAATTGCTCTAAATTTTGTTTTACTATTTTTTTTGAATTCTTTTGTAGTACCCGTGGCATGATGGTTAGTGCGTTGGACTCAGTCGTTATTTGACTTTCAAAGAGTTAACAAGTGTTTAAAAGTGGATAGTAGATAATTTCAAATTAAAAGTGCATTTGTAAGGCTTTTTATTTAAGAAGGCAGTAAGCCACAACTTTTACTAACTAATCGGTAGCCTAGTTGAGGTGGCGTCCGAAGACGGATCCAGAGGTCGTGGGTTCGAATCCCGTGCGGAGTGCACGAAAAACATTCTTGCTTTTTTCCACAATCGAGAAATTGTCGACTTCATTGATTGGGAAGAAAAGCTGATGGAGAGGGAGAGAAAAGCAGGGGTATCGAAAGATACCTCTGCCAACACATCAGGTGATGTTACGGTGGTGCCAGCAGCGGTACCAATAATAACAGCAACAACATCTGGTCAGGTATCTGACCAGTGGATGGAAGCAACTTCTAATAAGAAGAGGAAGCTAAAAAAACACAGTCCCAATAAAGTTGAAAGAACCAACTCAGCTAAGCGGCGTGATATGAGAAAAAAAATGGAGAAGACTAAAGAAGGAATCACAACTGAAAGTGAATTCTCAGACTACGCCGAGTCTGAGAAGACAGAATATGTATCCGAAGGTGGGGAGGGGCTTTTCAGGTCTCCGAATATGGATTTAATCATATCGGAGCCAGAGACAGTCCCGCCGACAACGAAGGCTTTGGAGGTAGAGGCGGACCTCCAAGATGAGACAAGACTTGTAAAGGCCCTGCAAGCCAAACAAGCAACCATCAGCCAATTTGAGGAAAACCTCAGAAAGCTCAAGGAGGAAATGGAGCCCCTCCTCACGCAGCTGAAGGTAAAACAAGAGGCACGCCGACAACAAGAGGCAGCTCAACGGCAACAAAAACAACAGCAGCAAAAACAACTGCAGCAGAAACAACAGCAACAACAACCACAGCAGCAAAAACAATCACAACCCAAGCCCGCTAATAAAAACACAGGAGCGGAGCAAAAGAAAAAACCGCCATCAGCAGTGACAGGCCCGGATGTTGAGGGCCCATCGACATCAAGCAAAGCAATGCAGCAGCAACAACAGCAGCAGCAACAACAGCAGCAGCAACAACAGCAGCAGAAACAGCAGCAGCAACAACAGCAGCAGCAGAAACAGCAGCAGCAGAAACAGCAGCAGCAGAAACAGCAGCAGCAACAACAGAAACAGCAGCAACACCAGAAACAACCACAGCCCAAGAAGGAGAAGGTGCCACCTATTAGGACCTACCGGGTTGACATACAGGACATAAAACAGGTATGTAAGTCGGCCACTAAGGGCAAATTTCTTATAAAAATTTTGAATGAAAAAGAAAAGAGCTATTCGGTCCAGTGCTTCTCACTGGCCGAATACAAGCTAGTAAAAGAATTGCTTAAAGAGGCCACAGCTGAGTTCTTCAGCTACACACCCAAAAGTGAAAAGTTTAAGACGGTCCTTCTGAAGGGCATAAGTTCCTGCACGGAACCAGAGGAGCTCTTAGCTGAGCTCCGCCAAAAAGCCAGTGACGATCTCGATTTTATCGGGGTCAAGCCTTTCACTACGGTGAAGTCCAGGCGAGGGGGTTATAGGCTGCCAATGTTCCTCGTAACATTATCGCCCCAAAGCAGTTTTAGTAGTGTCGACAGAATCGAATCTCTCGACAATCAAGCTGTACGCTGGGAGACATTAAAAAGGCACGACGACATTCTACAATGTACGAAGTGCCAGAGGTTTGGCCATGCCAATGCCAACTGCAATATGCAGTTGCGTTGTGTGAGGTGCGGAGAAACCCACAAAGAAGGAGAGTGCAAGCTGGGGAATGAGCGGGTTGAGGATTTGACCCTGCTCAAGTGTGTCCTTTGCGGAAACCAAGGGCACCCGGCTAGTTATAGGGGTTGCCCTAAGGTCCAAGAAATTAAACAAAAACAGGCCAGTCAAAAAGCCGAAAGAAGTCGAACAGTTCGACAGGCTCCAACACAAAAATTCGTGAATCCCAAATTCTCTTACGCCCAAATGGTGTCAGGGAGTGGAAACACGAGACAGGCTCCACCAACGGTTGCCCCAAAGGCCCCTGTGCCTAAGGCACCAGAGGTGCAGCCTGACATTGTAGCCTTGTTGTTGAGCATTCAAGGTCAACTAACAGGACTGCAAAGTCAGATAAAGGAGCAAGGCAAAAGGGTAGATCATCTCTACTCTTTGTTGCCTGGCCTGGCGCAATTTAGACCATAATGGGCGCGCTGCCGGAGACGCGCCTAAAAGTCCTAGCTGTGAATGTAAATTCACTGATTAGGATTGAACGAAGAGCCAATATGTTCCAATTGTTGAAAGACTACAGTCCCGATGTGTTTATGGCTAGCGAAACTAAGCTAAACCACAAACACAAATTGACTCATAAAAATTACAATATCGTAAGAAGAGACCGGCCCGACTCCACTCAAGGGGGCGGTGTCGCTCTCTTTATACGAAAAGGCATTAATTATAAAGTCATATACAACAATGAATTGCGAAAGCTCAAGACGCTAGAAGTTTGCGTTGTGTGCATCTCTCTCTCTCAAGGAAAGCGGATGTATATGATTGCGGCTTATGCGGCTGGAGCTCCGCAGGTCACTTACTTTGCATCAGAACTCGAGATTCTTTTTAGGGGACTTAAACTGAGCTTGGAAGAAAACTATTTCATCTTGGCCGGTGATTTGAACGCAAAACATGAAGATTGGGGAAATCAACATAGTAATCCTAGAGGTAATCATCTTTTTAATTTGATGAATCTTTACAGCGTTGAATATGGCGTCGACCTGCTGGCTACTGAAAGGCCATCGTATCCAAGAAGCGGCTCCTTTCTGGACCTTTTGCTGTACGACACCAGACTGACAGTTACAGACAAAGTGGGTAATCACCCGCGAAACTGCTTACAGACAGTCGAGTACGACAGTGATCACTGCGGACTGGCTGCTGTAATGCAGATTCCGAACGAACGCGTGGAGTTGGAGGAATACGTTCCAACGCATTCTTACAATTACAGTAAGATGCGATGGCCTCGTTTCACCAATGCCCTAGCGAGAGAACTTCGTTCGAGTGACATAGCCCCACCAAACAACAGAAACCTGACAAATACAGAAATCGACCAATACTTACAACAGATGGACGAAACAATAAAACGAACGATGGAACGGACAATCCCAAAGTACAAAGAACGGGACCAAATGGACGCTTACAGAAACGCGACAATTGACGCACTACGTAGGCACAAGAGTGGCTTACTGACAAGACTCAAAAACTTGTACAGACGACTTACAGACCCACGCGACTTGGAGGTTAGGACACTGAAATCGTCAATAAAAAATGTCAATCTGTTGATTAAGGAGAACTACAGGTTATCAATTAACAAGTACTGGGACCGCAAGATCCGGTCAGTTAATTCGAGTGACCCTAGTATGTTCCCCAAAATCAACAAGATATTCAGGAAGAAAAACGATAATGACCTTCCGTGTCTTAAACTCCAAAGAACTGAAGAGAACAGAGACGTACTCATGACTGCGCAAATAGATCCAGAGGAAGCTATCTTTGACGATGACTTTTACATAATTGAAGATCCGAAGGAAAAAGTGGAGGCGGTGGGAGCTGCCTTCCAGCAAGTGTACAAGGTGAATGTAAGCATTCGCCCCAACCACGACCTGGAAAACAGAGCCCTACTTAATCACTTTTACCTCCGTAATGATATCACACATTGGCGATCTGAGAACCGCGGTTTCATGCGGTTCAATGACGATTCCTTGGCAAATGCCATAATCGCCGAGCAAACGGGACCAAGTCCCTTGTTAGTGACGAAGGTTGAGCTTCAGCTCATCTTCAACTCAATAAAAAACAAAAAGTCAGCAGGTATCGATGGTATATCCAACGTTGTGCTAAGACATTTACCGACGGAAGCAATTGACATTTACACCACACTCTTCAACAATGCACTGAATAATGCATATTATCCAGTGCATTGGAAGACCGCTGTGGTTCATCCTCTCCCGAAAAAGGGAAAGGACAACTCCAACCCGTCAAATCTTCGGTCGATAAGTCTTCTTCCGAGCATCAGCAAAGTTTTCGAAAAGATTATTAATAGGGCTCTGACTAAGTGGGCTGCGGACAACAAAATTATTCCGGATAAACAGTTCGGGTTCAAGGCGGGTCATGACACAATTCATGCTGCGTCTAAACTCGTTTCTGATATCCAATGGAATAAGTCAAAACAACAATGCACAGGTGCTGTCCTGGTTGATTTGGAAAAGGCCTTTGACACCGTATGGTTAGAGGGTCTTTACCTAAAACTGAGCAGGTTTGGCATTAGCAAGCCATTGTTGTATATACTTTATGATATGCTTAACGGTAGAAAGTTTGTTGTCAAAAGTGGCAATGTAACTTCTACCACAACATTCTCAATTAAAAATGGTCTTCAACAGGGAGCGGTGAATTCGCCGATTCTCTTCAGCATTTACACCAGCGATCTGATAGGTAGTCTTACAAAGGCAATTGCGTACGCCGACGATCTAATTGCGTACAGAACGGCCCGAAAGGTTGAGGTTATTAGAATTCTCTTGCAGCGTGATTTCGACAAGATTCAGCGATATTGCGACGACTGGAAACTGAAAATAAATGTCCAGAAGTCAGAGACAATTCTGTTCCGGACTCCGTTGGCTAGGGCCACGAGGGATACGTGTAAGAATTGGCGCAAGATGGTCATCGTTGATCTTCACGGGCAGCCATTGGCGAGCAAAAGTGTAGTAAAGTACCTCGGTATCTGGTTAGATCAGTATTTATATTTCGACAGACATATAAATGCTGCTCTGACCAGGGCCAGAGGAGCCTTCGCTCTGACGAAACGGCTGTTTTTTAGCAGTCGGCTTGACCCCAGAGTGAAGGTAATTTGCTACATGGCCCTCATACGGCCAATGATCGTGTATGGTTGTCCTGTGTGGTTCAACGTTGCCCCTTCCCAGATGGAGAAGTTCCGGGTGTTCGAGCGGCAGTGTTTACGACGCTGTACCGGCTTATATCGAACAGCCGAATCTTCTTATGTACATTACTATTCCAACGAGGTCCTATACAACGGGGCTCGAATCAACAGAATTGACAATTTCGTGATAAAACTCGTTCGAGGTCACATTGCAAGAGCTATGTCTTCGACCAACAATTTAATTTTCGGGGCGTTTTATCCGAACGACGAGTATTTTGAGAGTGCACGCTTGAGCGGGTTCATTCCACCAGAGGCATTCCTCTTTTTAGACAAATGCGGTCTGATACAGGATAGATTGGCAGTTCCGTTAATCTACCACGTCAGACGAAGAACCGTGGATAGGCGACTCCTGTACAGTCGGGACGTCATGGCACAAGGCGGAGCGGAGCTCCTTCGGTTCAGTAGGGCTGTGTCCGAACGGGACCGAACTGATAGGGTGAAGCAGGAGAACCAGTTTTGGTGGCTTCAATCGGCACTTGATAATGGGTAGGTCGGGATGGGGTTTAAGCCTTGGCCGGCTTACATACTTGTTTTATAGTTTAGGGTTTAGTTTTAAGTAGAATAGGCATGGTGGCACAAAAAAAAAAATTTTAAAAAATTAAAAAAAAAAACAAAAAAAAAAACAAAAAAAAAAAAATTAAAAAAAAAAAAATTAAAAAAAAAAAAAAAAAAAAACAATAAAAAATCAAAGAAAATAAAAAAAACATACAAAAAAGACAGTAAAATATAAAAACAAAACACGTTAGATTTGCTGCTGTGGTTGTTCTAGTTTTAAGTAGTTTATAGGTAGAATAGGTAGTTTAAGTTACCTTTAAGTTTTATTTAAGGACCTAATTTTAAGTAGTTTTTTAAGTAAAAATAAAAAAGGACCTTGATATTAGTTTTTTCTCATAATTTTCTAATAAATACAAAATAAATAAAATTTAAATTGAAGTAAAATAGATTTTAAGGCCGAAAGGCATTAGTAATTAGTGTTATAGTTTAGCTTAGAGTGTCCGTATGGGACCATTAAGTTAGTTGTAAATTATGGATAATTAGGCTAGTTTTATGAATTTTTGTCTAGCTTTAAGATAGGTTTAAGATTGAATAAATAAAAATGAATTTGGAAAAAAAAAAAAAAAAGTGCGTTGGACTGTCATGCAAGGGGTCTTGGGTTCAATCCCTGCCTGTGCCACCTTAATTTAAAAAAACATTAATTTTCGCGGGTACTTGCGAGGAATTGACAAATCCTTCAAGAGTAATTCTTGTCATGAAAAAGTGCTTTCTCAAACTAGCCGTTCGGATTCGACATAAAAATTGTAGGTCCCCTCCATTCCTGACAACATTACTCGCACACAGGAATGGTTGAGAGTTGTAAGTCACTAGGCCCTGGTTCACAACGGACTGTTGCGCCACCCCATTTGATTTGAATTTGAATTCTTTAAATATAAAAGGTATATGTAAATCTTTTGAATCTTCTGATTGCTCTAGAATGGTATTTCCTATAGAACCGTTGTTTTGTTTTTAAATGTACTGAGGAATGAATAAACCGGATAAAGAGTTATTATAAGATCGTAAAATAAAGCTACTATTTATTTACAGATTTTTTGGATACAGTTCAACTCTGAGTTATTTATTAATATTGTATGCTTTAACCAAGTAGGAAGCTGTTTTAAGGAGATTAATGGCCGCAAAAATTAAACTTCCCCTTCCGCAAATGCCGTTTTTCATCAAATTTTCTAGAATTTTCCTCAGCAACTATTTACTTACGATCTGTGGCGCCATTTAGGCCACAGATCATTGTAATGAACCATTCACCTTTATGTCTATAAAGTAATGTAATTTATCTAATTTTGATAGTTAATTACTTTAGCTGAGTGATACTCAATTATTCGTGTAACCTTATTTCAAACTGCTTTGTTGGTATAATTGAACGAGTAATAATAAAATAATAGGCCTTTTGTTTCCCAATGCTTTCTAGTTTATAAAAAATACATTTGAAAGGTAATAAAGTTTGGCAACTCCCCCAATAATGTTCAGTGTTCATTTATGCCCGATTTCATAGCTCAATTGCAGTTATAATCCTAGGGAAACCTATCTATCCGCCTGCTTTCTTTAACTATACCAAACTGCTTCATCAAAATCAGCTCCAGAGAAAAAATATAAATATATAATAACTTCATTCATACTTGCGAGTTTATTTTTACAGTAGCTATGTTTAAAATATTCTACGTTATATCTACAACACGTCTTGGTCGTTGGCCGCCCGCCCGCTGACCCGCCGCCGCCACCGTCGTCGTACCGTAGTAGCCTTGTATAATTAGATCTCTTTTCTGTATCCGGGCAAGTTAGGTTTCTATTACTGTATAATTTAACAAACAAAAAAGAACAGCTATTCCTCCAGGAGATCATAAAACCAATGCAATTGTAATTAAATCCATCATCAACTGGTCATCGTAGCAAACAGCAGGATGTTTAAATGCTTAACCAGCTTTATAAAAACTTGCTTCCTATTCATAGCTTTAGGTACCTTCTTTACAAAAAGGCTGGAAAATTAAAGACTACCGCAAACTTGAGCCCCTGTATATTGATTTATAGACGTTTAAAACCAAATCACCTACAGAGGAGCTCCGAAAAAATAGTAAAACGCTACTAATACTAAAATACAAAGCCCATATGTTGGTGAAGTATAATCCCTTCCACATGTTGAAGTCAGAGACTTATATCCACTTTTATGACCTAGACATAAAAACGTTTTTCACCGTTGTTATCCACAGCTCTAGTGGTATGTCTCATCTCATGCCAATGTTCGAATTCATGGACTCAAACTCATTTGTGTGGTCACTTTTGGATTTAAGTGCGCGCATGCCAGATTATAGTTTTCGGGTGGAACGTTCTCGGTCGCTTATTCTCTGAAGACTGATTAATGTCTATGTCGTCGAATTTAATGGAACATTGCTGATGAGCCAAGGAACAAGGTTAATTCCAACAAATTGCATAAAATCAACCCACTTCTTACCCTTGAGATGAGTATGCACTCCCATATTCCTTCTCTCAAGGCATCTTGGCACTTTATGGCTTGACGAACTTGATTCGCTTCAAGATGTTCTTTTTTTATTTCCAGTTTTTATGACATCACAAAACGGAAGAGATGTCGGTCCCACTTCTTTATAGGTTATTCGTCATTTCTCATACCTACATATACACATGTATATATATTCGTAAACTTTAATTAGAGTCCATTTTATTATTTATAACAAAAACAAAAAAAAAAAAAAAAACAACAACAACAACAACGGTTCTTCCATTCATTTAGTTGATTTTCATTCATAAAAACCCACAAATACAAAAATCCAAGATGCGTCCAGCAGTGACAGTTGGGTTCGAAGAAAGTCGCAGTGGTGGCAGAGCGGCCGCGGCGGCGTCATCTTTGTTCCTGATTGATTAAAACATTGTTCCCGAACGTTGTCACTTCATTGTTTCAAGAAAATATGTGTGGTTTATCTATTTATTATGGTTTTTTTCTTTCTTCTGACATTCATTTGAATATTTAACAAGCCTTGTCCGTTAGTTGACAGTTGTTGTTGTTTTTGTTTCTTATATGAAAATAGAGAGTAGGAGTTATTGTTTCACCACAGGAAGTGAAAAAATACAATAAAGAACAGAAAAATAACCAAACGTTTTAGTCTTTTTGTAGAAAATGCTCCCCAGGGAATATTGTACCTGTAGAAGGTGCGTATACTCCCAAGAGTCGCAAGATAAATGGGCTTATCTTGAGTGCACGTTCAAGAATTAACTCGGTCAAAACTCCTAATGTCTCAATATTTTTTTTGTCCCCCATCAGCAATCCAATGGTGATGAAGAGTATAACATCAATAGAGACTATTATAATATAGAATTTATATTTTAAAGAAATTATACCTTTTACCTAAATATATATTGACTCAACAGGAATATAAAATATCCGAAAAGAAAAATCAAATTGGGAGTGTCGGAAATGAGGCAATTTTGTTGATAGATAAAGTTGGAACACCTAGAATTAATGGTTTAATATCGAAAGAAATATCAATAAATAATAAGATTTAAGTATTTTTTCACTGGCTATGTGTAGTATTAGTTGAAATCTTGTATTGGAATAAAGTCTAGAAATGAGGTTTACGTGAAAGCTAGTAATTATATAGTGGCTCTTAAGAAAATCCCGGTTTAACAGAGTTTATATTTTTCATAAAATAAATGAAATATAGAGTATCTAAAATTCTACCATTGACTTTTATGTTCGAATTAAGATGTTGAAAATTCCAGAAGGTGATTTTTCAACATTTTTATCGACTGATTTGGTTTTTAGAATTTAATTTTTTTTTAAAAGCTATACAAGTTGATGATCTGTTCAATATTTGATGGACAATAATTTTAATCTTTTAGCTAACACGAGTAAATTCAAGATTAAGAAGACGTTGTTGAAATCTATTTCTTTACAACCATTTTGGAGAATTTTTCAAGTCTGTCGTAATCTTTGTATTGGAAATACCTTGTTTATTTTGTTTCTAAAATATCTTTACATTTTAGCTTTAAAATTTGAAGAAAAAAAGCTAAGATTATAGTCTCCATGGCAAGGTACGAGCAGGCATATTAAGTTGAAAGAATTGTAACAAAGTGTGGTCCAAGTCGATGCTCAATTGTAAGATTGGTATAGAGTTTAACGACTGTAAGCAATTAAAAGTAAATGCATTTCTAGCATTTTTCACTTTACGCAGAAAATCATCTTTGGTAATGTGCCACACTTTTAAATGAACTTATTTACTAACAACAGAATTACAGCAGTTGGCCAAATGCAATTCAACGAGTGATTATGGAATTGCTATTGCGAGATGAGAACATACCTTTTGAAGCCAGTAATTATGGAAATGGAGCTGAAATTTATATAGGCTTTCAACAGAATGGTATCACAGCCAAGGAAAAATTGATCTTTTACGGAAGAAATGTATTAACCTTGTTCTCAAGAACAAATCAAGAAGAAAATGATGAGATAATGGGTGATAATAACGACATTGATAACGAGCTACGATACAAAACCCTTATTGAGAATTTAGCTAATGTTTTATTAAAGACACTATTGTCATAGATCTTCATTAATCGTCCGTATTTCAAGGACCAAAAAAATTAGACAGTAGCTACATTTTTAAGAAGTAATTTTTTCTTATTGATCATTATATCAAGATATGCTGAAAAAATGTTTAATGTTAAAAGCTTCAACTGAGTTTTTTACGAATAAAAATACCTAAAATGTAAAATAATGTTTTTAATAATTGATTAAATTTTTAGAAAAACACAATATTGGTTTAAGGTCTCGAATATCTCGTCAGGAAAAAAAGCTAATGATAATTTGACTTATTTAAAAAAGACGCTTGGATGCGACCCACACTGATAACTTCCCACTTCGTCAGTCAATTTGTCTTGCTTAAAAGTTTGTATGTGTGCTTTGTTAAAAAAGTCAGTTGAATTAGTCCTTAAAAAAATAAAAATTACCAACAATATTTTACATATAATGAAATAGGTTGATTTCGAAATCTATCTTGGTTAACAAAATTTTTTAGTCGTTCACCAATTTTTACCGAAACTTTTTCTAACTTTTTATTTCTTATATAAACATATACAAATTGAATGAATGAAATTAATATGAGGTCAATACCTTTTATTGTTCACGAGATATCAACAACCGAACATCAGTTAATACCAAATTTGCGTACTAATTTTTGTTGATTGTATTTCCTTAGGAAAAAACGGACTGTTGGATTTTTATCAAAAATTCATTGAATGTCGAAAACAATATTTCCTGTGGTATAAAATAAGTTTGAAGACAATATTTTTAATTTTTGAAAATATATTTCCGTCGAAAATCAATTTTTACCAATTTTTACTAATTTTTATTAGGTTTCCATTTTTTGTAAAAAACCGTTCAATTCGTTTATCAATTTTTTTCCAAATATTGGAAAAAATTTCTCATAACATAAAATAAGATGGAAAAGAACATCTTAATTTTTTAAAAAGAGGCTGGGATGCGACCCACACTGATAATTTTCCATCCCGTCTGTCGATTTTTCTTGCTCAAAAGTTTGTCCATATGTACTAGTATCAATTTTTACCAAATTTAGGTACCTTTTTTTGTAGATTTTTTTTTTATGGAAAAACGTACTGTTGGATTTTTGTATAAAAATTACTGAATATCAAAACAATATTTTCTGTGAAATAAATAAGTTTGTAGCCAATATTTTTAATTTTTGAAAAGCTATTTGAATCGAAAGTAAATTTTAACCAAGTTTTAGTATTGTTTTTTTTTTTGTAAAAAAACTGTCAATTCGATTTTTTTCAAAATTTTATCGAATGTTGAAAACAATATTTTTTGAAAGTAAATTTATGCCAATATCTCAAAGTTTTGAAAAGAGTTTTGAGTCGAAAATAAATTTTTACCAACTTTTATTAATTTTTTTTTTTTTAGATTTTTATTTTTTATAAAAAAAAATATCAATTCGATTTTAATAATCATTCTCCGTTGCATAAAATTGTTTTGGAGATGAAATCATATTTTAGTCGTAAGGTTTTGGAGGTGATAATTTTTTTTTCAGTTTTTTTGATTTATAAAAAAACCGTTAAATGGATTGTTTCAAGAAATATACTTCTTTAGTATCACGTTACAATATATTATATAGAACTTAAGTCTCTAGCGTTTTTGGTTCGTAAGATTTTTAGAGTTAACCAAAATGTTCACCTTTTTTTCAAACTGCTATGGTAAAAAAACCCAAGCAATTTTCTTGAGAGCCCTTTCTGCATCTTTCTGCCGTATTATCTTTATAACAAAATTTGTTTGAAATCGATATCTTTTCTGTTTTTTGGGCTTTGGAAAACGAAAAAAAGTCGCGAACGTACGGACGTACGAAAGTACGTACACACGCACGCACAGACATCTTTCTAAAAATCTTTTATTTCGACTCTAGGGACTTTGAAACGTCAAGAAATATCAAAATTTTCAATTTGACGACAAATCGGATCCATTACAATAACTTCCTATGGGAAGTTAATAAGTTTAAAGCTAATAATTAAATTTTTAAAAAGAATTTTTGAGTCGAAAATCAATTTTATCCAACTTTTATTACATTTTTTGTAAGGTTTTTATTTTTTTTTGTAAAAAAAATGCCCATTCGATTTTTCTCAAAATTTTGACAATGTTGACATTATTATTTTTATTAAAGACAAAATTAGTATGAATCCATTATATCAAAGTCTTTAAAGAATATTTGAATCGATAATCAATTTTTACTAACTTTGAGTATTTTTTTTTAGGTTTTTATTTTATGTAAAACAAAACTTTCAATTCGATTTTTATAAACATTTTACTAGCTATTTAGAACCTTATTCTTCGTTGCACAAAATGGGTTTGGAGATAAAATCACTTTTTGTTCATACAATTTTCGAGGTGACAAATGTTTTTTTTTTTATTTGAACAAAATACCGTTAATTGAATTTTTTTCCAAAATTATGCTATTTTGGTTTCGCGTTACAATATATTATAATATAAAATGTAATTCAGTAGTTCGTGAGATATTTAGGGTTAACCAAAATTTTCTACTTTTTTTTAAATTGCTATGGTAAAAAAGTGGTACCCGTGGCATGATGGTTAGTGCGTTGGACTGTCATGCTAGAGGTCTTGGGTTCGATCCCTGCATTTGCCATCTAAAGTCTTTTCACGGGTACTGCCTCTTGCGAGGAATTGACAAATTCTACAAGAGTAACTATTGTCATGAAAAAGTGCTTTCTCAAAATTAGCCGTTCGGAGTCGGCATATAAACTGTAGGTCCCCTCTATTCCTGACAACATTACTCGCACACAGGAATGGTTGAGAGTTTGTAAGTCACTAAGCCTTGGTTCCCAACGGACTGTCGCGCCACCCAATTTATTTATTTTTTATGGTAAAAAAGCAACCCACTCATTTTTTTCAGAGTTGTTTCTGCATCTTCCTGCATTATTATCTGTATAAAAACATTTGTTTGAAATCTATATCTTTATTGGTACGAACGTACGTACACACGCACGCACAGACATCTCTCAAAACATCTATTATTTCGACTCTAGAAACCTTGAAACGTCGAGAAATGTCAAAATTTCCAGTTCGACAAATCGGACCGATTATAAAAACTTCCTATGGAAATTAAAAATCTGATGTACGTTTGTATAGTCATTAATCAGAAAAATGAGACAATTTCCTTCAAAACCTTAGAAATGTTCAATAAATTTATCATGCTTGAAATTTAATTCTGATAAAAATTATTCAAATGTTCTTAACATACTTATAGTTAGAAAAACAAACTAAATTTTTTTAAAATATAAAAAAAACTAAACTTTTTTTAAATATAAAAAAAAACTAAATTTTTTTTAAATATAATTAAGACCTTAAATATGTTTAAGGGCACATTACATAAATATTTCAAAATTTACATTTTAATACAAAATTACTATATTATTGATTAATGTGAGTTATCAGGATATTGCACCACAAAAATTAAATAATTAGCTCTAAATTTAATAGTTATCTCAATCAAACTAATCTTTTCTTTTAAAAACAAAAAATAAAGATAAATGTAATTCTATTAATCAATTTCGACCTGCTCCAACAAAATTATCAAAATAGCTGCCTAAGATACAAGATACAAGATACAAGACAGTTGTTGTACCACTGACATTGTTATTGACCTTATGACACATTTCAATGTTATGATCATTCATCTTGTGTTTTTGTACACTTCTCATTTCTGATGTTCTGACCAATTTGAATTTCGACATACTATGTAGCTGAAAGTGCTGCCACCTACAATTAATCGAAAGAAAAAAACAATCAAAATGACAATCATAACATTAATCAAAAGTATAGATTTTCCATGAAAGAAAAATGAACATTATATGATTACCATTGTTTATTGTGTATATTTCGAAGGAGGAACTACTCAACTCACATAACAAAAACATTATTTGTATCAATGCTTTGGCTGTCATTAATTATTACTCCTCAATACCATAGGTACATCAATTAATTAAACGAGAAGCCAACTGGCTTCCTGAGCTCGCTGGCACAGTTGGTGGTAACTTTGAAGTCAAGATGAACAAAAATAAAGACGAATTGAAGTTCATAACAAAATATTTTAATAATAACACATAAAAAAACATCAGCTCATCAACGTATTGTACTTTTTTTCGTTCTTGAAGACCAAAGTAAATCAAATGATTACCATAAGACATTTTATTCATCTTGAATGGGTAATGATGTTACTTCATCGAACTTCAATTAATTATCCATAACATAAGAATTTACTTTACTTTTATTATACATATATCAAACACGTATGTGCGTAGTTGAGTGAAGTTAAAATCCACCTTCATCATTTTGTCTTTTGGGCCATGAACAATATTAGGAAGATCCAAATAATTAATTCATGAGATTCTGTGATTAAAATTATCTCAGAAATTTAGCCTTCTATGGTGCTTTAAAAGTCTCACGAAGTTGTTTTGTTCATAAAACTAGTGAGAGTGTAAGGATTTTGATATATCTATCTTTCAGCATTTTCCAAATGATGCTCAATGTTGTTTTAATTATTGTCTTGGATACAACTGGAACCTAACCCTCTCATGTTTTCTTGAATTGACTTTACTCTTAAAGGGGACTTCGTAGTAAGACTGCTGACATTTTGTTCAACTCCCAATCGTTTCCACATGACGTAGTAGTTTTAACAGAAACTTTGCTTTATTCAAGCTTTTCCGATAAAGAACTTTCTAATCAAGAGTTCGAAGTTTACTGAAACGATCGTCATGTTAGTAATGCAAAAGATTTAGGTGGAGGTGTTCTCATAGCGGTGAAAAATACATATTTCTCTTCTTCTGTATCTTTTCCATTTGAATTATCAATTGAACTGGTATGTCTTAAAATAATGGTAAGGACTAAGACTATTTTCATTTTAAACGTTTATATTCCTCCAAAAATTTCAGCGTCTGTTTATAGTGAACTCTTCTAAGCATTAGAATTTGTTATCAGTTTGTCCTGCGCTGACACCAATATGTTACTTCTAGGTGATTTCAATTTACCACACATTGACTGGATTCCATCGGAAGACGAATCTTGCCTTGAAGCCTCTCTCTCTTTTTCACAATTGGAACTATCTTTTCTCGATGAAATCATTCTTACTGACTTACAGCAAATAAGCTGTATTAAAAACTCTACTCTTGTTCTGGAATCTAGATCAGGAATTATTAATATTAATAAATATCACCCTCCCTTGGACATTTTTCTTCGCTCAAGTAATCACCTTACTGGAAACAGTAATTTGTTTGATTACTTATATAATTTTGACTTCAGAAGAGCTAATTTCCAGTTGTTGTCTGAAGATTTAACCATTTCTGGCATTGCTGATACTTTAGCATTTTCTAATATTGACGAAGCAGTTTCAAATTTTTGTACGATCCTTAATAATTGATTAGAAAAAAATGTACCTTTAAAGGAATCAAGAAATAGAAACTTTAGAAATACAAACGAAAGAATTGCGTTTACTTCGTAACAAAAGAAATAAGGCATGGAAAACTTATCTCAAAACTCTGTCTCCAATCAACTTCTCTGATTATGTCGAATTCTTTAGTGAATTTAAGTCTTTTTCTATTTATGTTACTGATATGGGCACTTCTTTGAAAAAGAATCCAAAACAATTTTGGAAACTTGTAAACTTGAAGAAAAAATCAGATGGGTTTCCAAATAACTTCACTTACAAGAACCTCTCGTTAGATAAAACTGTTGATATCTGTATAGCTTTCGCAACAAATTTCCGCGAGTCATTTGTTAATAGCCTTCAAGAAGTTGATGAAGTATTTTTGCATTATCTTCACTCCTTTTCGCAATCTAGCTAGTAGGCACATCCCTGTGCTACAGAGTACGGACCTTGACCTTTTATCCGCGTTAAATGATGGCTGCTCAGCTGGTCCCGATGGTATACCCCCGATAGTATTAAAAAAAATTAGTAATGCTTTAGTTAAACCAAATACGTTCTTCTTCAAACTTTCTCTTAAAACAGGCAAATTTCCCAGTGTATGGAAGAAGACATTTCTAACACCAATTTTTAAGAAAAGTAACAAGGCGGATTTAACAAACTTCAGGCCCATTGCAAAGCTTTCTTGCATTCCCAAATTGTTTGAACAAGTTGTTTGTAAAAGTGCAGCATTTTTTAGTAAAAATCTCATTTGGGAACAGCAATATGGGTTTTTCAATAAGGGCGGGTAGATGTTAAAATGGAATAAAACAAGCTGGGTGTGAGGCGCATGACATCATTCAAATGCTTGCCTCGGCTTCTAACGCTTGCAAGGATCCGAGTGGTCCAATTTTCAATGACTCTTCCACATAGATCCGGCTGAATTCAAGCGATGGCCTATGTTAAGTTTAACTTTAAGTCGTCTCGGTCGATTGTGGTTTATTTTCATAGGCCTGCGACTTCAAGAAACCTAACAGGAAAAAGTCTAGCGGCGACAAATCGCATGACCTTGTATAGGCTAATTCACATCACCTCTCCTAGAGATAACCTTGCCCTTAAATCGTTCATGCAAAATGTTAATCGGGGAGTTTGCTGTGTGGCGCGTAGCGCTGTCCTGATCAGGTCCATGCGGATGAATTTGGCCCATAAGAAATTAGTTAACATCATTATGTAGTGCTCGCTGTTGACGGTAAACGCCTCACTAACGTCGTATTCAAAAAATACGGAATAATTACACCGCCGGCCCAAAATCCACACCAAACGCTAACTTTTTGAGGACGCATTATCACCTGTTGAACCTCGCATGGGTTGGTGTTGTCTCATTTACGGCAATTTTGTTTGTTAACACAGCCATTCATCACTATAGACCATTTTTTGGCCAAATTGGTGTTATTTTCCAAACTTTTCAAAGCAGAGTCAGCGAATAAACGGCGTTGTCTATAGTCATGAACCTTGAGTTCCTGGATCAGTTCGATCTTGTACGCGTGTAGGGCCAAGTTACGACCCAAAATTCTCCAAGTTGCGAAAGGCAAGTTCTTGTGCACAGCGAGGAATAGACTGCCTCGGGTTCTGCTCTGCAAATTTACAGACCGCGGTGATGTTCTCGGCCGATCTTGCGTTCCTTTATTGAATGATGACTAAACAGTTCATTTCAAATTTGTTCACCAAAATTTGAAGAGCCGACTGTGGACGGCCACCACGTCAAGCGTAAAATGGGAGCAATGCACGCAACGTTTGCGTTAACGAACACCCATTTTAGTAATAAAGTTTTATCGCTTGAATGTGCTGTTCAATCGTGTTACTTGCCATGATGATTTGACAGAAACAAACTGAAAACAAAATATTTGACAGATGTTACCAAAACTAAATGGCCGGCTCGGGGCGCCAAAATCTACGAGCTCCAATTGAAAAACCCTTTCCAACATGCGTTTCGACTCTAATGGTAAATATGGTTAAACGGTTTTTAAAGTTTTTTTACTTAGAAATACCCAACAATATTTTTTTGTTAGAACTAGATCTGGCCAATTATTTGAACTCATCTGCTTTAATTTTCTATAACACAAACTTAAAAATTCAAAAGCCTCTCCCTTCGGCTAGTTCATCTTTCATGAGTCTTTTAACTTTTTATATTTGTTTGAATTATGGTATAGCCCAGAACTCCGTTTGCATCTCTCAACTGGATATTTTCTGTTTATTACAATTTATTCTTCATTTGGCATCAACTTTTAACAAAAGTGCATCTGATATGACTCGCTACGACCACCATGAAAGCTGTATTCCTCTAGTGGTTACAGATTTTGATCTATCGATTAGACGACATTCAAAATTCAACTCTCGTATATATGAAGACCAAAGTGAGCAAAGTGACTGTCAAAGTCACCGCTGATACCATAAAAATGCGCACCTTAATACAAAGAAAAGCTTTAAACCATAAGATTATCCAAAATTTATATTCAACCAGATACAGAGGCGAACATAATTTTTCCCACTATAACTTTGTTTTTCTTATCATACCGGCTATCACATTCACTTAACGATTTTATCTTTATTTCAAAAATGTCGAGATAATTTTTATTATGCCTCAGCCTAACAAGAACCTCATAGACCACGACCTAATTTCCCTAGATGCATAGTCGACTTTAAACACCGAATCGTTATAAAACTATATAAAATTTGAACTGATTTTTTCCACAGCCTTAAATAGAAAATGGAAAAATACACACCCACCCAATGTCATGCCAACCAAGAAACTAACCAATCGACATAACAAACAAATAAATTCTTTTAAAAATTACAATAATTGTTATAGCTCTTAGTGTGGATGTGGATGTAGATGGATGATTAAAGTTCTTACCATATCACACCGATATCCACTTAAAGCTCAAAAGTAAAACATCTTGTTATGCCTCCATTAAGACCACCCCAATCGATAAGCGAAAGGCCGGAGTGTATATTCCGAAGACGCGGCGTAGTTTTTTTTGTTTTTGGTTTGTTCTTCTAAATTTCTTTAAAGTATATTATCATCGAATTTATGTAATTTTTATTTTATTTTTATTGGACGAAAAATCAAAAAATTTACATAGAATTCCTATATCGGTCATCGGCTATTTAAATGTGATATAATATAAAGTTTTGGGAGAAGTTTTTATTTTTTCAATATAAACTTTTCGAATGGACTTATAGACAGCAAGTCATCCAATTACCTTACAAAAATACACAGCTAAGCTCTTGAGTCTTGTGATAATTTGAAAAGAGCCAGCATATTTTATGATTAGGGTTTTGTATTGCAAAGATCGAACTTCCTTTTTTTTAATATCATGTATAGTGGGATACATTTAATCAAAAATTGGGACAATACAGAGTCCGGCAAAAAAAACGTCCCGTATATTTAGAGCTATTTATAGATGAAATGGTATTCCGGATATACATAGATAGATAGAGGTCTACGTGCCGTTTTTGGTGATCATAATGGCGTGGCACGGTGAGAATCGCGCATTTGTCTTAGAGGAATTTATCCGTAATGGTGGTTCTGCGATTACTTCTCAGCGAGAATTTTGAATTCGGTTTCAACTTGGACGGCATGATCATGTTCCGGATGGAAAAACAAATCATGTTTGGTTATCAAACTTTAGAGCAACGGGTTCTGCACTAAAGAGAGAATCGTCTGTCCGACCTTTAACCGCAAAAAACGCCGGATAATGTGGCACGTGTAAGTGCGTCTATCAAGCAATCTCCGAGGCGTTCAGAACTTTAACATGCAGCTGCCCTTGGATTGTCTGATAGGAATGTAAGACAAATTTTGCACACACATCTTCATATGCATCCCTACAAAATGATGATCGCACAAGATTTAAGTGAGAGAGGTTTTGAAAGTCGCAGAGCTGTTTGTGAAGACATCCTTCAAAACATTCCCTTTGGTGCTGTTTTAATTTCGTCTGACGAGGCCCATTTCCATTGATCGGGTACTGTAAATAAACAATATTTCCGATACTGGGCAACAGAAAACCCTCAAGAAATTCATCAACGACCACTTCACAGCCATTATGTGACAGTTTGGTGTTCTGTTGCTGAATTAGGTGTGTTAGGTCCATAATTTTTCGAAGAAAATGGACAAAAAGCTACAGTTAATGCGGATCGCTATTGTCACATGATTGAGACCATCCTCCAAACTTAAATCGGTTTACTAGAAACCACAAAAAAGTCTGGTTCCAAAATATGGAGCCAAAGCACACACTTTACGGCGTTCACTTACCATTTTGAGAGAGATGTTTCCAGGGCATCTTCTTTCTTTACGAGGAAACATTATCCTGCCACCAAGGTCCCCCGATTTATCAACTTGTGATTTTTTTTTCTTTGGGGACATTTAAAGATCCTCGCCCAACATCTTTGGAAGCCCTTAAGAATGCAATCACTCAGGGCAGCCATTATACCATAAATGACTCAACGAACAATATAAAACTTTCGGGAAAGGCTTCGTAAATGTATTAATAATAGATCTAGGAATCATTCAATTTCCATTGATGTGCCTATCTTTGAATAAGACCAATTTTACAACAATTTATGGGCAAAAATCCATGTTCAAACTTCAAATGCGATTATCTCGCTTAATATGATTCCTAGGGCATCAAAAGTCGGCAATTTTTGAACTCAATTATTTCTCGATCTAGATCACCTAGAGGGCTGAAATTTCAGGACTGTGATCTAGGAATCATTCCCTTTCCATAAATGACAATATTTAACGGATAGAATATTTAAAACTAAGTAATTATTATATTTAATGTAAAATAGAACAGTATTTAATTTTAAAAATTAAATACAATTTTTTTAAAAGAAGAACCTATTTTATTTTCAAAACAATTTTAACATTTAACCAAAAAGAGATCAGACAGACGGATGTCATTATGTTCTAACATTTATGCATACTTACTTACTCGTAATTAAGGTGGTCTTCAGAGTCTTCTGTGAATTAGTTAATCACCCATCAAACTTCTCCATCTAGCTCGGTCAATAGCTAGATGTCTCCAGTTTCGCGCTCCATGCTGAATGAGGTCGCTTTCCACTGGATTCACTGGTCACTGGATTCAAGGACTTTTTGGGCAGAAGTATTGGTTTCCATCCGCTTTCCATAACACAGCCATCTTAGTCGTTGGACTTTTACCCTTTTGGCTAAGTCACGTCGTTGTACAGCCCGTACAGCTCGTCATTCCATCTTCTCCTCCACTCCCCTTCTATGCATATGGGACCGTAGATCACACAAAAAACTTTTCCCTCGAAACGACCCAAGGTGCTTTCATCCGCTTTCGTCATAGTCCATACTTCTGCACCGTTTAGCAGGACGGGGATGGTAAGGGTCTTATATAGCAACACTTTGGTCACCCACGCAATTGCTTTCTTAGCCCAAAGAAACAGCGGTTAACAAGAGTTTTTCTTCGTTTGATCTCAGCGCTGATATTGTTTTCTGCGGTTACAGAAGAGCCTAGGTAGACGAAGTCCTTGACTACCCCAAAGTAACGTCTGTCGATGGTGACGTTTTAACTAAGACATTAGTGTTGTAGATCTTTTCTTGATGACAGCATGTACTTTGTTTTGCCCTCATTAACCGTTTAATACATTTTTGCCGCCTCTGCCTCAATACTCACAACAGCCCCATTGAAATCAGGCTGAATTCTTCCGATTATGTCAATATCATCAGCATATGCTCGTTATTGGACAGACTTTTGAAAGATAGTGCCTCTAGTGTTGACGTGGGAGCTCTGCACTATTGTAACAAAAACGATTTAAAAAAAATCGCATTATAACGCATCGCCTTGTCTAAATCGTTTAGTTGTTTTCACCCTTTATGGAGCAGCATGAGTTCTTCATGGTCATCCTGCACAAACGGACGAGTTAAGCAGGGGTTCCAAAACTAGACATGGTTCTATACAGCTTGTCCCTGTGTATGCTGTCATATGCGTCCTTGAAATCAATGAAAAGATTGTGGGTGTCAATTTGAAGTTCTTGGATTCTTCCCAAAAGCTGCCGCAATGTGAATATTTGATCGATTCTGGATTTTCCTGGTCTAAAACCACACTGATAAGGACCTATCAGGTTGTTGACGATGGGCTTTAGACGTTCACAGGCAGAGAAGATTTTGTAAGTGATGTTAAGTAGAGCCTCTACAGTTGGTGCAGTTTAGAGGTTTTTTTTTTTTCTAAACATGTATACATATCGCAAGAAAAAAATCCTGGGATGCCTTACTACTACTTCACATTATCTTCTTACAACTTATGAAAATCCAGTAGAAAGCTTTTTCCCAAAAAATGTAAAAGCTACAAAAAACAGCCTTTCGAATATCTCAACAGAAAATAGTTTGCAATATCAAATACCAGTTTCGAAATGAACCACTATGAAGTTATCATTGCAAGTCACATCCCAGCTTCATTTTCAACTCTTGTCTTTGTTTTTTACATAAAACCCACAAAAAATCCTTCTTTTTCCAAATTTTGTTCCACTGTGTCACCAAATCATTTTTAAATACAACAAAATTTAGATATAAAAAGTGATTTTTTTTATTGATCTTCTTAAAACTTTTTTTGTATATATTTTTATTGTTAAAATTTATATAGTAACAATATGATACAGCAAAAAAAAGTAACACATTCCAAGAGTGTTGATGATTATTTTAACAATAAAAACAGTTTTATTATCCTCCAAATGGCAGACTTATATTGATCTAAGTGGACATTCGTTTCCAACATCCAATCCACTTACTTCGACATATAACAGAACCATTTAAGCGCGTTCTTTTTCATATTCAAATTAAGTCGCACCGCAGCCGCGGCCACACCACAAAGCTGTATAAACGCTCTCAATAGTTCCCAATTATGTTTGCCAGATAACAGAGTCAAACGAAAATAATAAAATAGAAGAGTTAAAGGTATTTTCTATTTTTGAGATATATTCTATAAGATGCGGGGCTTTTAAACATCAAGATATTGCTGCGAAAAGACATCAGCATTGAACATAGGAGAAAAGTCGTTAGCGACAAAGTCGCATTTATATGGTGTTGTGGTGTCATTCGATCGCGCACACGCATCGATCTATCGAAATCGGTATCGGTATGGAGTCGATCCTATCCTAACCTATCCATAGGGGAATTCCGAAAAGAACAAAAACAATCTCTTCTTCTTATTCTTCAGGAGTCCAATCATGGATGAAATAGAACCTTTTATTGTTCTCAAATAGAGGACAATTAACATTAGAAATGGTCCACCGGAATAGAAAGGCCGCAGTGTTATGCAAATCTTTTAAAGAAATCAGAGGAAAAAAGTCTTGCCTAGTCCCAAGATTCAGAGCATACCTCTGGGTTGCGTAGTTGTCAGCTTCATGCCTTACGGCAATACAGCTACTGATACAGTAGGTAAGGTGTCTTGTGTATATATTCAGCGATGCGGGAGAAAAGTCTTCTAATAAAATTGGAAATTTATTCGAATACAATTTATTTTAAAGAAGTCGTGTTTTGTTCGTTTTGTGATGTGATTGGAGGAATATTATAAGAATCATCATAAATGTAGCTTTGGCCAACGAACTAAACTGATTAGGTGGTCTGTTAGTAAGGAATTGGAGAAAAGGTCATTCATAAAATGACAAATGGTCTTTTTTCAACCATTAAAGATCATTAGAGTCTTGAATATGAATATTGAAAAGCAATTTAAATGGAAATTTAAAATTCACTGAGTTAGGGTTCAAAATTTTATAAATAAAAATAGAATAAGAACAAAAAGAAGATAGAAAACACTAAAATAATTTTCGAACTTTAATATTAATTTTGGCAATAAATTACTTAATTGGTTTCGATGTGGTGGCATCAAATTACACACCAAATTGTTAAACAAAAAAACCAACCAGCTCGAATGGTTTGAGTTTTGTTAAGGTTGATTGATGAATTTTGTAAAAACAATAAATTCTATTATTGTCTAAACAAAAAACAAGGAAGCTATAAATAATAACTTTTGAATTTTATGGTTGAACTAGTGCAAAACCATAAACTAATTTTAGTCAGTAACGAAAGCAAATGTTTGTAAGATATTTACACTTTATTTTGCTACTGATGACGTTGCGTTTGTTCAAAAATTCTGTTCATACTTTTGTCTAAGAATTGTTTATCATAGAATGCTATTTTTTAAATTGAGTTCTATGGAAATATTGGATTGATTAGCTTTTATTTCAAATGTCTACTAAATTTTTCATTTCGTAAAGGTTCTAACGAAAGATTTTAATCATATTTATAACTAAAAACACAAGTGATTTTAAGGATAGATGTTTATTTAAATGTAATGAACAAGGTGTGCCATTAGAAGCAAATATAGCAGATATAGTATCACCTCGTTGTAGCCATAGCACGGCTACGGATATCCCGATTCAAGCCAAAACAAGGAAGTACTGTGAGAAGATTCGACGTTAGACGGCTGCACACGATCGAATCTCATATAATCTCTTAAGATGTTATATGCTGCCTGCTTTAAGCATTGAAAACCAGTGGCAACATTGCCTTGCCGCCTCTGAAGTGCTAGGTTTCACACCGCCACCATCAAAGCGAAACCACTGGTTTAAGGACGAATGCCGACAAGCGCACGCAGCTAAAGAAGAGGCACACATAACGCCGCCGCTGCACAGAAGGACCAGAGCTGCTCTCGAGCTCTACGAGCAGAAGAGGCGAGAAGAACACCGGCTTCTTAGGTGGAAAAAAAGGGAGCACGAGAATCGAGCGATCGTGGAGATAGAGGAATGTCACAACAGGAATTATGTTCGTTAATTTAACCAAAAAATAAGAAAAACCTTCCAGGGGTACCAGCCTGTAAAGACGATCAGGGAAACATCGTAGTAGAACCGCAGTCTATGTTAAGAATATGGAAAGACCACTTCTGAAAATTATATAACGGCGATGACGAACCGAATTCCGCTGTAAGGGAAATAGAACCACTCGAAATAGGCTACGAAGATCAACAACCCGACCTCGACGAAGTGAAGATAGCAACATCTTAACTGAAGTCAAACAAAGTTGCTGGAGCTGACGGCATCGTTGCGGAACTATTCAAAGCACCAGGTGATGACTTGGTTGAGAGCATGCACCAACCCATCCGCAAAATATGTTAGGAAGAAAACATGCACGATGAGTGGAATCTCAGCATAGTTTGCCTAATACATATAAGAAAGGAGACTCTTTAAATTTCGTAAACTACAGAGGCTCCTTAAAATTGCATATAAGATCTTTTCTGCCCTATTATGTGAATTTCTGAAGCCTCTCGTCAACAATCTGATAATTTTTTAACAGTGCGGCTTCAGACCAGGAAAGTCCACTATCGACCAAATATTCACACTACGGTAGATCTTGGAAAAAACTCAGAACTTCAAATTGACACCCACCGTCTCTTTATCGATTTTAATCCCACGTATGACTGCATCTATGGGGTAGAGCTCTACAGAGCAATGTCTAGTTTTGTCATCCCTGTCAAACTAATCCGTTTGTGCAGAATGACGATGGAGAATGCACGCTGTTCTATCACGGTCGGGAAAGATCTCACCGATGCATTTGATGTCAAAACAGATTTTTGACAAGGTGAAGCACTATCATGCGACTTCATCAATATCGTTCTGGAAAGAATTGTACAAAACTCAATCATCAACAATAGAGGCACAATCTTCCAAAGGTCCATCCAATTACTCGGATACGCAGATGATATTGACATAATTGGAAGATCAAAGCGTGATGTCAGTGGAGCGTTTTTGAGTATTGCGACGGAAGCGAAGAAGATGGGTTTAGTGGTCAATGAGGGCAAGACCAAGTATATGCTGTCATCAAAAAAGGACACTGAACGACGACGTCTTGGACAAAACGTCACCATGTACAGCTATAACTTTGATGTAGTTAAGGACTTTGTCTACCTAGGCACCGCTATAAACACAGACAACGACACCAGCGCTGAAATCCAACAAAGAATAACTCTTGCAAATCGCTGCTTCTTTAGACTTAGAAAGCAATTTAGTAGTAAAGTCCCCTCTTGAGGATCTAAAATCAATATCTATAAGACACTCATCATCTTGGTTCTCATTTATGGCGCTCAGGCTTGGACCATGTCAAACAAAGATGAAAGCGTCTTAGGATGCTTCGAGAGAAAAATTCTTCGGGTGATTTTTGGTCCCGTCTGCATAGATGGAGAATGGAGGAGAAGATATAAAGATGAACTGTACAGCTATACTGACCTAGTTAACAGAATTAAAGTCCAACGATTTAGATTTCTACGTCATCTGGAAGGTCTTCGGATCCAATCCCAAAGGACGTTGAAATAGAGGAAGACCACTACTCAGGTGGCGCACGCAGGTGATTGAATACATCAACCAACTTGGCGTGCGAAACTGGAGACAACGCATGTTGTTTAAGGCCCAGGTCAGCCCCGGACTGGAGCGCCACCTTAAGAAAGTAAGTAAATATCACCCAATTGACCATCACAGCAACGGTTGCAGCACCATAACCTTTTCAAGTAACTTTCCTTGATTAGTTAGAAAACTTGCCTATGTAATATATGCCCTTCGATAACTTGGCGTATTTTATCTTTGAAATCAAGTATCGATTACGGCATTGGCATACCCTTTATCTTTTACGTGGTCCAAACTCAGAAAAGGTTATGGTAGCAATTGTTAATTTTAATCATTTCTTCAAAGACTAACACTGTCAGGAGACTTTTCTCCCAATCACATCACCACCAACATCGCTGTCCAAATGAAATCCTCATAAATTTTTTTTAAATTGAGAATGTTCTTGATTTTAAGATAGACTCCAAAATTAAGCTGAGCCTTAGAAGCTTTTATGGAATTCCTTATTCCAAAGATTGAAACTGACAAACTTGTGTTTTTGTTAACCATACCATACTACGCCAGCAATTCTTAGTTGTTTTAGTTGTTCTTAAGCGACGCACACGATTTCGTTTCACCGCTTTACTTACTTGTCACAATAGCTTAATTTTGTACACCCTATTGTCAGTGAAAAGTAGTGCCCGTATAGCGTAATAATTAGTGCGTTGGACGGTCATGCAAGCTGTCTTATGTTCAATCTCTGCTTGTGCCACTTAACCTTTTTCAGGGGTACTGTCTCTTGCGAGGAATTGACAAATCCTCTAAGAGTAATTCTTGTCATAAAAATGTGCTTTCTCAAATATGCCGTTCGGATTCGGCACATAAACTGTAGGTCCTTTCCATCTCTGACAACATAACTCGCAGACATGGGATGGTTGGGAGTTGTAAGTCACTAGGCCCTGGTTCTTCATGGTCTGTTGCGCCACCTAATTTATTTATCGTCAGTGAAGAAGGTGCTTCACGATGACATGATAGTTGATTTATTTTGCGAACTGTGACTGCAAAATGTTCAAAATTTGTTTAAGATTCTATTGAACGTAGAGAATTAGTTATTTCGGAAGAGTCCAGAAATTAAGCCAGACTTTAAAAAAAATCTCCTTTTTATGTGTTATAAGAAGATGGCTTATACAAACAAAACAAACATTAACAAAAGGCAGGCTATTAAATGTTGAGAATAATCTAAAAAAAAATTAATTGTTTTTTAACGTTGTCAACAGCAGTGAGAATATTATTTTGGACAATTAATCAAGTGACTAGATCAATTTGTATAAATCTGGAGTAGTTTTTGAGACACCCTTTACATCCAGCATTTAAGTTAATTCTTTATCCTTTGAAGCCCACACTCTTCTAAAAATGGTCAAATCCAATGACTTTGTATATATTTTTAATCCAATAAGCTTCCACCTCGTGTGAGGCCCAAAACAAAAACCTCCTCCTCAATCATGCTCAGCGTCGATATATCGATTGTAGCTATTTATATAATAAAATGTATAATGTTCCTATGAAGATCTCAAGTCATCCTAATCCTAATGCAAACACCAATATCATTACTTTGTAATTCACTTGCTCTCCATAATGCAATCCATCAATAACTGCTAACATTAAGCTGATAATCTTGTTGCGCCTATTACGACTCGTCGACCGGCCGGCCGGCCGTTCGGACCGATGCATGGTCCGTTTTAGAGTTTATGCGTGGACAATAATTTCCCACACCACATCTACCTCCACCCGAAGCGCACACACCATACAGAAGACCCTATCAATCATGCGAATCTACAAGCATCTAAATCCGATTCCCAATACATATTACTGCGGTACGAGTAGGTATAAATATTGACTGCACACGCAATGCGTATAATATTCCGGTAAATACACGAGCAGTTTTTAAGAACAAGTGAGTTGAGAAGCTTATAGAACTAAACATACAGTGAATCGCGTGGTGGAAAAGAATATTGGCATCGGTGCACAGCGGCAGTGACGGGATTCCCTCTTGTCGAGGCAAGAATTCCCATGTTATCGCTGGACAATGATTGCAAAATTGATTGCCATTTGGCCAACAAATACATTTATGACGTCTGCGAACGCAGTTTCGTACGATCTCCCTCCCGGGCTAATGCGAGAAGTTCACACAATCCGTCACAATTCGATGGTAGCTCTCTAACGAGATCAATCTGCTAAATCATCTTTGGAGCGCCTCTTCCAAGCCCCAGCCCCAGCCAGCTGTCCGTTGTCTGGGGCCATGGTCGTGGCTGTTGCCATCATGTCCGTGTCGGGTTCGAGGCCTTAACGGGGGGTTAGGGAAATGGGGCAATAGATATAAATAATTGTGGCGGGTAAGTGTCTGTCCCGATTTCGATCTCGATTGACTGTTGTCTTGAGAGATCTGTGAGATTTCAGATTTCGCTCGCAGATCGAATAATAGTACGATTGGCAGAGCCATCAGGTAAGTTTAGCCATGCTGCCGGGCTACACCAAATCTTTGTAGTCGTCATCGTCATCTAAGTCGCGGTATCGGAACAAACGAAATATCTACCTGACTAAGTGATTGTCGCGTATCGGAGGCCGCAACCGCGCGTCACGTGAAAGGAGCGAGAAATGAACTCATATGCCATTCGATAATTGATCACCGGGATTGATGTCCCTTATTTTTTGTTGTTGTTTGTTCCATTGTTGTGACCAGACAGATAGACCCTTTGTCTGGGAACACAGTCTACCTGACGAATACAAAATCGCGCAACCGTCTTCCACTATGATCCCATCCACTTGTACCGCCGACGCGCCACCACAGCGCCGCGCTGCCGCACCGCTTACCGTACACCATACACCGACCGATCGTTCAGTTCATTAGAAATGACGATTTAGTTAATTGACAAGTTTTGACTTTTATCGACATCTCGACGGACAACAGAATCGTGTGTTCAAATATGGTGACTCGATTCCACCAAAGTGGGTCTATCTGGATCGTTTAATCAAACGGTTTTGTTCGCTTTTTTTCGCTGTTGTTTGCGTTTTTTTTTTTAATCGACGAGGACGGTGGTTGTTGCGGCGGCGGTAGAGGTATAGGGTCCAGTGTTGTCTCGCTGGCTTCTTGTCAAGATTGTTATCGTGGCAAAAAATTTCCACGGCTCCTCCAACTCCAACCTTAAGCCTGAGCCACCATCACATCAACCCGCAGTGTTGGTGGGGGCTTTGCGATTTGAGGTCCCACTTTGTTGATATTTTTCGGCTTCGATTGAATCGGATTTTTTTGTTTGCGGTTTGTTTTGTCTTTTGTATAGACCGGCGTGGCGGCTGCGGCCGCCGTGGCACCACAAGTCAGAGTCAGTGTGGCAGACAAAATAAAGCAACAAAATTTTGCGATTTGTTCTCTGGATATTGGTTAATGGGGTTATTAATACATTTGGGATGAGAATTGAAGAAACAAAAAATGTAATTCTTTGATGATCGCCGCAGGAGCGATTTGGAGATGATGACAATGATGATGATGGTGTCAGGTTGTTAAGTGGGTGGGTTGTTCTTCTCCGTGTTGTTTATATGGGAATGCGGTCAGTGAGATTATTTTATACTGCTTATGATTTTTTCTTGATTTAAAGCCTGTTCGGAGAACTAATGGTAAGATGCAGGGGTCCGTTTTTTATTAAATTATAATTTGAAGCTTAAAAGTTGTCCTAAGGGTGTAGGTTAGGTTAGGTTAAAGTGGCTGTTGGTTGGGAAGTCCAACACACTTAGACCAAAGTATGTTCCGTTGTGATACCACATGGATCAGTTGATCCAAATGAAGCGTAGAAGGCAAATAATGTCAGAATTTTTTATATCGCTGGCATCGTTGAAGTAGTAGTTTCCAAGGTGGATTCTTCGTCTTTGTGATAAGGCAGGGCATGTGCACAGAAGATGAGAGATTGTCTCCTCCTACTGCTCGTCCATGCAACTCCTACAAAAATCATTTGCAGGGTCTCCAAGTCGAATAGCATGCCTTCCTATTAAGCAGTGCCCAGTCAGGACACCTATTACGTAGCTAATGTGCAATCTACTTAGAGAGATTAATTGTTTTGAGCGCCTGGTGCTAAGATTAGGCCAAATTAGTTTTGTCGCTAAACATCAGGTGGCGGTGTTATTCCACCTGAAGTTTGTTTTCTCTATGATATCTTGCTTTAGCATGAGTTTAAATGTAGCTAAGGGGATTCCTATGCTAGCATTGTGAGCCAGCAGAGGTAAAGTTGTTCCGATTTTTGCAAGTTCGTCAGCTTTGCAATTTCCTGTAATGTCTCTATTTCCCGGCTTCCAGAAAAGGTGAATGTTGAACTGTGTAGCCATTTCCGTAAGAGATGATCGCTAATTTAGGGCTGTTAATAAGTTAGTGGAGACAGAGGCTAGGGACTTTAACGCAGCTTGGCTATCCGAGAAGATGCGTATATCATTAGTTGATATAACGTGTTCTCTAAGCCATGATAAAACTTCTTTTATATCCAGGATTTCAGCTTGGAACACGCTACAATGATCGTTTAGACGAAAGGAGAGACTTAAGTTTAGTCTATCTTAGTAAAAGCCTCCACCAACACCATCCTCCGTTTTTGATCCGTCTGTATAAAAGGTTATAGGATCATCGTTCAAAAATGATGTATTCTCCCAAGAAGACCTGGGAGGTATTCTGAACAAGTTCAAAATAGTGGTGTGGCCAATTCCATTATTGATCCACAGAGAGGAGGCTTGAAGCCGTATGGCTGTATTAGCGGCCGTTTGCTTGCTGAAAATGTCCATCGTCAAGTGAGCCGGAGGGGGTAGAGCTCCTCTTATACCCAGCCAGACTGTTCGTTGGACTTTGTTGTGTTTGTCGCTGTATTTCCTTCATAAGTAAGGATCGGCCTTATGACCGAGATAATAGCCAGTTTGTAATGCGGGGCTGTAGGCCCCATTCATTACCAATGGCCTTCTTACAGAAGAACATGGCTACTGTTGCCTTGTTTATTCTCTCTTGAATATTAGTTTTCCAATTTAATTTCTTATACCCAAGTATTTTGCTTGTTCAGAGAATTTAAGTGGTACACCGTTTATGAGGGGAGGGTCAAAGAGTGGGACTTTGTATTTCCTTGTGAAGAGGACAAGGTCGGTTTTTTGGGGGTTAACGCCTAGTCCACACCGATTTACCCATCTGGTGAGCTTATTTAAAGCGTTTGTAAGAGTTCTTTTAGTAAATTGGGATGTTTACCCGTTACTGCAATAGCAACATCGTCCGCATAAGCAAACACTCTGTATCCCTCTCTTTCTAGAGTAATTAGTAATTCATTTATTACTAAGTTATAGAGAAGATGGGATAGGACACCACCTTGTGGCGTACCTCTGCTGACACCCCTTTTTGCAGTAAAATCACCCAGTTTTGAATTGATAATCCAGCTTATCAGCATCTGATTAATCAATTCGCTGATCGACTTATCTTCAGAGATGTCAATACACGTGCAATTGCAGATATGCCGACATTATTAAATGCACCTTCTAAGAAGGCAACTAAGTTGTACTCTTTATGATGGAGGGATTGTACGTACTATACTGTGTAGAGCCGTTTCAACTAATTCTCCTTTTTTGTAGGCGTGTTGAGCCTTTGAAAGGAGGGAATTATCAATACTTTCCTTAAGTGGATATCGATCAAACGTTCAAAAGTTTTGAGAAGGAATGATGATAAGCTGATATGTCTTAGGTCTTTAGAGTTAACGTGGCTGGATTTTCCAGCTTTTGGAATAAAAACGACTTTAACTTGTCTCCAGACATCGGGATGTATGCCAATTTAAGGCATCTCTTTAAGATGTTGTCTAGGATGGGTATTAGAAAACTTACATTTTCTTGCAGTTCAGCTGGAATTATATTATCCGGACCTGCAGATTTATATGGCTTAAAGCAATTATTAGCCCATTTGAGTTTTTCCCTAGTGACTAGACCTTGTGAGGGATATAATGTATTGTCACAACTATTTGGTACAGTGTTATTAATAATATTAGAGCTACCAGTTCTAGTAGAAAGTTGAGCGATTCTTCTCTTAAATTGGTCCAGAGCCCAGAGGCGTTTTTCAAGCAGCTTGGCATGATTGGATTTTTAGAGAGGATTTTGCGCAACCTGGAGCTTCAGGGCAATCTTCCACGTTGCTACAGAAGTTTCTCCAGGACGATCGTTTGGTTTTTCTCAGTTCTCTTTTATATATCTTTAGTGATTCTTTATATGAATCCCAGTCAGACATGTTTCTAGAAGCTTTCGCTCTGTTAAAGAGTTTTCTGCAATCTTTTCGAAGGGGATCTAGCCCTGACTTCCACCAGTGTGGTTTCTTTTTACCTCTTATTTGTATAAGAGGACATGCAGTATCTAGAGCTATATTTAGGGCTAATGTTAGGTTATTGACTTTGTCGTCAAGAGTGTTGGAGGGGGAAAAAAAAGGGTGTACCTTTGGTTTAATTAGTGACTAACTAACTTGGTGCATTGTTCCATGAAAAGTAAAAAAAACAACATTTCAGCATTTCCCGAATGCGTGGTGTCGCGTCAATTTAACCTCCCATAATTTCATCCCATCGCATTTAATAGCATCGCCATCGCCATCATCACATACTTGCGCTCCCACCATATCATTCGCTTTCATCTCACGCTCACCCCTGATTTACCCTTGAAGCCTAGGTGTACAACGAGACCAAAGCCGGTATGTCTATGTACCTAATTATCGCATCGGGGAGGATGACATGATCATGGTGCTGTGGTCCAGCAAAACGTATAAGAAAAGTAGCGGTCTGTCTGTTGAATACTTACTCGTATATGTCTGTCTGCCGCTGATGATGCTGCCGGCTTTCGCTCTAAATTTTAATTAATCCGCTGGCTTGTCTGCATTTGCCTCATGCAGCATGTAAAATAGATGACAAACAAAACAAGCATGCATATGAATATACAGACCCGCGTATACGCAATCTGAAGACGCTCAACGTTCTGCACATCCATCTACATCATAGACCCAACTACAACAGTTTGCGGGGGGGGGGGTATCCTTGCCTTATGCGTTTGGCGCTAGGAATTCCATTTCGACTAGTTACGCGGGACAAGTATTCAAATGCTTCAATGACACGCCAGCTACTTCGGAGTCGCTGCTGTTACTCAGGAGAAGACCCACGTCTTTTATTTCTGTTGTGTGAGCGAATTTCGTGCGTCTCGTTTGACGGGAGAACAATCCAGCTGAACTAAACCAAACATCGGATACCCGAACATCAAACCCATAAATCATAATCGCAACCTGTTCATGTTCAAGTTCAGTTCAGTTGAGTTTCGTTTACATCGAAGAAGCCGTAGAGTGAGAAAGCATCATCTTTTTTAGTGAATAAAGTTGAAATTCACATATTTCAAACATTGTACTTGTTCCCGCGTGAATGAATGTGGAATTGCTCCAGATTATTCTTCTGTTTCTTTGAAGCCAGTGGTTGTGCCTCGCTTAAATCCACCCGTTGTCCGTTTGTCCAACCGTCTGACCGTCCCGCCAGCTTTACAGTGGTTTGTTATTTGTGGTCAGGTGATTCATCTACGAGTGGTGTTACATGTCGACAACTGTTTATGTGGGAGTAGAACATTGCCTATATCTTCGAGGTCTCATGATAGAGTTGCAGTCGAGTGTCAGGGGAAGGAACAGCTCATAGTATATATACCTAGCCTACCTTACCTACATATAGCAAGAGCTTGCCCTTGCCATTTTAGTGCGCGGAACTAAGCAAAATGAGGAGGACGCACTGGAACTGGAAGGAAACACTTAAATTGCCATTTTGTTAAACATGACAGGTTGAAGCTGAAGATATTCTATGTGGGATGGCTTCGTGTTATGGTTTAAGACAACAAAAAAAATAAAGCCAGTTCTCTATATGAGCGATGCGATACTATAACATAGACGTATAAAGTGGCCCAGACTAATCAGGCTACATGTTTCACGTAGGTAATATTATATAGCATATGTACTTAAGTGAGATGAGAATAGAGAATTCAACGTGAGCGAGAAGCGACGACGCCTACAAAGTGTCCTTGATTTGTAATTATTGAAAAATTCTGTTAATTTTGAATTTTCAATGAAACAAAAAGAGGATTGCAGTCTTCCATGTGTCAAACATGTTTGATACAATGTATGTATTGAACTTGCGGCAAAATATAGTGTATTTTCTAATGTTCTATAGATGAAGCGGTAAAGTAGCTATACCCTGAAGACATTCGAAATTGGTGCGACAAGCACGTTGCTTCGCAATAAGACTTCTATCAAATATCTTTTGATATTGTTCACGGTTAGATTAAATTTTTGGTATACTCAAACCACAAATCTGCTACTCGAACAAGTCCACATCAGACATGGATGATCATATCGAACTCGAACCGTGGTTGAGTGTCAATAGACAGCTTTAATCACAAAGATAGAGGTTGTTAAATCAACCCGTATTAGGTGTTCAAAATTTTCGGAATCACGGGGTCACTAAGAGTAGTTTCGATAGGACTCTCTTATATTTTAAATAAATTTCGAGGTTTCAAGTTCGAAGCACTTGTATTTTTTCTTATCCAAAACTTCCAAGTTTTATGCGTATTTATTAAATATTTTTTTTGACTAAGAATCATTCATGAAGCAATTTTTTTAAACCATCAAATGAATGACCCCATATGATGATACAACTACTTCAAAGACTTACCCAAGGGTTGTTTCAGCATGAGATACCGCCAATTTTACCATTATAAACGAAAACGTAGTAACCGTGGCGTGAAGTTTACTGCGTTGGACTATAAAGAGATCTTTGGGCCGAAAGGCATTAGTATTAAGTGTTATATTTTAACTTAGGGAACTGCTTCTTGCGACGAATTGACAAATCCTCCAAGAGTATTCATGTCATAGGTTAGGTTACGTTGAGGGTCTGACAGTTGATGTCATTACCGTCACACTTAGATCAATACAGATCCATTGTGTGATACCCGTGAGTATTGCTACTCAACCTAATAAGAAAAAGCTATGTGTTCAGTTAGTCAAGCTATTTAGTGGCTTTTACGAAGTTTAGAATGTTTGTACCTGGCGTACTAGAGAATTCTTTTAAATCCCCGAAAAAAAACAGTTGCCAAACAGTTTCTTCCTTTGATGGGAGAGTGCGGGATAGTGACAGAGAAAGTGCGGAGTGTCTTTATACCCCTCCTCGTCACCGCATCCTGTGCATAGATCATCTGAACTGTGATTATGCTCACAAGAGATCGAAGTGATCCCTTGTGCAGCTGCATAATTCTTTGGTTTGTTGAAACAGGGCCAGTTCTTTCTTGTAGTGCCGCAGGTGTCAAGAAGGTTACACCTTTCATCGGCCTTAATAGTTATTCTTTTCGAGATTTCCTGTTTTAAATATAAGGTAAGGATGCTAACTAGCTGAGCTTGGCTCACGTCAAGCATTGACCCTAATTGGTATATCGTTGTGGCGTGGGACTCAGCAGAGTCTAATGTTGTGCTGTGCGCCAAGAACCTTAAGCTCTTCGCTGCAGCATGAAAAAAGCTTTGATTTTACCTCAGTTGCAGCTTGGCTATCAATGTAAAAGGTGATATTAGCTCACGGTATCGCCATCATTGATACCTTTTTAGCAGCTGTTGTCACTGGCAGGACCTCCGCTTGAAAGACGCTACTGTAGTTTGGAAGCCTAAGAGAGGCGGTTAACTTGAGAGCTTCAGAATAGAAGCCTTCCTCTACACCACTGTCCAATTTAGACCCAACAATATAGATAGCTATTGACGAGGCACTGGAGTATGGTATATTATCTATCCATTCCTCTCTGCTTGGGATGGCAGCCTAGAATGGTTTATGAAAATCAAGTTCGGGTATTTTATAGTCTGTTGTAGTACTACGTATGACCCATAACTTAAATGGATCTTTTTATCCAGACTTTAGTTTGGCTAAGTCTCAGGGCACTTTTGGCCGCAGATTCTTGAACAAGGAATCTTGGAGAAGAAGATTGGATCTCATTGCTCCCGTAATGCCAGTGCACGCAATTCTTTGAATTTTTGTCAAAGTTTTCAGGTTCGTGCTCTTTTCTAAAGCTTTCCACTATACCAAATTACCATAGGTTAGTATTGGTCTAATTATTGCCAAATACATTCATCTGATAATTTTAGGGTTTGTCCCCAGGTTTTACCAAAAATTCTATTGCTGGAGTAAAAAGCAATCGATGGGTTTTTGAATCTATCTTTGGTGTTCGGCCCCAGTTTAGTTTTTATATCCAAGATCACACCGAGATTTTAAGAGGGCAGCCTTCAATTGAAAATATTTTAAAATCAGGTATTTTAGGCTTGTTAGTAAATAGCACTAATTCTGTTTTAGCTGGATTGACTGTCAGCCCTCAGTTCCTAATCCATTTGCTTACCAACGAGATAGTGGGTAGGGACTTGCCAATCGCTAGTAATGCAAGATCATCAGCGTAGGCTATTATAGTCACTGCTTTTGATTTCAATTTAGAGAGTATACCCTTAATGATAAGAACCCAAAGTAGCGGTGAGAGAACTCCACCCTGATGGGTGCCCCTGGATGTGATTACTCTCACCCTCTTTTTCGCTAGCTAAGAGTTAATTTGTCTCTTTCTGAGCATACACATTATCCACTGTGTTATTGCCTTTTCGACTTTGTGGTCGTCGAAGGCTTGCTTTACTGTTGGGTTGAATACTACCTTTACCTCACGCCACCATAAGGGAACATACCCCCATTTAAGGCTATTATTGAAAATGCTAGCTAGATGTGGGATGATAAGGTTTATGCTCTTCTAGAGCATCATAGGGAAGATTCCGTCTAGACCAGGGGATTTGAACGGGGAAAAGGAGTGAATTGTTCCTTTTATCCTTTCTTCCGTTATAATATATGATGGTACTAGGGTTTCTGTATGAGACTCTGTTTCTGGACTGCGGATATCAACTACGTAGCCAGGAAAATGAGTACTCACAAGGAGCTCAAGCGTTTCGCCACCGAATTCAGTCCAGCTGCCTGTAGGTTTTTGAGAGATCCTAGAGTGACTGAATCCTTGGTCAGAATTTTCCTGAGTCTTGCTGATACATTTGTACTTTCTATTTTGTCGCAGAAGGCCATCCATGAGCTACATTTTGCTCGTTGTGTTTCAACCTTAAAAATACGTTGACTGGTCTTATAATGTTCCCAATCAGCTTCTTTCCTAGTTCTTTTGGTGACGTTGAAAAGTCTTCTAGTTTCTTTTCTCAAGTTGCCTATTTCTGTGGTCCACCAGTGTGGTTTTTTCTTACCTTTTCCAATACGATTGATGGAACGACTTTTTTCTTAAGCGTGATTCAGAATAACTCTGAGTTTTTCTGACGCAATATCTATGTCGGAGGGTTCTTCAATTAGAATTCATGTCATGAAGAGTGCTTTTTCAAATTAGTCTTTTGGATTCGGCTTCAAACTGTTGGTCCCCTACATCCCTAACAAAATTACTCGTACACAGAAATGGTTGAGAGTTGTTAGTCACTAGGCTTTAGTTTTCAACGGATTCTTGCGGACCTTAATTTTTCATTTCCCATAGGAAGTTATTGTAATTGGTCCGATTTGTCAAATTGAAAATTTTGACATTATTCGACGTTTCAAGGTCCCTAGAGTCGAAATAAAAGATGTTTAAAAATATGTATGTGCGTGTTTTTCGTGGTCCATAGCTCAAGAACCAAAAGATATATCGCTATCGACTTCAAATAAATTTTGTTATACAGAGAATAATGAAGGAAGATGCAGAAAAGGCTCTCAAGAAAGTAGCAGTTTAAAAAAAATTGAAAATTTTGGTTATCCCTAAATATCTCACGAACCAATGACGCTAGAGACTTGAATTAAATTTTATATTTTATGCTGTAACGTGAAACCAAACATACATAATTTTTAAAAAAAATTCAATTAACTGTTTTTTATAAATCAAAAAAACTGAAGCAAAAGAATTTTCCACCTCGAAAATATTTCGAATATAAAACGATTTTATTTATTTATGGTAGAAATTGAATTTCGATTCAAACATCTTTTCAAAAACTTGAGATTTTGACTTCGAACTTATTCTGTCACATAAAAAATATTGTTTTCAACATTCGGTTAAATTTTGACAAAAATCAAATGGACCGTTTTTTTACAAAAAAATACAAACCTAAATAAAATTTAACAAAAGTTGGTAAAAATTGATTTTCAACTCAAATATCTTTTCAAAAATTTGAGATATTGGCTTTAAACTACTTTTATCTTTTAAAAACTATGTTTGTCAACACTCAGTAAAATTTTGAGGAAAATCTAATTGATAGTTCTTTTTTACAAAAAATTAAAACCTAACAAAAAAAAAAAACACTAAAACTTGGTAAAAATTTACTACCGACTCAAAAAGCTTTTAAAAATTAAAAGTATTGCCTCTAAACTCTTTTTGGTATCCAGTAGTTTTTGTTTTATAAAAATTCAACAGTCCGTTTTTTCATAAAAAATATAAAATCTACAAAACGGATTTTTGGTAAAAATTGATGTTCGGTTCTTGATATCTCTCAAATTAATTTCATTCAAAATTTGTTTTCGACCAACAATCTACAACAATGTTGGTTTATCAACATCTTTGACATTTACTTTGGTTTAGTTAATTGTTCATACTACTAACTCAGAATTTTCAAATCACTTATTGGAATAATCAATCAATTAAACCGATTTCTTTTAAAATAACATCTAAGACATCCAAACACATCTTTTGATCCAGCTTGATGTAGGATGCGCCATAACTAGCACTAGGTTGATAAAAAGAATCACTAGACGAATCATATACAAGTTCCTAAGGTAAGGTTCAACTTTTGTGCTAATTTTTCTTAATAATACAAACAAATCCAAATTTATAAATCCCTCATTTTAACCTACTGAATTTTCCTCTACATAAAAAAAAACCATCACCAAAGACAGTTATCTTAATGTTTCACTCAAAAAACCACCATCGTCAAAAATCAAAAACCAATATAATATAGATATAATACATATTAAAAAAGAGACTAAGCTAAAATGACCAACATTAAATCAATCGAATTTAATTCTTATTCAACTTTTGAATTTGATCTTTGTTTAATTTATGTAAATCCAAACTCTCTGGAGAGCAACGATCAACAATTAAAACTGTTAAAATCTTAATCAAAGCCTCATAATCGCCATCATCATCATAGTCTCTTCTTTAACATCATCAACATCATCAATGTGAGTCTTTTCAATCTATCTATCGGGGAATAATTGGTCATTAACGGTTTAACATATAACCATTGCCCTTAAAATGAAACTTCTGCGCTAACATTTTCCCACGAATCTTTTTTGACCAATCCAGAAAATAAAAATAAATTAAAAACTTAACAAAACAAAACAAAAAAAAAAACATACGGCGGGAGTGAATTTTATTAAAAATTAAAAGAATCTTTGTTTGTCTGATTCTTTTTGACAACTTGACCCAATCGAATTTAAATTGCTAAAGTGAAATCACACTAAAAAGAACTTAATATGACAATCTTTGACTGGCCATTGGCCACTGGCTTATTAATAATCTTTATTTTATTGATATTTCTTATCTGTCGTAAAAAAAAGAATCAAAACTGATGAGCACGATTGTAAGGTAAATATTTAATTTTGATAGCTGCTGCCTGTCAGTTCATCAAGTTACTAAAACACACACGATTAGCTATGAACGTCAGAAACGAAGAAGATGACAAGTGAAAATATCAAATAATGTTATTTTGAAGAAGAATTGCAATAACTCCACATTTGAATCATAAAACGTAAGAGGGTAAGACGATTTTAAGTGCAAGGTCGAATTTCATCTAAGTCTAAGTCTAAGTCTAAGTCTAAGTCTAAGTCTAAGTCTAAGTCTAAGTCTAAGTCTAAGTCTAAGTCTAAGTCTAAGTCTAAGTCTAAGTCTAAGTCTAAGTCTAAGTCTAAGTCTAAGTCTAAGTCTAAGTCTAAGTCTAAGTCTAAGTCTAAGTCTAAGTCTAAGTCTAAGTCTAAGTCTAAGTCTAAGTCTAAGTCTAAGTCTAAGTCTAAGTCTAAGTCTAAGTCTAAGTCTAAGTCTAAGTCTAAGTCTAAGTCTAAGTCTAAGTCTAAGTCTAAGTCTAAGTCTAAGTCTAAGTCTAAGTCTAAGTCTAAGTCTAAGTCTAAGTCTAAGTCTAAGTCTAAGTCTAAGTCTAAGTCTAAGTCTAAGTCTAAGTCTAAGTCTAAGTCTAAGTCTAAGTCTAAGTCTAAGTCTAAGTCTAAGTCTAAGTCTAAGTCTAAGTCTAAGTCTAAGTCTAAGTCTAAGTCTAAGTCTAAGTCTAAGTCTAAGTCTAAGTCTAAGTCTAAGTCTAAGTCTAAGTCTAAGTCTAAGTCTAAGTCTAAGTCTAAGTCTAAGTCTAAGTCTAAGTCTAAGTCTAAGTCTAAGTCTAAGTCTAAGTCTAAGTCTAAGTCTAAGTCTAAGTCTAAGTCTAAGTCTAAGTCTAAGTCTAAGTCTAAGTCTAAGTCTAAGTCTAAGTCTAAGTCTAAGTCTAAGTCTAAGTCTAACTTCTAATCGTGGTCCTTATGACTAATACGCCAAACAATCCGTTTGAGAATGACGAACTTGAATATACAAAAACTGGGTTGATGTCAAACACATGCCAAAATAAAGGTTCCAACACTAATATCTTATTTTATCCATAAATTTCGCTGTGAAACTATAAATGCGTGGGAGTTAACATCAGATTGAATGAATCAATTTATGGCAACTGATTTTTTGTCTGTCCATCAGCTGGAACATACCTAATAAATTCTTCAATGATCAGATAGCCCATCACAAACGGTATAAGTAGTGTTGTGGTATCAAATGACAACGAGTAGAATTTAAATTGAAATTGGAATTAATTTGGATCACAGTCATCGCCAACTCCGAAATAGATTGGATTAATGGATAATCTCTCTATCGATGTTTGTGACGTGGAAAGCAGATCTGTGCGTTGATAACTTTAATCTCTCTCTCTAGTGAATGAGAAACGCTTGTAATTTGATGTCATTTGCAAAACAATAAAACAGTAAATTAATGGCATCAGCCATAAGACAATAATATTATTCGAATTTCATATGTTTATTATAAATGTTGATGTTTTTTAGGAGTGTACAATTTTTATTATAGTGGTCGAATTTGAATATTTTGCGAGTATGTAATTTGAGAAGTTTCTAATCAAAATTGTGGGATGTTGGAAAAAAAATAATAATACTACTTCCATTAGAGTTCAATGTCCTCATAATTTAAGGAGTGTCAATAAAGTTATTAAAACGTAATTTAGTATTGTTGATTCATGGTTCATATAGTAGTAAATATAATAATTAATTGATTAAGGTTGATCAACTGAAGTTCGAAAGGTTCAAGGTTAGAGCATGTGTTATCAGTTATTTTATACATTTAAACCGACATCGAACTTCAGCTATGCTTCAAATCCGTTTGAACTTACTTTACTCACTTAAGGTAGCGATACAGTCCGGGTGGACCCGGGCTTCAATAAAATTGCGTCTTCAGCCTGCTCGGTCACTTGATAGCTGTCTCCAGTTTTGCTCTCCTACACAGAAAAAAAAGTTGTCATACTAATCGTCGATAGTCAACCTAAAGTTTGGACAAATTGTCACATTGACAACCGAAATAGTCAATATGACAACCTTATTTTTAAAAATTGACTACTGGATAGTCAATAGAACAATTTTCGATTGTCAATTTTGGGTAGTCAATATGACAACAAAAGAAGTCAATAGAACAACTTCGGTGGTCAATATAACAATTTGGTTGACGACGATTGTTATATTGACTACTCAGTAGTAAAATTAGATTTCGGTTTGCAACAAAAATTGTCATATTGACTACCGCAGTTGTCATATTGACTACTGCAGTTGTCCTATTGACTACTCTAGTTGTCATATTGACTTTCGCAGTTGTCGTATTTACTACCGTAGTTGTCATATTGACTACCGCAGTTGTCCTATTGATTACCGCAGTTTTCATATTGACTAACGTGGTTGTTATATTGACTATCAAAACTAACTATCGAGGATTGTCATGTTTACTACCCGGTAGTCAAACTAGATTTCGATTTTAAACAAAAATTGTCATATTGACAACCGCAGTTGTCATATTGACTACCGAAACTGTCGTATTGACTACTGCAGTTGTCATATTGACTACCAATTTGTAACAAAAATTTGGATCTCAAAATTGACAACCGAAAATTGTATCGCGGTTATCGGCTGAAAATTGACTACCAAATAGTCAATAGGATGACTTTTTTCATTCTGTGTAGTTGGCTGAGGTCCTCTCCCACCTGGGTGCGCCACCTGAGTCGCGGTCTTCCTCTACTGCGCCGTCCCTCGTGATTGGATTCGAAGACCTTCCGGGCTGGAGCGTTGATGTCCATTTGCTCTACATGACTTAGCCATCAAAGTGGTTGGGCTTGAATTCTGTTCGTCGTAGTTATCTAACCAAAAATCACCCGAAGAAATTTGTCTCTCGAAGCACCTAAGACAATCTCATCTTTCTTTGACAGAGTCCAGGCCTCAGCGCCATAAATAAGAACCGGGCTGATGAGTGTCTTATAGATGGTGATTTTAGATGCTCTGCTCGAGAGAGGACATTACTTCTCAGTTGCCTTCTAAGTCCAAAGAATCAACGATTTGTAAGAGTTACTCTTGTTTTAAGTCACTAATTACCTCAAAGTAAGAGGTCGTTGTTTAATGTCCTTTTTTGATAACAGCATATACTTGGTCTTGCTCTCATTGACCCCTTAACTCATCTTCTCTGCTTCCGTCGCAATGCTCATAAACATCACGCTTTGACCTTCCAATTATGTCAATATCAATATCCGCGTTTTTGAATGGACCTTTGGAAGATTGTGCCTCTAGTGTTGACGGTTGAGTTTTGCACAATTCTTTCCAAAACGATGTTGAAGAAGTCGCATGACAGTGAATCGCCTTGTCTAAAATCTTTTTTGACACCGAAGGCATCTATAAGATCGTTTCAAACATTGATTGAGCAGCGTGCATTCTCCATCGTCATCCTGCACAAATGGATAAGTTTGACAGGATTGCCAAAGCTAGACATTGTTCTGTAGAGCTCTTCCCTGCAGATGCTGTCATACGCGGATTTTAAATCGATAAATAGATGGTGGGTATCGATTTAAAGGTGCTAATTATTTCCATGATCCGTTTGAACTAGAATATGTAAACAAAATCAGCAAAAAATCAAACAAAACATCCTTGAAGGCGTGGATAAGATTCTCGAATATTCTATGAATTCATGGATCACTTACTTACTTAAGGTGGCGCTACAGTCCTGTGTGAACTTGGGCTCTACCCAACAAACTTCTCCATCTAGCTCGGTCCCTAGCTAGATGTCTCCAGTTTCGCGCTCCAAGTTGGGTAAGGTCACCTTCCACTTGTGCGCGCCACCTGATCCGCGGTCTTCCTCTACTGCGCTGCCCGGTGGGTGTGGATTCGAAGACTTTCCGGGCCGGAGCATTGGTTTCCATGCGCTCTACGTGATCCAGCCATCTTAGTCGTTGGACTTTTACCCTTCTGGCTAAGTCTACGTCGCTGTACAGCCCGTACAACTCGTCGTTCCATCTTCTCCTCCACTCCCCTTCGATGCATACGGGACCGTAGATCACACGGAGAACTTTTCTCTCGAAGCGACCCAAGGTGCTTTCATCCGCTTTTGTCATAGTCCATGCTTCGGCACCGAATAGCAGGACGGGGATGGTAAGGGTCTTATATAGCAACACTTTGGTCCCTCGAGAGAGGACTTTACTTCTCGATTGCCTTCTAAGTCCAAAGAAGCAGCGTTTTGCAAGAATTATTCTTCGTTGGATTTCAGCGCTGGTGTTGTTTTCTGCGTTTACAGCGGAGCCTAGGTAGACGAAGTCCTTGACTATCTCAAAGTTAGGTCTGTTGATGGTGACGTTTTGACCAAGACGTCGGTGTTGTATGTCCTTTCTTGACGACAGCATGTACTTTGTTTTGCCCTCATTAACCGTTAAACCCATTTTTGCCGCATCTGCCTCAATACTCACAAAAGCCATATTGACATCAAGCTGGGTTCTTCCGATTATGTCAATGTCATCAGCATATGCCATTAATTGGACATACTTTTTAAAGATAGTGCCTCTAGTGTTGACGTGTGAGCTCTGCACTATTCTTTCAAGCACAATGTTAAAAAATCACATGACAGCGCATCACCTTGTCTTAAACCTCTTTTGACATCGAAAGGTTCTGTTAAGTTATTTCCAACCTTTATGGAGCAGCGTGAATTCTATAGGGTCATCCTGCACAAACGGACTAATTTGGCAGGGATGCCAAAACTAGACATGGCTCTATACAGCTCGTTCCTGTATATGCTGTCATATGCGACCTTGAAATCGATGAAAAGATGGTGGGTGTCTATTTGGTGTTCTTGAGTTTTTTCCAGGATCTGCCGTAACGGGAATATTTGATCAACTGTGGACTTTCCTGGTCTAAAACCACACTGATAAGGACCTATCAGGTTGTTGAAGATGGGCTTTAGAAGTTTACATATTACGGCAGAGAAGATTTTATAGGCGATGTTAAGTAGACTGATTCCTCTATAGTTGGTGCAATTTAGAGCGTCTCCTTTTTTCAAGATCGGGCAAACAATACTGAGGTTCCATTCATCGGGCAAGCTTTCTTCCGGATCAAGTAAACCAAAAAATTGGTTCTAACAATTTCAAAAGTATAATAATATTTTTCGATTTTATAGGGCTGACCTATTGCAGGTCGAACTACATTTAAGTGTCTGGGGAATAGTTAACTCATTTATTATCTTTCAAGGCTTTGTATTATGTTGTGTTTTGACACCATCATAATCCCCCCAAGAAATTACACTGTATGATATCAACTGTTTGTTTTGTTCTAACAACAATTATAAATACGGAGGAAAACTGCTTTCATCAAATTTTCTGTTATCGAACCAAGTTAATTCGTACCTTGTATGAGTTTTTATACCACCTGTTAAATACTCGCTTAATCTTTTTTCCATAAAGTTAAGTGAGGTCTTAATTTTCATTTTAACTCAACTTTAATGATAAAAAGGTTATGTCGAAAATTCGACAGTATTTTAAGATGAACGGAAGAAGCAATACTTGTTAACGTAACAACAGAAAAAAATACAATCTTAACCCACGTTATTTAGGAATTAAACAAATTTCTTTTTGCCAATCAGTTAAACAATTTTACATCTTCTGGTTTCATATATTTATTAACCCTCAAAATGACAACTTCGTTGAACCTGACAATTTTGTAATTAATTGTTTTTAAAACAGTGAAAACAGATTCAATCGTGGCGGGATGAGAGGTCTTGGGTTCAATCCTTGCCTGTGACATAGATACTGCATTTTGCGAGAATTGACAAATTCTCCAAGAATTATGAATTGTTATGAAAAGTGATTTCCCAAATTAGTCGTTCCGATTCAGCATAAGAACCGTAAGTCCCCTTCATCCTAGAAATGACTTGAACAGAATTAGTTGAGAGTCCCAATTCCCTACCTCATTTTTAAAACAGTATTATAGCTGCCGTGTCACTGCAAATTGATTTTCGGTTTTGAATGTTTGCTTAATAATGTTCTCAATTTGCATACACCTATAATTTTATTATACCTTTCTATTTTATTACTGCGTTAGTTATCCCTTTTTTAATTTGAAGATTTTATATTTATAGTGTTTAGCCATTTGAAAAAAGCTGCCCTGTAGCTGTCTTCCTGTAAGTTATGAGGTATTTCGATAAATCGGACATTACGGTTTAATAGATGTTTTCTATGGTTTCATTTCGAATTAAAAAACAATTTTAAAATTAGAAAGCTATTCGATAAAGTACTATTGAGGGCTATTCGAGCACAATAAAACGCCCATAACAATATTTAAAAAAATCCAAATTGTTTTTTAAATGCGATCATTAAAATACTAATCACCTTCTAGAAAAACATACCAACTGAAAGCACAATAAACCAGTGTCAGGAAATATTTTGAATGCCTCTATTTAACCTGAAATTGGCCCTTAGATACATTCAAATCATACCTTCAAAAGCAATTTGATATCATAATGTTCAAATTAACTTATGTGATATCGATCTTTGGTTACATTTTACATAAGTTCTCATGCTCATTGACTTTTACACATGCTCCACACTATTATTGCTACCATAAACCTTTTGACAAAAATGCAGGTAATTGAATATTCTAGAATGGCTCGTTGGGTGGAAGGAAAGCCAAGTTCCAATGGACAGATTTTTGGAATTCCATAACTATGTTTTTTTTTCTATTTTCGAACAAACTGAAAACAACACAGACAAAATAACTGACTTTCGAACATCGGTTGCACAAGTTATACACACCAACCAAAAAATAAAAAAAAAAACAGATCAAATAATTTTTAAATAACTTTGACAATCAACAAGGAATGTTCTCAAACCTGGAATTAGCCATCTAATAAATTTTTTTGTAATATGCAAAACAGTTCATTCCGCTGTTAGAATTATAGATGTGATCCAGTCGTCTATATACTGTAGGCAATGATTACTTTATCTAACCTAGAAAGCCTATAGAAAATCAAAGAGAGGAGATCCATGTGAGTTTTATAGAACATGCCATGGGCTGAACTGGACATGGTGCGCATCTTCTCAACCCGCTATATCAATATACGTACATTGTGTATGGAAGATCGAGGAAAATACGACAACGACACGATCCCAAAATGAAACCGATCGGCATCGAATAACATGCAAACCAGGGCGGAATGACAGTTGTTGGAATTTATTAGTCGTACCGATCTCCCGCTCTTGCTTTGGCTATATAGTTCTATAGCTTTTTGGTTATGGGACCAAGTTGGGTGACATGGCATGGTCAAGTGGCAAGGTCCCATTCCAAACAAATTAATTAAGAAACTAACAGCGGTGTTAACTTAATCGACTAATTCCATAAATCAGTGCTCTAACAGTCAACACCACTCTCTGAAATCGAAATCGATCGCTTCGCTTCGCCTCGTTTTGCTACGGATGTGATTGTGCACACTGCACAGCCGACATCATCAGCATCACAAGTTTTTGGAGAGGAGCAGGTGCAGATGAGATGTAATGCTCTGCGTACGAAAGAGCTCATCGAACTCAAAAATGTTGGTCCACCAGCCAGTGGCTGTCGCACGCAAGGCCAAGTCGATTGCGCATGCTTCGTTGCAGAATCTGTCACTTTGCGGATTTGTCAAAAAATGTAGGTTGTGGTGGTGGTGATGGTGGCGGTGGGTTCCATGTCTCCTCAATTAATTTCGAAAAAATAACTCGAACAATGTCATTTTTGCCGCCATTCGCACGCCCCACATCTGTCAGCTGTCAAAACGTTAGAGATTGAACTTACGGAAATCTTGTGAGTTGACGTCTCTCTCGGTCGACGGCCCACATTTGCGATACCAGACCCCCCGAGGGGCTTCTGGACAAATTCAAAATGCTGGGCAGGGGCACACACCACACACTCTCTTCCAGATTATGATTCGCTGTCAGTTACAAGCTTTTCTGTGTGTAATCGAATTAATTTGCAAGTCGCATTCATATTCAGAAGATACACAGTTTTGTGGTACGGCTGGTGCTAGTGATGCGAGGGCAGCAGAATCGAAAGCACCCCGCAAGTAGGAGGTAAAGGTAGATAAGTACGTACTCTTGAATAAGTAGGTATTTGAATATCCGTTGGCCGGACCGTTTGTCAACGAAGTGTCACTGAATGACAGCCCATGGAAGCCACTACACTCGATTTGACAGTTTTATTGGACTTCAAAGTGTTTTATGAGCCACTCCGCAGAAGTATAGACGAACGAGGACCAATGTGACGCGACGCACGACCATTGCGGAGTACACCAGCTATAAGTGAAATCCAAGCCAAACCAAGTTGTTATATTGCGCAGCGCACAACTAGCGACACCTACGCTTGATAATTTCAACCATCCAATGTAGCGATATATACATACATAGGTAGGTACCTTAATTCGAATCCAAAGGTGTTTATATACGTTTTTTTTTGTGTATCTGTTTTGTTTTGCTTTTCTTAAATCTCACTACACTCCACCTCAGGTTCGGCATACTGTCATTGGATTTAAGAAAATTGACAGCTTTTTAATAATAATTTGCATTCGGCTTTAGGCGCTGGTGTCGGAATTGCAGTTTAAAATGGGAACGGGCGGGCGGTTGGTCGTGTCGGCTGGTCCGAACTCTTTGCGGCATGTGGCATAAGACTGTGTGTTCGCGTGCTCCTGACATTTTGATGAAGTTCTGCTCCACATTGGGTGAGAAGATGTGCGTGTAAAAATAAAGCAAGAAATACATAAAATAGGAGTTCGATCTGAAGCACATTTCAAAAAAGAGGCTGTGATGCGACCCACACTGATAACTTTGTATCCCGTCTGTCGATTCGTCTTGCTTAAAACTTTGTCTATATGTACTCGTATCAATTTTTACCAAATTTGCGTACTATATTTTGTAGATTTTATTCTTTTTATGAAAAAACGGACTTTTGGATTTTTATATAAAAATTACGGAATATTGAAAACAATATTTTCTGTGAAATAAAATAAGTTTCAAGCCAATATTTTTAATTTTTGAACAGCTATTTGAGCCGAAAGTAAATTTTTACCAAGTTTTAGTATTGTTTTTTTTAGAGTTTTATTTTTTGTAAAAAAACTGTCAATTCAAATTTTTTAAAAATTTTACCAAATGTTATAAAACAATATTTCTTAAAGGATAAAATTAGTTTGAAGCCCATATTTAAAATTTTTGAAGAGATATTTGAGTCGAAAATCAATTTTTACCAACTTTTATACATATTTTTTAGGATTTTATTTTTAGTACAAAAACTGTCAATTCGATTCTTTTCAAAATTTGTCTTAATGTTGAAAAAAATATTTCTTATAAGTAAAAATTAGTTAGAATCTATTATCTCAAATTTTTGAAAAGATATTTGAGTCGGAAATAATTTTTTACCAACTTTTGTTAATTTTTCGGTTTTTAATTTTTTTTTTAAAACTGTCAATTCAATTTTTTTCAAAATTTTACTGAATGTTGAAAACAATATTTTTTTAAAGATAAAAGTAAATTAAAGCCAATGTCTCAAAGTTTAGGAAAGATATTTAAGTCAAAAATCAATTTTTATCAACTTTTATTAATTTTTTTTTAGGTTTTTATTTTTTGTAAAAAAATTGTCAACCATTTTTCAGAATGTTGGAAACAATTTTTTTTATCAGACAAACAATGTTTAAAGCCTAAATTTCAAGTTTTTAAAAGATATTTGAGTCGAAAATCAATTTTTACCAACTTTGAATGTTTTTTAGATTTTTATTTTTTATAAAAAAAACTGTCAATTAGATTTTTCTCAAAATGTTATCAGATGTCAAAAACATTATTCTTCGTTGCACAAAATTGTTTTGGAGATGAAATCATATTTAAGTCGTAAAAATTTTGGAGGTGTAAAAATTTTGTTTTCAGTTTTTTTTATATATAACCACCCACCCAATTTTCTTGAGAGCTCTTTCTGCCTTATTATCTGTATAACAAAATTTATTTGAAGTCGATAGGAGGACGACGAAAAAACTTCGCGTACGTCCGTACGTACACACGCACGCACAGACATCTTTCTAAAAATCTTTTATTTCGACTCTGGGGACCTTAAAACGTCGAGAACTGTCAAAATTTTCAATTTGACAAATCGGAGCCATTACAATAACTTCCTATGGAAAGTTAAAAAAGTTAAGTTTTCAATCATCAAAAACATTTTAAGATTTGTAGTTCAATATTAAAAAAAAAGTGCTTTTGAAGTCCACAAAGTCAAAGTTTTTAAAGGAATTTCGACCAGAGTTATAACTCCATCAATGTATTTGATCCAAAAGCTCAGTTTAGTGGGTCATAATAACACTTGAAATTCTAGTTCTAAGACTTTTCAAAGTAAGAATACAACTTCCTGTACGGTCCCTTATATTAAACTCTTTATTTCTTTCTCTTTCTATTTAAATGAATATTGTTATAACTTTTGTCCCAGAAATAAGTTGACTTTTGCATCTTTTATGGGTTTATAAAACAGGTACTAGATGGAATTCATATCCTTTCAAAATGATATTTAATATTTTGACAGCAAAAAAAAACTTTGGACCCAATTTCGAAATTATTTAGAAACAAATTGAAAGTGGTCAAAAAGGTTACAACACACGTTTGTTTCAAATGACTCCTCTCCTTTCACATTTTCAAAGTCTGGTTCAAGTTTTTAAATCACATTTGTCAAATTTTTTTATCAAAACATTCATATTTCTTGCTAAATTAAGTATATGCTTCCGCCAAACCCCCTAGTCCGTAACCCACAAACGTATCAATTTTGTATATCTCTGCGGTAATAAGAGATAATTCCGCCGAATATGGCCATTTATTTGCTGCTGCCCAACTATGGTTCGACTTGACATGACCTCCGGCCACATGTAATGACATGTAATTGCTCTCATATCTACAACTGCCTTACCTCGTCGTATAGTCGTCGCTTTTTTTTTGTACAACCGCAGCAGGGATATCCTCTTTACTCCTCTCATTTCTTACCCCTTAGAGCAACGACGACCAACGCGACGCGATTCAACGACGACGATCCATAACCATTTGGATATATTTTTTTCACAAATTCGCAGCTTCCAAGCCTCCCCACAACATCACATCGTCGGTCGATAGTCCATTTCTACTTTTGCCAACTTCAGCCAGCTAAGCGTTCCTATACAAAGTATACTATGTGTACAGCTTTATGTAGGAGTTGAGTTATTTGGTTCGCGTTAAATTTATGACGCTTCTCAGTTGCTTTGGGTCTGCATTTGATTTAGATGCCTTGGCATTTGTTTACGGTCTGTGCACATTGAACAACATTCATACATTCGACAGTCCAATATCGCAGAGTGACGAGCACATGACACTGAATCTGAATTTCGGTCGGCCATACTAAACTTATTATGTATAGGTATATAAGCAGAGGAGCAGCGCAGACACAACGACTGGACGCCCATATGGTGCTGGGTGCTGGCGATGGCGCTGGCTGACTGGTGGTACTGCTGCTGCTGCTGCTGCTGCCGGGGCACGTGTGTAGGCTAAATGCTGAATTATTATGACAGGCTCATTAGGTGGAATCCACTTGTCGCGGGCTCGTCGTGGTATTACTTTGCCTGCCCAGCTACTCCAGGGTCCCCCAGTTTATATCGCCATCTAAATGTATATCTCCTCTATATACAGCTCCATTGGACAAGTAGACTGATGATGAAGAGCAGTGTTAGGTTGTTTTTTTGGAACTCATATTATTTTTATTTTGGTTGTTAAACACACTGTGTGGGGGCGTTTGATTGGTAATTTTGGTAACGCCAGTCGGTGGTGGTCTATATGCAATGACAGGAATAGTTAACAAGCCTTTTGACAGGTACTGGCGCCATACTTTGGAAAATGTGATAGTATTTTTTTTTCCTTAAGTATTGTTGGGTAATATTTGGTACCGTTGAGGGTACCTACATAGTGTTTTGAAAAAGCCCACACTCTCAATAAATTTTAAGTCTTCCATTAAAATGAATGTGGAATGTGAAAAGTATGTTTTGATGGGTTAATTTAGAGGTAGAGCATATAAATTTCGTACACACAAATTTTGTGACAGATAATTAAAATTGAAAGAGGTCATTTGTAAGTCCTAAAGTTTGTCGTTTGGAAATGTTGACAAGAAGAAAGAGACTAAAGCGAGACTACGTTCCGTATACTAGATAAGGAGCGAGGGCTAACAAATGTCTCTTTGGCCCTTGCGGAATGTCAAGTGCTCTAAAATCTTTCTATTCCCTACAGTTTAATGGTTGTTAAAATTCACGAAAGGCCATAATACCGTGTGAGTTTTTACTTCTTGTCCTGAAATCTATCGAACAGCTTTATTTTTTGTGTTGGTCTTATAAGAATTTCCTTAAAAATTCGAATTGTTCCCAAATCTTGCTACATTGTTGCTTAATTCGGTGGCAAGGGTTAGAACTTACATTTTGTGACCTAAATACCCCACAATCATTTCATATGGTATCCTTTAAAATGAAAACAAAAACCTTTAATTTATTTTTCCATTTTTCATAAATCGTGTACCCCTGATTCATACTCGTGTAAATGTATGAAAAAAAAATGATGTTCTCTTAATTAAAACAACATTAATTTTTTAAGACTAACCACAACCTGTTACCAGCAGAGTTGCAGAATAATCATGCTGGTTCTTGAGAGTTAGTATGTATAGCTGTCCGTTTACGCACACCACAGTGATGTCATCCTGCTATGTGTGAAGTGAATTTTGTTTTCATCCGAAGCTACATTGTCACTCTTCGTCTTCATGAATCGCCTTTTAGCCAAAGCTATATTTTTATATACTTCAAATTAAACCACTATCCATCTTCGGTGATTCAAGACGAACTGGACAACCAAAAGTTAAAAAAAAAATGAGACACGATCATGCAATAATCGACTATTCCGCATCATAATTTAACATCTCACAGTTCTTGCAGATCATACAATGTATTGAGAACCAATGACTTGTACGAAGCTTTAAACTTCTTTAAACAGCATGTCTTCAACAAGTTCCTTTAATCTAGATTATCCTGGTTTAATTTTTTGATAATATATTTAATAGTGGTAAAAGTAGATAATTTAAAGAGGTTAAATGTTTATTTTCCGGAATATTTTTTGTTCGTATTTTCCGATTTACCTTGAAAACTCTTTATTTCTTGTTACAGTTCAAAACATGGGGATAGGAAGTCTCAGATTTAGATTAGATGGTTTAGATTTAGTCTTGGTAGAGTGTTCAAAAATTCAAAAATGACCAAAATACTCTGAAATACATTTTTTATTATCAAAAGATGGCATCTTCTAACGTCCTGGAGTGTGGCGTGGTGTGTCACCTTTTACCAATCACACTGAATTAACTCTTAATACGCTCTAAAGGATATATTTCCCGACTCGACATGGATTCAGACAAATGCGCCTACAACCATTTTTACACCGTGCATCTCTTAACGAGTTGATATTAAAAATTTCATAGCACAGATGGAGATGTAAATAAACGGGAACACCAACAGGAGAACTTACAGCCGTTTAATCTTGAAATCATAAATCAGGTAAGATGAATGCCTCATGTGTACAAATTAGCATCACATACACCTGATGGTTTTTTATGACTGGCGAAAATGTTTTTGAACGGACGTCAGGATGTGGACTAAGCAAAACGCGACATTCTTTTCTGAGTCAAGTAGAATTATTTATAGTCCAGGGAAATTGTTTGATAAGAAAACGATCTTACTTTACGACCTGTAGCATGACGGTTAGTGCGTTGGGACGGACAATACTAAAGTACACAGAACGGGGCCAAATGGACGCTTACAGAAACAAGTCTATTGACGCACTACGTAGGCACAAAAGTGGCTTACTGACAAGACTCAAAAACTGGTACAGAAGGCTTATAGACCCACATGACTCTTGGAGGTTAGGACACTGAAGTCGTCAAAAAAAAATGTCAATCTGATGGTTAAGGAGAACTACAGGTTATCAATTAACAAGTACTGGGACCACAAGATCCGGTCAGATAATTCGAGTGACCCTAGTGTGTTCTCTTAAATCAAGAAGCTATTCAGGAAATGATAAAGACCTTATATGTCTGAAACTCCAAAGAACCGAAGAGTACAGAGATGTAGTCAGTACAGCGCAAATAGATCCGAAGAAGCCATCTTTGGTGATGACTTTTTTATAATTGAAGAACCGCAGAAAAAAGTGGAGGCGGTGGGAGCTGCTTTCCAGGAAGTGTCCAAGGTGAATGTAAGCATTCAAGCACTCCTCCAACCTCGTTCTGTAAAACAGATCCCTACTAAATCACTTTTAATTTCGAAATGATATGACACAATGGCGATCTGAGAACCGCGGGTTCATACAGTTCAACGAAGATTCCTTGCCATTATCGCCGAGCAAACGGGACCAAGTCCCTTGTTAGTGACGAAGGTTGAGCTTCAGCTCATCTTCAACTCAATAAAAAACAAAAAGCCAGCAGGTGTCGATGGTATATCCAACGTTCTCCTAAGACATTTACCGATGGAGGCAATTGACATTTGCACCAAACTCTTTAATATTGGCATTGGAAGACCGCTGTGGTTCATCCTCTCCCGTAAAAGGGAAAGGACAACTCCAACCCATCAAATCTTCGGCCGATAAGTCTTCTTCCGAGCATCAGCAAAGTTTTCGAAAAGATCATTAATAGGGCTCTGACTAAGTCGGCTGCGGACAACAAAATAATTCCGGATAAACAGTTCAGGTTCAAAACTCGTTTCTGATATCCAACAGAATAAATCAAAACAACAATGCACAGGTTCTGTTCTGGTTGATTTGGAAAAGGCCTTTGTCAAGATATGGTTAGAGAGTTTTTACCTCAAACTGAGCAGTGGCATAAGCAAGCCATTTTTGTATATACTTTATGATATGCTTAATGGTAGAAAGTTTGTTGTCAAAAGTGGAAATGTAACTTCTACCACGACATTCTTAAAAAAATTGGGCCTCAACAGGGAGCGGCGAATTCACCGATTCGCATTTACACCAGCGATCTGATGGGCAGTTTTACAAAGGCAATTGCGTACGCAGACGATTTAATTGCGTACAGAACGGCCCGAAAGGTTGAGGTTATTAGAATTCTCTTGGAGCGTGATTTTGTTAAGATTGAGCGATATTGCGGCGACTGGAAACTGAAAATAAATGTCCAGAAGTCGGAGACAATTTTGTTTCAGACTCTGTTAGCTAGAGCCACGGGGGATACGTGCAAGAATAGACGCAAGATGGTCATCGTTGATCTTCACGGGCAGCCATAAGCGAGCAAAAGTGTAGTGAAGTACCTCGGTAACTGTTTAGGTCAGTATTAATATTTCGACAGACATATAAATGCTGCTCTGCCCAGGTCCAGAGAAGCCTTCGCTCTGACGAAACTGCTGTTTTTTAGCAGTTGACTTGACCCCAGAGTGAAGGTAATTTGCTACATGGCCCTCATACGGCCGATTATCGTTTATGGTTGTCCTGTGTGGTTCAACGTTGCCCCTTCCCAGATTGAGAAATTTCAGGTGTTCGATCGGCAGTGTTTACGACGCTGTGCCGGCTTATATCGAACAGCCGAATCTTCTTACGTGCATTACTATCCCAACGAGGTCCTATACAACGGACGTCGAATCAACAGAATTGACAATTTCGTGATAAAACTCGTTCACATTGCAAGAGCTATGTCTTCAAACAAATATTTCATTTTCGGGGCGTTCTATCCGAACGACGAGTATTTTGAAAGTGCACGGTCGAGCGGCTTCATTCCACCAGAGGTATTCTTCTTTTTACTCGTAGATAGAGCGGTCTGATACAGGATAGTTTGGCAGTTCCACTAATCTACCACGTCAGACGACGAACTTTGGATAGGCGACTCCTGTACAATCGGGACGTCATGACACAAGTTGCAGTGAGCTCCTGCGGTTTAGTAGGGCTGTGTCCGAAAGGGTCCGAACTGATAGGGTGAAGCATGACAACCAGTTTTGGTAGCTTCAATCGGCACTTGATATTGGGTAGTCGGGATAGGGTTTTAAGTCTAGGCTGGCTTACATACAGTCTTAGGGTTTAGTTTTAAGTACAATAGGCATGGTGGCTTAAAAATTAAAAAAAAAATACTTTAAAAAAAATACACAAACAAAAACAAAAAAAAACAAACAAATATGAAAAACAAAAAGCGTTAGAAATTTAGATTTTCAACTGTGCTTTTGTTCTAGTTTTAAGTAGTATACAGGAAGGTTTAAGTTAGCTTTAAGTTTTATATTAAAGACCTTATTTTAAGTAGTTTTTTAAGTTTTTCTAATGAATACAAAATAAATAAAATGGGATTGGAGTTAAATACATCTTAGGGCCGAAAGGCATAAGCATTAAGTATTATTGTTCAACTTAGAGTATCCGTATGGGACCAGTAAGTTAGTTGTAAGTTATGGTTAAGTAGGCTAGTTTTATGAATTGTTGTCTACATTTAAGATAGGTTTAAAATTTAATTAATAAAAATGAATTTAACAAAAAAAAAGTGCATTTGACTGTGATGCAAGAGGTCTTGGGTTCGATCCCTGCCTTTGCCATCTAGAGAGTCGTAAGTCACTAGGCCCTAGTTTTCAACGGACTGTTGAACAAAAACGTCAAAAAGCCACATGCAAACGTTTTAAAGAAAAAGGATTCAGACAAGCGAAGCCGTGTATCTAGGCAACATAATTTGCTTTGTCTTTGTTCCGATCGTTTATGTTTAAAAACTCAAAACTCTTTGTTTTGACCCCTGCAAGCTTATTTCCATACACTAATGCAACTTTTATTTAAAAATAAATCTAATAAATAGAAGACGCATGAGTTGATGAATTCCAGCTATTTAGAAACCCCACTGCCATTCAATGGTATAAAAGCATTTAAATTCTTAGACGTCTTATGCCTGCCATAATATAATCTACTACGGTTGGGGGTGACATTCTTCTTAAGAGAGAAGCAACATGTACTGAAAAACTCGTTGAAATCAAAGACAAAATATTTTCTGTATAAAAAGCCTGACATTCCCGCCAAAATGGAAATAAGAATGACAAAACTAAACAGGAAAAGTGTCCACCATCTGTTTTGCACTTCTCTCTGTACTTTCGTGCGAAATATCTGTAATCTCGGGAGTCGTCTCCATTCTCCATATAAACGCCTGAACTAACAACGACGACACAATATGCCCGCTGATGAGAGTTCGGTGACATCCACAAAAACTATATATTAACGGCAATGAGAGTGAGACACTTAAGTGGGGGTTGTGGATGGCGGTGATGTGTTTTCTCACCACCACGAACCACGAATGGCATCAGCACCGCCACCACATTGCGCCATCTGTATTTAGTTGATATAAAGTGAAGGAGTTCAATCCCCTGTTTCCTTGAGGCGATAGATGTAACAACAATAAATCTTGATACTTGCACTTGATTGCTTCAGATCGTTCACCACCACCACCACCACTTGGTTTCTTCACTTGCTCTACACCGACGACTCCGCCGCCGCCCGTTGTCGCTGCTGGAACCATCGCTGCGCTGCGTTGCTACTTGTTTCTGTTGCAACAAATAAAAACATCGACTTGGCTGACGCACCACATTTCACGACCGACACCACAAACAACACCAGCTCCACTCCAAGCTCCAAGGATAGGAATTCTAGAAAAAGTTTTTTTCGTTTAAGGTTTTTCGATATATTCCCTGACAGGCGGGCCGTGTTCGAAGTTCCTTTTGGTTTCCATTGAAACGTTTTCCATTTTATTTTTTTGTATTTGTTTGTTTCCTACAAATTCCGCCAGACTGCGCGACAGTTTTCCAAAGCGCAGACATTTTGCGAGAATTTTCAATTTAAATTTGTTACGAACTGATTTATGTGGGCAATGTCGTCTGCGACACTATCTAAGAAGAGTTTTGTCGCGCTCGCGGTGACGCGGTCGGCCAGCGCAGTGCAGCGTAGTGGCGAGAGGAGGTGGGGCAGTCTCTTTCTCGTTTTTCGTTTTGTTTCTGGTTGAATTCGAAAAGTTGATAATTTGATGTGATGCGATGCGATGCGAACTGGAAGTCGAAGTCGAACGGGGTGCGGTGAGAAAAAGTGAACTGCAGATTGCCATGATCGTGGTGGATCATTTACACAAATGTTGCGCGCGGCGGAGGCGATCAAGTGGTGCTGCGGGACAATCATGCCGCTCTTGGGGTAGGTTGTGCTGTCTTTGTGGCGGGAAAAAACGAAAACAAAATAATGACTCGTTTTTCGTTTTGTTGCTAAACATGATGTTGTCGATTTGGTCGATCGATAAATATCTTCTTTTGGATAAAGGGTGTTGTCCTCTATCGCATCGTATATCCCCCGGCTAATGGCTATGATCGTCATGTGATTTGAGGATTTAATCGAAGAAACGAAACAAAACAAACAACTTTGGAGACATCATCCCATGCATCATGTCCATAGATGGGTATGATGCGTTGGAGCTGTAACTTTGGATGCTGGAATTGTGAATCTATTTTGGTTGAAGAGTCAGAAGACGGTGCAACGGGGCGGTAACGGAAATGGCGCGAAGTTGCATGCATCTGGTGATGGATCTTCGATTTGGAGCTCTTAATTACATTCGAGCCTCATCACTCCTCCGGGCACATAAAAATAGGTTCAGCGCGCTAATGGGGATGACGATTGTGTGTGTTTGTGTCTGAATCTGATATAGCCTTGGTATTGATTGAGATGTGGATAGGGTCACTATACTTCTCCACTTGACATCTTCAATGTTCTTTTATGGATCTATTAGTTCGATTAGGAGCGGCAATGATGCTATTGAAGATCAATTTGGATTGTGTTGGCATCTTGTTGTCTATTAATGGACACTTTTGGATCGATTTTCCATGGGAGAGAGTGTTGCAAATACATATGACTAGCAAATTGGAAAAGATGGTGTGGGGACTTGGGTTTTTCGCAGGATCAGGTTTCTTGGACTTGATTTAAACATCTTACATTTATCAATAGAAATGTTTCTTTTTATCTCGAAAACAAAAATATCTGATGACAAAAAAAAATGATGATAACCTTCCATTAATTCCACTAAAAGCTTTAAACTTGTATTTTTCTATAGTATCCAGTCAATATTTAAAGATTAAAGTGTTTGCTGTCGTCATATTAGAGACATGGCATGGATTTAGAAGAATTTTGAAAGGTTTTTATTTTTTGTACAAAAACTATCAGTTAAATTTTTCAAAAACGTTTCTAAAAACAATTTTGTGTTTGATATGAAATAAATCTAAAGTCAATGGCGTAAAATTTTTAGCGATTGAGTAAAATGTTAAAGCCACGATTTTATACTCTTATTATCTCGTAGCGATTTTCTCAAGTTAACATCACGGAATGGATTAATTTGTTTGAAATTAATCCAATAACATTTTTTGACCAGTAGAAGTTGACTAGCGAATTAGAGCCGAATAAATAAAATAATTGCATACGAAACAGTAGATTTGTCAATGAGATTTCGTCATTATCAAACAATTTTTCTCAAAGTTATTCAGCTTCTGTTTGCCCTCATGGATAGCTTACTGATCCCATAGCTTTTTTTCCGGAAGTTTTAAGTGCTCATCGGCTTAGCATGTGGATTGGATCTTCTCCTTCTCCTCCTCCTACTCTGACGGAATTCAACTTTTTACAGAACACCTGCAAATTTTGTAATAATAATTTTGCCGGAACAATAAATCCAACAAATGCCATCGAATTGAGTCATTATCAAGACTGAGAACCCAATAGAGATCCTCATAAATCAAATGAATCAAATAAATTCCAAATGGTGGCAGAGCTACATATTGAACGAACAACAAACAGTAGTGCCCGCCCACTTGCCCACCTGTTCACTTAATTCTAATGTTGTGCGAAAATTTTAGTGCATTTGCATTAGCAGTGCAGGCTAATGCTAGGTCTTCTATACAATGCATAGTGATGGCCAGTGCCTAGCCTATTATATCGAACAAGCTATATATCCAAGCCAACCACCCGGATGCCTTTTGAGGAAACATCATTGCTTCGCGAATCGCACAAAGTTCCCAGCACGTGGCCAAAACGAACAATAAAACAATTGGAGAGAGGCGATTGTGATGCGGTATATCGTGGGGGACTCTAGCTTTATGGTATGGTGCGGTGGGGCGGTGTGGCATCGGAGTGGGCTTGTTGTGTGTGAATGGGATAATAACATGGCTGATGGGTTCGCGTGATGTGTTCATTTAGAAGTGAGAAGACTTAAGCTAGCTTCTAGTTGCACTGCACAGCCCTACCAATAGGTAAAAAGAGAATTACTTACCACCAAAATTATCTACTACTTACGTATCTATATAGAACGTAAGTGTATGCTGGAGCTCCATTCGACACAGAGGCAAGGTAGTGTTACAAAAATCGTGCTGCTGGAATATAAGCCACTGCCATCACGACACATCAAAAGTGCGCTGCTGAAGCTGGCTGCTGCTACGATGCTAACTCAATGAAGCTCGCTGAAATAAGCGGTAAGCGAGGATGATAGCGATCGTGCGATAGTCATCGGCATACAACTTTGAAAAGCTGTATCATGCCATTCAGTATTCAATTGAAATTTTTCTAAAAAAGCAAGCGGCCTCTGACTAGCAGAATCAGCAGCAGCAGCCGGTCAACGTTGAAGGCAACAATCACCTGTGTTTTAAATTTACCTACTGTTGTGTGTTTTGTCGCCGGGTAATGAGTGTCAAATGGCTATCACGCTTGTGCTGTGTTTTAAAACCTTAACCGCTTTAACACACTTATACTTAAGGGGAAGAACAATGTGATGTATATGATTCTATTAGCTAGATTTTTTGAAAGGAACACGTTTCAGGTGTCGTCGTCGATAGGATTCATTCGTCTAAATGAAGATTTAAAAAGAAAGTAGATTCTTAGATAGGAAAGGAAAATTGACTGGAGCCCTTTACCTGACAGGTCCGTTTAAAACGATGTGAAAGGACCATAAGAATTACAAAAAAATAAATCGGATCTTACTGTGTTTTGGACTATTAGAAAATGTAACAATATGATTATTTAATGAAAATGGTTTCTCAGGGAGTAGTTTCAATTTTCTAACTCAAATTAAAAATAAAAGCTGGAATGCGACCCACACTGATAACTTTTCATTCACGTCCGCCTGTTAATAATTTTTAAAAGCATATATGTACAAATATCAAAATTTTTGAATTAACACAAATTGTATACCACGTCGCGATGTATTGTATAAAATTTAATCAATGGTAGATCCAGGGAGAGAGGGGGTCGTAGGGGTTATGACACCCTCCTGTTAGATCATTGAATTCAAAACTAATCGTATTGTGTGGATATGACAATTTTTTATATATAAAACCAAAATTTGTATTTTATTTCCTTTGTTGCTAAAATTACTACTTTTAATTTAGGACTGGGCCAAGAACATAATATGAATCGGAAATTCGGCCGTATTCCAGTAACGTAGCAGAAATTAATCAACTTTGGACCGATGGCATAAAGCTTATGCAGTTAAGTTGTATAAGTAAACATTCCATCTAAAGATTTTTTAGTAATTTAACGATATAAAGCAAAAAGTGGTTTCCTGTCAAAAGTAACTAAAATATCAGTTTTCACGCAATTTAGAACTTGGAAAAACTTGAGTAATGCTTTAAATTGTTTTCATAATTTTGTTTCTAAGAAAAAGAACAAGTATTCAGGTTCTAAAGAAGAAGAAATTCAATTCCATTGTATTTTATTTTACCGCACATAAATAGTGGACATTGAAGTGATTTTTACTTGCGATATTGAGGAACTATGTGTTAAATATTCCATTCGTGCAAAATTTCGAGCTCGAGCTTTAAATCAAACATGGCATATCTATGCTAGAAAAGTAAAAACATGGGTCCCCCGATTCGTCGTAAATTTTACGAATAAAAACTGATTTTATCTCCAAAATAATTTTGTGCAACGAAAATAAGTTTTTAACATCTGGTAACATTTTGAGCAAAATCAAATTGACGGTTTTCTTACAAAAAATAAAAACCTAAACAAAAGAATTCATAAAAGTTGTTAAAAATCGATTTTCGACTCAAATATCTTTTAAAAAATTTGAGATTATGGCTTTCAACTTATTTAATCTCATGAAAAATATTGTTTTTAACATTCTGAAATGTTTTTTCAAACTTTGAGATATTAACTTCAAACTATTTATGACTTTTAAAAACAACAATTAGTTAAATTTTGACAAAAATGCAATTGACAGTTTTTTTAACAAAAAAAAATAAAACCTGAAAAAAAAAAGATTAATAAAAGTTGGTAAAAATTACTTTCGACTCAAATAACTTTTCAAAAATTAAAAATTATGTCTTTAAACTTTTTTTTTTCACACAAAATATTGTTTTCGATTTTCAGTACTTTTTTTTAAAAAAATCCAACAGTCTGTTTCTTCATAAAATCTAAAAAAAATAGTACGCGAATTTGGTAAACATTGATATTCTCTTCTTGATATCTCTCAAATTAATTTCATTCATCCATTTTGTAAAAACATAAGAAATGTTACTAAAAATGGTAAAAATTTGTTTTCGACCAAAAATCTATTTAACAAAACTAAATTTTTAAACTAAACTATTTCTTATATGAAAAATATTGTTGGTTATTTTAAAACTTAAAAAAGCTTTCTTAACCCAACATGAAAACCCTTCCAAATTTAAAAAAACAAGACAAATCGTCAGACGGGATTGGAAGTTATCAGTGTGGGTCGCATGCCACCTCTTTTTTGCTTAAAAATTGTAGATTCGAATTTTTTCAAAAATGAACCGAATCATTTTTTAAGACTTTTTCAATTTGGTTTCTTTCTACGACCAAACATATTTTGGTATTGCTCCAGAAGGCCTCATAAAACCGTTTTTTAAGTTTTCTCAAGAACTAATGAACCAATTTCAATAATTTTGTCTTTCTGTTCAAGCTCTTGTCGATGATTCAAAAATGCTCAAATTCATGATGATGATGATTTTTGTTCAAAAATGTCATTACTTTTTTTTTATTTTTAAAAATCAATTTTTTATTTACAAAACCCGATATCTCAGAAAGTAGTCATAATGTAAAAAAAATATTTATAAGTGTTAAATAACTACATACCAAATATATTATTTTTGAGAAAAACTTATTTTTCAGGTACATTTCTAAATCCTTAAATATTGGAAATATTTTTAAATATAATCTTTGCAAGCAACTCAGTCGTGCATTTGTTTATTTCAAAATTGATTTTAACTGTTCAAAAACTTTTAAGATCTTAAAAATTAAAGAAATCTACTTTTTGAAGTGAATTTGCTTTGAATGCTCTAGAACTTGGATTTTAACACGAATTTCAAGAATATAAATGTCCTAAAAACAGCAAATTTTATTAAGCTAATGGCAAATTGAAAAACATAATAAACGTTTCATATCTAGGTATATCAATATAAAAGCTGAGAAACTCCTAAGAACTGAAGTGAAAAGAGATTCTGCAACGTGTAATTTTTAAGAGCGAAATAAAAAGTTCGTTCCCAACTTATTTATTTAACTTAATTTGTTTAAATTTCATTATTAGAGAAGAATTGAGACAGACCCCAAAAAACTTCTGGGATTTCGTGAAAAGTAAAAGAAAAACTGACGGTTACCCAAACTCTATATCTTTTAATAACACAACAAGTCATGACTCCCAAATAATTTCAAATATGTTTGCTAATTTCTTAAAAGATGCTTTCGACGTGCTTCCTTCTTTTAAAATTCCCGATTCGTTCTTTCCAGCCCAAAATTATCCACACCTTAACTCACTTGACTTGACAATATGTGAGGATTCAATTGTTCGTTGTGTCTCAGAACTTGATGACTTGCCCTGATGGAGTACCATCATGTGTTTTAAAAAAATGTGTGTCTCATTTATCGTACCCTCTGTTTGTTTTGTTCAATGAATCTCTTAGAAGCTCAATTTTCCCACTATTATGGAAAAGTGCATTTATAACTCCGATTCTTAAAAAGGGTCTAAGAATAAAATAACGAATTACCGGCCGATTGCCAAACTTTCCGTTATTCCAAAACTATTTGAGTCCATTATCTGTAAGATGTTATCCTTCAATTGTAATTCAATTGTATGTGAAAATCAACATAGTTTCGTCCAGAATAAATCAACAATTACAAACCTACTTCACTTTACTTCTTTCTTCCTTGACTCCTTCGAAGATCGTAAGCAAGTAGATTGCGTATTCACAGATTTCAGTTAAGCGTTTGACAAATTGTGTCACAAGACTTTAGTCCATAAACTTAAGGCCTTAGGGTTTAACGACAAATTCTTGACGTGGATCCCGTCTTATCTTACGAACAGAAGTTATAGTGTTATATTCAGAAATAAATTCTTCGACCAATTTTACGTAAACTCTGGTGTTCCACAGGGTAGCCATTTAGGTCCTTTATTATTTATCTTATATATAAATGACATGACATCCATTATTAAAAACTCCTCCGTTTTAATATACGCTGATGACATTAAAATTTTCAAATCGATTGGTTCAATTAATGACTGCTCACAGCTTCAAGAAGATCTTAATAGTTTTAGGGAATGGTGCAATAAAAACCGACTTTTATTGAATATTGACAAATGTAAAACTATGTGTTTTACTCGCAAAAAAACAATTATAGATTATAACTATTCATAAGATTCTTCCTCCCTTTGTAAGCTTTCCGTTTTCTCTGATTTAGGTGTTATTCTTGACACTAAATTTTTCTCGTGACTTTCGTGACTCCTACGTCTTAAAACTTCTTTATGTATCATTTGTCAGGCCAATACTTGAATGCGGTTGTGTTATATGGGCACCATACTATTCAATACATATTGACAATATCTCCAATTTTGTTTTATTTTAAAATTAGTTAATGGTTCTATTATATCCGCAACAGCTCTGAATCGTCTAAATTGTAGCTATAGTCAAACTAGCATAAGAAGACAGATACCTTTATGTCCGATCTTTAGCAGAACTAACTATGGTATGAATAGCCCTTTAATTCAATTGATTTCAGTCTTCCATAAATTTTATAATTTAATTTCATCTGTTAATGACAATGTTAAAAGTAAACAATTTAAAGAAAGCTTTTTTAATATGTTATAGTATTTATTTATTTCTATGTCAATTAAAATTTTAAATTAAAAATTATGTTAATAGCTATCAGTTTATATTAAGGTTAGATAATTAAGGGATTAAACAAAAAAAAAGTTATGTACTTATGCAGCTATTTACTTAAATACAAGAACCAAACATATTTTTCTCTACAATTTTAAGATTTGTTGACTCCTTTAAAATCAAATTCTTCATATAAGATTCTTTCTCATTTTCAGGGCTTTTGAATTCGTGTACCGTTCTTCGTTTTATTACAATTGGAAATAAGAAAAGAATATACCATTTTTATAAGAAAGCTATACATTTCAAAACAATTTAGAAAATTATTGGGATCTTGGAATGCTTTCATATATAAGGAGTCGGCCAAATTAAAAAGTTAGAACACACTTCGCTGGACAAGATTTTCGTAAATGATTTAATAACTAACGTTGTCACTTCAGCCCTTAAAATTTGTAGATGTAAGGTTAAGATACCCATTATGTTATTTTGCCTCCTTTACAGATTATTAAAGAACAATTTTAAGCAGTGATTAAAAACTAGTATATACGTTAAGAGCCCACACTTTGAAGTCACTAGCGTTATTAGTTTGTAAGATTTTTGGGGTACAAAAAAGTTTTCACATTTTTTGTAAACCAAAAAAAAATACAAACTCATTTTTAAAGATTAAAATAGGGTTTTACAAAATTTAGGATTAGATTTCATTTAGTAGCATTGCACTGATTTTGTTGGCTTTTAAGTTACATGTATAAGCATTGTATACTGTAGTTAGCTTACACAGCAAACATTAATACGTAACTTTAGTAACATGGGCACTTAAATTAACCAGCCTCACACTTCCCCCTTACAATAAATTAAATTTAGTTCCAATTTCCGTTCCTTTATGTTTAATATGAAACTAGTATAAAATAAGAATCTAAATTACTTAACCAGCTTTACAGAATTGACATATTCAACACATTTTTTTGCATTAAAACTGTCAATTTTGACATAATATCTCTATCAAAAAACCCTGCCCACCGATCCCGCATAGAAATCTAATAACTTAATTCAAATTCAATAACTACATTAATGAATTTATTGTGTCTTAACCGCAATTAAAATGTTTTGCATTTGTTGTTTGGGTGGGCCCCCATATTACAACCAATACCCATATATACTGAAATAAGAACTTTGATTTAGATTAATTCTTAAAAAAAGCCGCAGGTGCACTTCTGTCAGCAATTTGTCAATTATTTGACCATAATAATTACCATGTTCCACCGCGCACTGCAGATATCATTTTCAGCTCGAGTAATTAGCACTTAAGAAATAAATAAAAACAACAATAATACAAAACATGTATATTCGCCCAATTGAGAATTAAAAGCGATATGTTCGACTTTTTAACCAAATTAGCTGCTAGATTTACCTTTGCGTGTCTGTAACTAATAAGCGCCTCAAAAAGATTAAAGAACTTAAGAAAAAAAAAAACCAATTTCATCCAATTAGGAAAAAACACAAGCAAAGTGCGCGCGGGGTAATTAGACCAAACATTAGTCACATCCAAAGTACCACTTCGTTAGATGCAATTTTCATCTGAGACTTGCTTTATACTAGCCAGCTAGCTAATATAGTTGCTAGCTTGGCGTGCAACGCGACGATGATGATGACGACGATCAACCAAAGACAACGACTACGACGACGCCATGGCGACGACGTATCTGAAGCGTGTGGGACCATGACAGCCGTGAGATAAATCATATACAAAATGCAAAATATAAATAGTTATATACACAAACTTATTTATATAATGATCCAAAGAACTTATATAAATATAAGCAAGTATATACATTATACATGTGTACCTTCCTTTAAAAGTGAGTACAAATTATTGTCTGCTTTGGATACCTTAACTACATACATATTTTTTTGGCGTCCAAGTTAGGTGAGAGGATTGGACTTGGATCATTTGCAAGTTGCAATCCTATTATATCCTGATGCCAGCCAGCAGCAACATGTGGTTAGCATTTATTGCTCATGTCGAATGGCAGTAAGCTAGAAGAAAAAATGAAAGTATTGTTTTTTTGAATTTTCAAGCTTAAGCTAAGCTTGGAATTGAAGTAAAACCTGTGTTTTCCTTTTGGACAACGACGACGACGACGACAGCGAGTGAAATATCTGACAGTAAAATTACGTCATGACGTTTTTGATAGTTCACAACCTGATATTTTGGGATTTTTACCAATTACGTTTACTTTGTCTTTGCCCAAGGATGTTTAATTAAAACAAAGATAAACAATGACGTTAAAAAAGTACGTATACGCCCTAGTGTCTTCTCATAAATCTCTGTAGCACACAATCGGGTTCAGCTTTCTATTATGGTGTGATATTAATATTTTTTTTTTTTAATTAAGTAATTTGACCAAAAATGTAGAATTTAATTTTTTGTTAAGAAAAATTATCGATTTTTCAAAACATATAATTTATGTTATCTATTTTTGTGACAATGGCGGATCCACTTAGAGATTATTTTGTTTTAATTTTCCCTTGCAATCGTATTGCGTTAATGTATATGACTTTGAAATTTGGTCATCAAAATAATACTTTTAACTGAGGACTGGACCAAGAATCAGAAATCCAGCGTTATTATAATCGCTTGGCACAAATTCATCAATTTTTGACCAATAAATAATAATTCAAGGGTGAGCCTCAAATGAGAAAGAAAGCTAATACAGTTTAGTCGCATAAGAAAAGATTTCATCATCAGATTTGTTAGTAATTTACCAATATTCACCAAGAAACAGTTTGCTGCCAAAATAATTAAAACATTTCTTTTCACACAATTTAGAATTGGAAAAATCTTTAGTAATGCTTTAAATTACTTTTAAATTCCTAAAACTCGTCTTCAATTCCTTCTTATTAACTCCCCATAGGAAGTTATTGTAATGGGTCTGATTTGTCAAATTGAAAATTTTGACATTTCTCGACGTTTCAAAGTCCCTAGAATCGAAATAAAATTTTTTTTGAAAGATGTCTGTGCATGCGTGTGTACGTACGTTCGTACATCAGTACGTCCGTACGTCCGTACGTCCTTACGTTCGCGACGTTTTTTCGTCCTCCATAGCTCAAGAACCAGAAGAGATTTCAAATAAATTTTGTTATACAGATAATAAGGCACAAAGATGCATAAAGGGCTCTTAAGTCAATTGCGTGAGTGGTTTTTTTTACCAGCTAGAAGAAGAAAAAGGTGAACATTTTGGTTAACCCTAAATATCTTACCAACCAAAAACGCTAGAGACTTAAATTAAGTTTTATATAATAAACTGTAATGTGATACCAAACAAGTATATTTTTTGGAAAAATTCCATTTAACGGTTTTTGAAATCTGATAAAATTTTGAGAAAAATCGAATTGACAGTTTTTTTATAAAAAATAAAAACCCAAAAAAAATTAATAAAAGTTGGTAAAAATTGATTTTCGACTCAAATATCTTTTTAAAACTTAGAGATATTAGCTTTAATTTACTTTTATCATTCAAAAAATATTGTTGTTAACATTCAGTAACATTTTGAAAAAAATGGAATTGATAGTTTTTTTTTTTTAAATTAAAAACCGACAAAATTGACAAAAGTTGGTAAAAAATGATTTTCGACTCAAATATCTTTTCAAAAATTTGAGATAATAGCTTCTAACTAATTTTTACTCATAAGAAATATTGTTTTCAACATTAGGACAAAGTTTGAGAAAAGTCGAATTGACAGTGTTCTTACAAAAAATAAAAACCTAAACAAAAAATGTATAAAATTTTGTAAAAATTGATTGATTTCGACTCAAATATCTTTTCAAAAATTTAGAAATATTGGCTTCAAACAAATTTTATTTTATAAGCAATATTGTTTTCAACTTTTGATAAAATTTTGAAAAAAATCGAATTGAAAGTTAAAAAAAAAAAAATAAAACTCTAAAAAAAACAATATCTACTAAAACTTGGTAAAAATTTACTTTCGACTCAAATATCTTCTCAAAAATTTGAAATATTGGCTTCAAACTAATTTTATTTCACAGAAAATATTGTTTTCGATATTCAGTAATTTTTATATAAAAATCCAACAGTTGAAAAACAATGGACGTTTCATATCGATCAATTCAAGCTTTAAATCTCTCTAAAACCGAAGTGAAAAGAATTTCAAAAGATTCAGACAAAGCAGTTATTTTAATAAAAAAGCAGACTGATAACGATAGTAATATTAGACTCCCGAAAATTGAGCCCGAAAAGAATACGTAAAAAAACACAAACATTTTTCCTAACATATTCTGTTTAATTTTCTAAAAGATCCAATTTTCTGGCGAACATTGTCATTGTCTGAGTGTCTGCATTAATGTTTTTGTAGCATTCTTCGCCTTTATAGAAATGCTGATAAGAACAGAATATATTATTTTTAGAGTAAAGCTACGTTTCAATACAATTTCAAACATTTTGCGTGAAATGCACCAACAATGCTCTAAACTATTGTAATTTAGCTCTTAAATGTGTCATATTCAGAATCCTTTTGGAATCTTGGAATAGTCGTCCAAATTCAATAGTTACACCATATCTTATTGGACAACGGTGCTCTCAAATAATCTTATAACTAAAGTTGTCTCTTTACCCCTTGAAATATGTTAATGTAAATTAAGAAACACTTTATGTTTTAAACAGCAAATTAAAGAACATTTTTAATCGGTGAAACTCATTTTTACATTAAGTGTATGAGGTGTGACAACTCCCCCCCTGATCCACCTGGATCTGACCTTGTTTTCTAAAGTTTGTTTAAATACAACTGGTCGGAGAACGTTAGTCATTTCAAATATGTGTGGGTGTAAGCCAAGAACCTTACTTAAAATACGCCACAGTATGGTGTTTGTGTCTAATTCGTGAAAACCCCGTGGAATAGAATGATTCTGATCGTTTACTGTTTTCGACACTTCGAGCAACCATGATATGGTAACATTACAACACGGATATGTAGGTAGACTCAAATTTTTGCACAAAACTTTTTATTGAGTGTCTACTAGGACAAGAATTACGACCAAAAATTTAAGTCAACACACTCAAAATTGCGGGAACCAACTCCGAATTTCCGTTAAAAAATTAATAATTTTCAGACTTTGGCCGTTCATGTACTTTAAAAATATGATGAAAATCATGAGTGTAGGTACTGAAAGATGACTAGTGAAAGGGTGAGTTCACAAATAAGAAATGAATTGTTTTCGCGTTTCACTGAATTGATGTTAAACAATATTAATTATTAATATTTGGTTTATTTTATAATTAAAAAAAAAACATAAACAAATTTTTTAAAACTCAATATATAAATGTTAATACCTTTCTATCTACTAAAATGCAAATTATAGTCAAGAACTTAGAAGAAACAGATTTAGCAAATTACTAGAATTAACAAAAAACATTGATAAGAGCTTTTTTTCACTTGTTATACATAAATGCTTATGTTTTTATGATAATCTTATTATTAATTTATTTAAAAAAATATCTAATAAAAAATGGTTTTCTACTCAATCATGTAGACAACATAAAAATATTGGTTTTAAGCTCTTTTCTATGTCACACAAATTTTTGTTATTATTATTTTGTAAGACTTAAAGAAATACCAACAATAGGAAATGAATAGCCCTTTTTTAAATATATTTTGTGGGGTTCTTATTAATAAACATAATTGTGAGAAAACAAATTTTTAACAGTCTTATTTAAAAACGCTGTTTAGGGCCTACATAGAGTTATGTAATATCTATAATGCCTCTAAACGCAAAAATGCTCTTTATAAAACTTATGCAAGGTTGCATAGTCGCATAATAATCTAAACGTGTTTTGAGGTTAAATAGCGCCTACATAAGGAAATTATTGTTATTATTATTTCGTAAATGTCATTTTGATTTCTCTCCATTATTGAAATTGAAAAAAAAGAGGCTGGCATCCCGTCTGTCGATTTGTCTTGTTTAAAAGTTTGTAGGTTTTCGTGTTGGGTTAACAAAATAGTGAGTTGAATTATTCTTTAAAATTTTAAAATATTAACAATATTTTTCATATAAGGAAACAGTTTAATTTGAAATCTAGTTTTGTAAAATAGTTGAAAACAAATTTTTACCAATTTTAGTAGCATTTCTCCATTTTCTATAAATTGGATGAATGAAATTAATTTGAGAGATATCAAGAACCAACCATCAATTTTTAACAAATTTGTGTACTATTTTCTGTAGATTTTATTTTTTATGAAAAAACGGACTGTTGGATTTTTGTCAAAAAAAAAACTACTATTTTCTGTGAAATGAAAAAGTTTGAAGCCAATATTTTTTATTTTTGAAAAACTATTTGAGTCGAACGTAAATTTGTATTCAGTTTTAGTATTGTTTTTGTCAATTCGATTTTTTTCAAAATTTTATCGAATGTTGAAAACAATATTTTTTATAAGATCAAATTAGTTTGAAGCCAATATTTCAAATTTTTGAAAAGATATTTGAGTCGAAAATCATTTTTTACCAGTTTTTGTTAATTTTATTTGTTTTTTTTTATTTTTTGTACAAAAACTGTCAATTCGATTTTTCTCAATATTTATCAGAATATTGAAAACAATATTTCTTATAAGATAAAATAAGTTTGAAGCCTAAATTTCAAGTTTTTGAAAAGATATTTAAATCGATATTAAATTTTTACCAACTTTGAGTAATGTTCTTTTAGATTTTTATTTTTTATAAAAAAAACTGTCAATTCGATTTTTCTCAAAATTTTATCAGATGTCAAAAACATTATTTTTCGTTGCGCAAAATTGTTTTAGAGATGAAATCATATTTTAGTCGTAAAATTTTGGAGAGGACACATTTTTTTTTGATTTATAAAAAAACCTATAGTTCCATTTTTTTTCAAAAAATATAATTCTTTGATATCACATTACAACATTACAATATATTATATACAATTTAATTCAGCGTTTTTGGTTTAAGATATTTAGGCTTAACCAAAATGTTCACGTTTTTTTTCAAATTGCTATGGTAAAAAAACCACCTACGCAATTTTCTTGAGAGCCCTTTCTTCATCTTTCTGCCTTATTATTTGTATGCTATGGTAAAAAAACCACCCACGCAATTTTCTTGAGAGCCCTTTCTTCATCTTTCTGCCTTATTATTTGTATTTATTTGAAATCGATATCTCTTCTGGTTCTTGAGCTATGGACGACGAAAAAGACGTCGCGAACTTACGGACGTGCGAATGTACGTACACACGCACGCATAGACATCTTTCTTAAAATCTTTTATTTCGACTCTAGGGACCCTAAAACGTCGAGAAATGTCAAAATGTTCAATTTGACAAATCACACCAATTACAATAACTTCCTATGTTAAGTTAAAAATAATGCCTTTCTAGTTTAGACCGTTTATGAATGATTTTAATAATTAAAACCGAGTTCTACCAACTCCGAGAAGGCGGAGAGTCCAATCCAATGAGCCCAAGAAACGTAGAATATAAAAAAATATGTAGATTTTCAAATAAGAATATCAAAAAAATAATTGGAATTATCTGTACGGACCTCAGCAGCGACAATAAAGGAGCCCACTTTCCCAAGATATCCAAGTAAAGGCTTCAATAAGATATTGGGAACGGAATGAGGTAAGCTTGTACTAAATGTTCACATCAATTCGAAATCCGTACCTTTTAGGTGTAGCCAACCTACGCTTTGCCAAATTTGTAAGATAGTGGCAAGAGAATAAGCTTTCAATAGATCTTTGTTCATTAAAATGCCAATTTTTTTTCGGACCAGCTAGGAACTATGAGCAAGTTCTCTTGAATACGGGAGTTTCCAAAGGTGATTGGGGGGCTTTTGAGGATCCCAAAAGCGGGTGGCCCATCAGGGCAGTACTATATAAACAGAAAATGATACTACTAGCTGAATACCCAAATAGTATGCGACGCATCCCTAAAAATGAATGACATTGTTTGATGATGGGTAGTTCAATGGTCGTCTGCTTGGGGATGGTGGGTAGACTTGTACTAATATGCTCTTTACCCCGGTTTTGAATCTTCGAACGGATGCTGAAATAAGATACAATATCTTATTTCTTATTATTTCTCATATAGCTACTCTTAACACGGTGGAAAGATGCTTTGGCGTCTGAAAGCAAAGATTCCGCATTTTGTTATTAGGTATGAGGTGCTCTTTAGAAAATGCCAAAACAACTATTATAGCCCCAGTAGATTTTCATCCAGGATGTTCTTCCACCCACAACACAAATTTTTATATTTTATTTGTAATGAAAAATCGCTGATTTGATAGACATATAATTGGAATAGATTGTTCCAATTTACTACTTTTTTTGGCATAAGCAGTGTACAAAGAGCCTACATAAATCCTTATGCACTGTATAACTATTTATCTGCTTAGCGAATTCTATATTAAATAAGACTATAAATATTTAGTTAGATTATTTTCTTGCTTATATTTTGTTCGTACAAAAACCGTGAGTTGGATTTATTAAATTTAAAACGTTCCTTAAGTCAGTCCTGTCTTAGTTTTCAAAGTATTGTAGATTTTTCCTTTAGTAAAAACTTTAAATTTAGTTATTGTAAAAATTAAACGCAATTGAATTTGGCTCATTAAATTATTTTTAAAGCTCCAACTTATTTGCTTATATTTTAAAAACGAATATTTTATTAAGTGAAAATTTCTTGAAATTTAAAATCTAACACTCAAAGCCTTACATAACATAAAACTTTAAATATTTTCTAACTGCGTCACATTAATGGAATCTATGTGTTTACTTATTGAATTTTGACTTTCAAAATCTTGAAATTGATGTAACTTAATAAAAATATGCTAAGTACCATTTAGACTAAAACAATAATAATGTTTCTTTTTTTGGTAGCCTCTTCTTCTTGATTAAGAAAAAATAAATATTTATGATTTGATTTTTCTCGGAAAACTAGAAATTCACTTGTTCGAGTATCAGCGATGTTGTCTTTTTCTTTTATTTTAAAGTTTAACATATTTATTAGTTTCGATGTATTTTTTGTTTATGTAAAGCTGATGTAGCTGTAGCGTTGATGAAGTTTAATAACCTATTGCCAAAATGTATTCCTTCAACAACAATTTCCGGACCAAACCAGTCTCTGTTTGGATATGGTCTTATCTTTGATGTTAAGAGACGTGAAGGCCTCAAGTTTTGTTTCGTCACAAAGGTCGTTGGTAAGGTTGGCTTGAATAGCTTGAAATTGTAAACTGTAAATAAATAACAAAAAAGGCACCAAAATGTCTGTTGATTATTTAGAAATTATGTAGACATATGTATATTAAACGTTTAATTAAATCCGCTTTTTATTTATAAACATATGCAAATCTGCATAATTTATTCAAATTAAAATAAATTTAAAAAAATTCAAATGGAAAGCCAAAAAATCAAGTATCAACTAAGCGAGAACATTAGATAGCAGGTATAGTGTGGTAAAGTTTATCGCTCGACATCGAAACAGACTTATAATCAACCTTAGCACATTAAGGCACTCATAATTTTTATTTTTATTTTTTGTGTTGTATTTTTGATTTTAATCATCAGTTAGATTTTTATTTAACGAAATTCTTGGCTAATTAGCAGAAATTTAACAAAACAAAAAATTAAAACCTTATGTTTATTCTAAGATTGGTACATAATTCACACCTTCATAACACGAATAACTCGCATAGGAATTGAGCTTCAATGACTTCACGAGTTAGAGAGTCTTGTATGGATTTGCATACTAAATATACTAAATACCCAACCTCTAAGCCATTTGTCAGTGTCAGCTGATGGAGGAATGGCTGGCTGCTAAGACAGTAGACAAAAGTCTGTCAGAAAGACAAACATATTTTGACACCTGAAAGTCACTTTTCCACTCTAATGATCATGATCTGCACCTGTTATACCATAATCAAGCTCAAGCTTTGAAACTCATGCCATATTGCCAGTAGCGAGACATCTTGTCTGGCGAGCTGTCTCGCTTAGCATATATTTTTTTTATCGGTTCAAACTAAAATCTTCAACCTCGACTTGTGTAAAATAATATATCCATAGATAAATGAAGTCGCGCAGTTTATACAAATTCAATATAAAGTGACAGGCGGTGCGCGTCAGGAGGGGAGATGAACTGAACAGTGAACATTCTCCCGCAAGCTTCATTAAAGATTTTAACACGCACACGAGACGAGATTTTCTATACTGACGTTGAGGAATGACAAAATGCGGATTGAGGTTTTTGATTTCAAAGATTTCACAAAATTTTCATAAACTTCGAATAAAAATTGGAAGTTTATTACTAAAGGTATATTAGCCAGTTTTTGTTGTGTCGTGATTGTCGTGTTTGTCGTTTGTCGAATATTTGATGATTTTTGATTTTGACTTTTCATGGTAAAATCTATGAAAAATTAGAGGGAGGGATAAATTTGACACACGGTGTGAACGAGGTCAGAATAAAATTTAATTAATATATGGAACTTTTGATAAATCTACGAAATGTCAATAAAAGTTTTGAAGTCGCAAGCAATGATTCAAGCTGCTTTATTATGCAAATATTAAATTTTAATCGGATAGGTTTTGTTTTTGTTTTGTTATTTCTTTTTTTCTTTTTATTTAAAATTAGTTAAGGTTTGATAATAATCAAAGTGTGAATGCTAGAGCACCTTATAAGTTACTTATCAATCGGATTATATATGTAAATTTGTATTGAATTCAAATAGGCGACCGGAGACATTGTGGAAACACACTTCTTTTTCCCGAACTGCTTTATCAACTAGGTTTGCTTTTACTTTACTCGATCTTAATGTCTGCAACCCATTTGGTGTTGAACTTTTCGACGAGATTTGCTTTGAAATATTACTATGAACATTTGTCTACACAAATGAGATTCCATTAACATTTCTTGGTATATTTTGTTTTGTCAAAAATACAATATAATGATGCTGTTCCATTTTGTCATCCAATTATAATATGCATTTGATTACGTAGAAAATATTTCTTTATTAATAAACTGATAAATGCTTTCACTTTGAATGTTTTTGTGATAGCAAATAGAATACCGAAGTGATGACAGTCATAAATATCTGTTAATTGTCAGCACGGTTTAAGATTTTGGTAACTCTTAAATAAGTTTTTGAAATGTCGTTTTGTTTTTTTGATACTAAGTAACTTCGGGCAAACTCTTAAACAACATTTTGTTAGACATTTTTTTTAATTTTAAGCAAATTCCTTGCTCAAAATTGAAATAATAAAATCCTTTTAGTAAAAATTGTGCATATGAACAAGTCTTAAGAGTGACAGTTCGTGAAAAATAATAAACATACCAATCTATTTACTTTTGAAGCACGGCTATAATTGTCCAGCTCATTTAATGATCATCATGAATTGAGAACTTATGTACATGGATCTGGAAAATCTCAAAGAACAACATTTAAAACATTTCCTTAAACTTCTTTGAAAGTTTAAAAACTAGAAAACACAGTTTTACGCAATTATTAAATTACTAAAAGTTTAAATTATTAACTACTCATTTAAGTTCAATGTTCGTAAAGATGTTCAAATGGTAGATATGTGCATTCAAGAGGACACAAGCGTCCAAAGGTTTTTCTCAAAACCCACCTCTGTCTATCAACTAATACTCTCATCTCCCCGTTCTGAACATCGGGTGCCTATTGCCTCAACTGGAAATTGAGTTCCAACCCAAATGGAAAGTTGTTAGGGGCAGCAAACGAGAGAGGGGGGAAGAGGTGTTTCCACTAAGGCACCTCTCCTTATCCAGACGGCAGCGGAGGGATTCCCGAGATGGAATCAACGGTGGCGTCTACAGTTCCAGTAAGATTGAACTACTTAGTGAATACCATATAGGGCTTCTAGGAATTATTCGGAGCCCAGGCCTATAAGGCGTGGTTCTATCCGGCTTCCCGTCCTTGGAGTTATACTTAATATCTGGAGCTCCAGGTTGGGGAATGTGCCATCGGGGTGACTTCCTGGCCACGTAAAAATTCATAGTTGCGAAGCACCAACCAAATAAAATGATGAAAAACTGCGATATTTACTATGGTGACTGCTACCACGAAAACCAACAGCGCTTATTTGGATGCGGCTTTGTCATTCTAGTCAGACTTAGGCAAGACGTCTTAAGCTATACCAGTAGGTGCATCAATAAGCGACTCATGACCATACGCATCAGAGGCGCACGCCCCCACAGAAGAGAAAGACGACAACACCAAATATATGTTCTTAATGCTCTTAGACAAAACATATGAGCAGTGTCCTACCTACGATATTAAAATAGTCCTGGGCGATTTTAATGCCAAGCTAGGAAAGGAAGACATCTTTGGTGGAATAATCGGGAAGAACAGGCTGCACGACAACACTTCTGATAACGGATTCAGGCTTATAGATTTTGCTGTGGGGCGAAAAGTCATGGTAGCCAGTACGCGTTTTTCACACCTCTAAAACCACAAACGAACTTGGAGTTCTCCAGATTAATTTACCCTCAACCAGATTGACCATATTACGATCGACGCCAGACACGCTTCCAGCATCATGGATGTACGAACTTTCCGAGGAGCTAACATCGACTCGGACCACTACCTCGTTGTAGCCAAGGTAGCACTTTGGGTTTCCAAACCCAAGGCAAACCAGGGAGGTGTTTGGAGAAGGTACAACAAGAGCAAGAGATCGCCAAATCCTTTTCTGACCAAGTTACAAGTAACCTTGCTCGAAGTTCTCTGCCGCAAACAGAATGTATCGAAAACCAGTGGCAACATTGCCAAGATGCAATCAGACAAGCCGCCTCTGATGTGCTGGGTTTCAAACAGCCACCAACAAGGAACCCCTGGTTTGATGAGGAATGTCGGCAGGCAAATGTAGCCAAACAACAGGCACGCAACGCGGCGCTGCATTAAAGGACGAGAGCTGCTGATGAGCTCTATGAGCAGAAGTGGCGAGAGGAACGCCGACTTTTCAGAAGGAAATAGAGAGGGCATTAGAAGCGTGCCGTCGAAGATGTTGAGAGGTTTAAAAGCAGGAATGAAGTTCGAAAGTTTTATGAGCAGGTGAAACGAAATTCACAGGTACATAAACCTCGAACCGAAGGCTACAAAGACGAAAATGGAAACATCATAGTGGAACCGCAGTCATGCTGAGGATATGGAAGGACCACTTCTGCAGACTGTATAACGGCGACGACGAACTGAATTCTGCTGTCAGGCACGATGATCATTCAACATAGACGACGAAAGCCAACAATTCCGCCCTCCCGACTTAGACGAAGTAAACATTGCCATATCTCAGCTGAATCTAATAAAGCCGCTAAACACAGCTGGAGATAAGTTGGTTAGGAGCTTTCACCAACTAATCTGTAAGATATGTTCGGAAGAAAGCATAACCGATGAATGGAACCTCATATTGTTTGGCCGATCCTGAAAAAGGAGACCGTCTAAACTGCAACAACTATAGAGGAATCAGTCTAGTTAACATCGCCTAAAAAATCTTTTCTACTGCAGTATGTGAATGTCTAAAGTAAGTGATAGGTCCTTATCAGTGTGCTTTTAGACCAGCAAAGACCACAGTCGATCAAATATTCACATTATGGCAGATCCTGGAAAAAACCGAAGAACAGCACTTCGACTCCATCTTTTCATCGATTTCAAGGTCGCATATGACAGCATCTACAGGGACGAGCTGTATAGATCCATGTCTTGTTTTGGCATCCCTGCCAAACTAGTCCGTTTGTGCAGGATGCTCGATAAAGATTGGAAACAACTTAACAGAACCTTTCGACGTCAAAAAAGGTTTTAGACAAGGTGATGCGCTTTCATGTGATTTTTTAATATCGTGCTTGAAAAAATAGGGCAGAGCTCACACGTCAACACTAAAGCCTGTTCTATAACTAGCATATACTGATGACATTGAGATAATCGGAAGACTTCAGCGTGATGTCAATGGGACTGTTGTGAGTATAGAGGCGGCAAAAATGGGTTTAATAGTTAACGAGGGCAAAACAAATTACATGCTGTCGTCAAGAAAGGACATACAACACCGACGTCTTGGTCAAAACTTCACCATCGACGGACCTAACTTTGAGGTAGTCAAGGACTTCATCTTCCTAGACTCTGCGGTAAACGCAGAAAACAACGCCAGCGCTGAGATCAAACGCAGAATAACTCTTGCTAACCGCTGTTTCTTTGGACTAAAAAAGCAATTGAGTGTCCTCTCTCAAGGAACCAAAGTGTCGCTATATAAGATCCTTATCACCCCCTCCTTCTATACTGTGCAGAAGCATGGACTATGAAAAAAGCGGATGAAAGCACCTTGGGTCGATTCGAGAGGAAAGTTCATCGAGAAGATGGAACAACGAGCTGTATGGGCTGAACAGCGACGTATACTTAGCCAGAGAAACCAATTCTTCGGCCCGGAAAGTCTTCGAACCCACACCCGCAAAGGACAGCGCAGTAGAGGAAGACCGCGGATAAGGTGGCGCGCACGAGTGGAAAGTGACCTCACCTAACTTGTCTGTGCTTGCGTGTGTACGTACGTTCGCTACGTTGTTTTTCGTAGTCCATAGCTCAAGAACCAGTAAAAATATCGACTTCAAATAAATTTTGTTTTACAGATACTAATAAAGAAAGATGCTCTCAAGAAAACTTCTTAAGTGGTTTTTTTACTATAGCAGTTTAAAAAAAAGGTAACAATTTTGGTTTACCCTAAATATCTCACGAACCGATGATGCCGCAGACTTGAATTAAACTTTATATTATGAATTGTAAAGTGATAATAAACAAATATATTTTTGAAAAAAATCCAATTTACGGTTTTTTTATAAACCAAAAAAACTTAAAACAAAATTGTCACCTAGAAAATTTTACGAATAAAAACTGGTTTCATCTTCAAATCAATTGTGGGCAACGAAAAATAACGTTTATAACATTTGGTAATATGTTGAGAAAAATCTAATTGACAGTTTGTTTTACAAAAATAAAAACCTAAAAAAATTATACTACCTACAACTTGGTAAAAAAGACCTTTCAACTCAAAAAACTTTTAAAAATTGAAAATATTGTCTTAAAACTTTTTTTATTTCAAAGAAAAGATTGTTTTCGATATCAATTGATGTTCGGTTTTTCATATCTCTCACATTAATTTCATTCATCCAATTCGTTATTTAAGAAATACTACTAATATTATATTCTTAATGTTTAAAGACTTTTGTGTATGGGATAGGTACATCAGAGTCAGAGCATATCATCTTTCTCCCACAACTCCTCCAACAACTTTCATAAACATAACTATAGATGCTAAGTCGCATCATCTCTACATCAGGTTACGTATCTCTTCAGCAGCGGCATCCTTTCAATTTTAGCTTACAACTTTAATTCAATAGAGAGAGGACGACACACGGCATCACAGAGCGTATACATAACGCGACCTATTGTTTGCGGGCCCAACGCGATATGAATGAGGGATTAAAATTCCTGACATTTCGTATTCGCATGCGGTCTCCAAACCTACGTTGCATATACAGTACGTATACCTTTCCACTATGCAATAAAGCGTGACGCCATCGCCATTGCTAGAGTCATTCGTTGTCGTCGGCATTGCATCGTCCCGGGCCACCACCTTCACCGCACACTTTTTGTGGCTAAAAAACGCAAAAACAAAAAAAAAAACGTAACAGAAAATAGTTTAATGGTGCGGTTTCTATAACCGTTTGTTCGATTCCTAGAAAACCTATTCGGCTGAATAAGCTCAAATGGTCCGGTCGGTCCCTGGTCCGGTTGGTCGGATGGTTGGTTGAGTTTGCACTGCATTGCCAGCAGCCGCCACCACAGTGAATGTGCCGACACTTTTGGGCAGGTCCCTCTCTGTGATATCGTTGTAGGTGAGATGATAGCTCTGGTAACTCCTGTAACCTCCCTATACCTGAGTCCGAGTTGTGTTGGGTTATACAATGCAACATATATAAATGTTCGGCTTTTGTTCAAAGGGTTTTCCTTATCTTCATATACATAGATATAGCAACGAGTACGACTATGATGTCAGGTGCCGTCGCACTTGCTACCTTTTTCTTGCACTTTATCATCGTTTAACGGAATGAATGGAAAATTCACTGCTGAAGCTGGAGGAAGGCAGGAACCTAGCTATAAATGTCATTTTACAAAGTTGGTCTTTTAGATGTAGGTATACACAAGTACCTATAGAAATTGAGAGAGAATGGAGTTTTGAGTGCACATGGTTACTTTCGGTTTTATGAAATATAGGTACGTAAAAATATACCTATCTAGATACCAAATAGTAACGGAAATGGTCAAAACTAAGTCTACCGAAGTTCCATTGTTATATACAGAAAAGGAAGCTATGAGAATAATGTTTACGAGCGACATCAAGTGTTGAAGGTGTTTTCAAGCAAAAACAGCCACTGTTTCGTATGAAATTTTCTATAAGTACAGGTTTTAAATGTTAAGTACAAGTACTAGAAACGAGATGGTAGTGGTACTATAAAATCAGTAGTACCAATACTTTTTAAATAAATTATCAAAATTAATAATTATAGGGTTCTAATGCACCGAAGTACTTGAAGGCTATTTCCAAGTACTTGTTTATTAATTGCATTTTTTAAATATTTTTTGAAGTAAGAACGAAGTCATGGGTACCAAGTTTCAGGTCAATAACCAACAATAAACTATAGCAGAACTTCCCCATATGTGGGTAAATACCACCAAGTACTAAAGGGTGTCCCAAAATTAACGCAAGATTTGAATTTGATAGAACAACGTGTCTTCATTATTAAAGAATATTTGAAAAATAGTGAAAGCTTGGCGGCTGCAGTTCGAAAATTTCATACAAAATATGGTCGGAATAGTGTGTTAACTTCGTCAACTGTGAAGAGATTAATTCAAAAATTCATGGAGACTGGATCCGTTGGAGACGCCAAACACACTGGTCGTCCAAAAACAAGCCGTTCAAATGTGAATGTCGAAGCAGTGCGTGAGAGTGTTGCTGACAATCCAGGAACCTCAATTCGACGTCGTGGACAAGAATTGCAAATTTCAAGAACCTCTCTACAGCGTATACTCACCAAAGATCTGTGTCTTCATGCTTACAAAATTCAATTAACACAACAATTGGAGCCTAATCTCCATGGACAGAGAAGAGAGTTCGTTGAATGGATTATTGAACATCAACAAATGGACCCTGATTTTTCGAGCAAAATCATCCTAAGCGATGAAGCACATTTTCATCTTGATGGCTTTGTCAATCGCCAAAATTGCCGCATTTGGGGTTCGGAGAACCCACATGTGATTGTCGAAAAACAAATGCATCCACAACGCGTGACTGTATGGTGTGGATTTTGGGCTGGAGGTATAATTGGGCCATATTTTTTTGAAAATGATGCTGGTCAAGCAGTGACTGTTACTGGTGCTAGATATCGCGACATGATTACACAGTTCTTTCTGCCAAAATTGGATGATATTGATATGTCCAATATGTGGTTTCAACAAGACGGTGCCACATGTCATACAGCCCGTGAAACAATTCAATTACTGCATGAGACATTTCCAGGTCGTGTACTCTCTCGTTTCGGTGATCAAAATTGGCTTCTTTTAATGGGGTTATTTGAAATCACAAGTCTATGTCAACAAGCCCACAACCACCATCAACGAAATTCAGCCACATTTATGCAGAATGGTCATGGAAAATTTCAACAAAAGAGTGCGCATGTGCATGCAAAGCCGTGGAGGCCATTTGTCCGATGTGTTATTCCATACATAACCCTATCCTATGTACTTTACGAGTCAATAAAAATATAACTATCAAAAGACTAAAAACGGTGTTTTCTTGCGTTAATTTTGGGACACCCTTTATAAAAGTACTCACGTTGCAAGAGGTTTTGGGCTCGATCCCTGCCTGTGCCATCTAATGTTTTTTCACGGGTACTGCCTCTTGTGCGGAATTGATAAATCCTCCAAGAGTAATTTTTGTCATGAAAAGTGCTTTCTCAAATTAACCGTTCGGAATCGGCTTTAAACCGTAGGTCCCCTTCATTACTGACAACAGTACTCGCCACAGAAATGGTTGAGAGTTGTAAGGCACTAGGCCCTACTTTATTTATTTTACTACGCTCTAAAAAAGCTTAAATACTTAACTCAGACTTGGTATCAGTGTCATGCTACTCAACTAAAAGCGCCTGTGCTTCATTACTTGTTTATTAAGAAAATTGAAGGATATGCATACTGAAGTAAATTAAAGCTCTGCTTTGCGCGTATAGATATTATCAAAAAGATGGCAATATTTGACTTAATATCTGCTATCAGAGGCTTTTACTAAGTTTTTGAGTTTTAATATAAGAAATCAGGTAGTGTCTATTCAGTTCAGTTCTGCGTCAAACATACACGCTTATCGAGATAATCTTGCAATCTGAAATAAAAAATTCCCACTACAGTCTTCATAAGCCTCTGCTTCCGACGTCCCACCTAATAGAAGTCTCTCCATTGTTTTCGATACTTCACACATAATAGCTGAGTCAAAATGACTCCCACGTCTCACCTGAAGGAGGTTTCTCCATTATTTTTAAGACTTTACACATATCAGCCGCGCTACTCCTGCTGCTAACTTTTGATCTTGAGCTTCTGTGTGCTATACAAACGTCAAACTGACGGATATATAATTTGTAGATCATCTGCGCGCGCTGCGTTCATTCAAAATGTATACCTTTGTACGTATGGTATGTAAGATGAGATTATGATCAAAAGCTTAATAATAGACACATCGATTCGCTATTGAAGGTGTTTCTTCTGATGGTGATATGCCCCCCCTTTCCAACATATCCATTATATATCGTCCTTGATTGTAGCTTGTACCGCCACCACCAACGTCCGTCACTTGCATGCCGTTTTATTGTATTCACTCTTCCATAGATCAGCGGTGGGTTTTTTAATGATAATTATTTGCAGGAGAGGTTATTCTTTTCAAGTTCTAATTTTAGCTATCCTCATACACGGCTTGAGCACGAGCAGAAATGCATTATGATGACCTTATACAACAACAATTATTTCTGCCATCAGAGAAGAGATTTAATAGCAAATCATTTATAGAATTGTGCTGATGCGATGGAATGAATACGACGGCGGAGCGCGATTTTTATACACAAAATGAATTATACCCCCGCGATGTCGGAAGAGTTCCTTTGATGCTTCGGCAAGTTCGTTGCTGAAAAGGTGTGATTGTTCCCTGCCTTACCTGTAGCTACTCTTTTCATTCATCACTTTCTTTTAATTGTTTTTCTTGGTGTACCATACACATTCAACATGTGTTGGGGCTAATTTTGTTTTAATGGAATTGGCACTCTTTAAGAGGACAACAACAACGACAAAAACTCAAAAACCCTCAGGACAAAGGGTCTAATGATAGGTTTTAGGCTTTTTTTTTGTTGGAAATTATTTCAAAGTACCCTTAATGTAGTCAATTAATATCAATCTCTATATACAAACTCGAGAATACTCGTGAGCGAGTACAATGTAAAAGGCCCTTAAAGAATATGGTGATATCACATCTGCACTAAAGGGTAATCTATAACCATTTTGTTGGGGATATAGCCCATCCCACAATTTATAAAAAAAGTTGAAATGTGTAATAACAAAGTCAAGTAAGTGCTACCAGAAATTTCTCATTTAAAAAGTATTTTGCATATGAACAAAAATATGAAGTATAGAGGTGTACTCGAACTTTCCCATCTTTTAAACCTGTATATAAAGTGTATTTTTGGTCATATGGACAATTTATAACTTAAAGTGGCCCGACATGAGCCCTATAATTTATTTAGATAGAGCGCACTGACCGCGGAAGTTTTCAGAAAATCAAAGCTGAGGGCGAAGAGCTGATTCACTGATGGGTGGATGAGAACATATAATTATCATATTATTGTATCCTGGTTCCTGATGAATGGGGATTGGCTATTTTTTGAGCTTATTTTAGAGTCACGATGCGATGGTTTTTTTATCGATTAAGAGAACAAATTGATCGAAGGCCCACCTATGTAAGCTCCTATAGTAAATTTTCTGGGACAACTTGGTTCATTTGTACAACAAACTTATTGGTAAGGAGAAAGTAGGTTTATCAATGCCGAATGCTTTTCCTTAGCTTTGACAGCAATTAAAATGATGCCTCTATTTTGTTTTGATTTGAAAATTAAACTTTCACTCAATTGTTACCATCGGTACTTTAACGATCTGGTAAGGAGAATATTCCGAAATGTATTACAGCAAACTTGTTATGAAAACCGTTTAAATCAAAGAAATCTTTTTTTTTTAAATATGTGACAAAATTTTAAGGAGCAGAAGTGAAAATAAGTCGATAATTATACGTTTACAAAAACTGTTTTTATTTCGATATTAAAAAAGATGAATGGTTACCACGACTACGGTTGAAGTAACATTTCTATTGTATGAAATTTAAAACCAACTCGCACTCGAATTTCACCTTTAAGGCTTTAAATCCACTGTTGAGTATTTGCATCTTTAAATAAATTAAAAAGTTTTAAGGCCAGGAATTTTTTTGCGAAAAACACTGGACACTTCAAAATTGTCATCATGTTTTATTGTGAATCTTAACAATTGCAATGTGTTATTAAAGAGTGCTTGTTGATGGCCTAGATTGTACTTGTCAAATGTAAGAAGACAACAACCTTAAAATGTCGAAAGAACGGATAATTCAAAATTAAACCTCTTTTTATAACAATATTTCTTATACAATTGAAAGAATTGGAAAAAAAAGCAGTGGAAAACATTGGGGCTGTGTTATTCTCATTTTGAAACACTGATTTTGACAGCTCACGCACGTTTTGTTTTTTTTTTTCAATGTTAAATATTTTCAATTTGGTCAATAATTCAAATATGAATCTTCGTTAAAACAAACAACCAACGCTTCCAAATTATTAGCTTCTTAAGTCATAGGAAGTTATTGTATAATGGATCCGATTTGTCAAATTGAAAATTTTGACATTTCTCGACGTTTCAAGGTCCCTAGACTTCGTGAAGTTTTTTTCGTCGTCCATAGCTCAAGAACCAGAAAAGATATCGACCTTAAACAAATTTTGTTATACGAAAATAAGACAGAAAAATGCAGAAAGGCTCTCAAGAAAATTGCGTGGGTGCTTCTTTTACCATAGTCGTTTAAAAAAAAAGGAAAACCGGTATATTTTTTGAAAAAAATCCAATTAACGACTTTTTTTTACAATTAAAAAAAAAAATTAAACAAATTTCACCTCTAAAATTTTACGAATAAAAAATGATTTTATCTCCAAAACAATTTTATGGAACAAAAACTAACATTTTTAACATCTGGTAAAATCTTTAGAAAAATTGAATTGACAGTTTTTTTACAAAAAATAAAATCCTAAACAAAACAAATAACAAAAGTTGACAAAAATTGATTTCCGACTCAAATATCTTTTCAAAACTTTAAAATATTGACTTTAAACTACTTTTATCTTTTAAAAAATATTGTTCTTAACATTCCGTAAAATGTTGAGAAAAATCGAATTGACAGTTTTTTTACAAAAAATAAAAACCTAATACTAAAAATTGGTAAACATTGATTTTCGACTCAAATAGCTTTTCTAAAATTAAAAATATTGTAGGTATACTAACTTTAATTATTTCACAGAAAATATTGTTTTCGATATTTAGTATTTTTTTTTTGAATCCAATAATTGATGTTCGGTTCTTGATATTTCTCAAATAAATTACATTCATCCCATTTATACAAATTTAAGAAATGGTTCAAATTTTTTTGACTAAATCTATTTAACAAAACTAGATTTTCAAACTAAACTATTTCTTTATATGAAAATATTGTTGGTAATTTTAAAATTCTAAAGAATATTTCAACTAACAATTTTTTTAACCCAACACGAAAACCCTTTCAAATTTTAAGCAAGACAAATCGACAGACGAGATGGGAAGTTATCAGTGTGGATCGTATCCCAGCCTCTCTTAAAATTTAGTATCAAAACGTTTGCTCTGTTTAGAAAATTCATCTCGTGCTTCTTCCATTTTATGGTCAGTTTTAAAGACCTACTAAGGTGACTATTATGACAACATTTTGCACATTTTTTATAATTGAACATCACCACGTCTACACTTACGAATAACCTACGAGCTGAGGAAAATATCAAGGCTGTGAGTAAAGAATTGATGGCCGTGATTTATCGATTCTCTGTTACTTCACTTAGTGGAAAATCTTGCTGAAGGATTTATGTGTAAGGCCTTTAAAAATAAAACTTGTGTACAAATTAAAACAAAACGACCTACCATAGGCTCTGAAAAAGTTGGTCGAAAAATGCTCATGATGCTCATGTTTATTCGAATTAATAAGGGAACAAGTTAGATTTCCGTATTTGAAGATATACCAATTACGTCCGAAGCTTGAGTATAAACCCCATATCTGGTGCTCCTGAAACTTATTTAAGCATCTTGGACAGTATTGAACGTATAGCATTTAGAGTATATTAGTACATAATGCCATCATAGGATCATTTACGACGACGGAACCGGACGATATAAGCCGGATCAATGGCTAATTACACATTATACTGTTTAAACCATAAGGTAAAACACAATATATTCAGGATTCCTGTGCTTAGTATACTTTTTCACAGGTTTAGTTTTATAAGAACACTCAAGAACACACTGGCTGACCGAACTCTGCCGCACGAATAAAGTCGTATGATGTGAAAATATGAATTTCGTCACGAACGCCACTAAGCTTATTGCGCCGAAGATGGTTGCTACACGGCGCTGAGCCGGAATTTTGCCGTGACCGTATAATATCAAAGCTCTTCTTTGCACCTCCAACAAAATGTCGCCGTCCTTTTTTTTTGCCGTACGGTCAAAACCGTGTAGTGTGAAACGAGCATTACACAGTTCAACTGTAATAATCGCATTTCTAGGAATGCTCATCAGTATAACCTGGAGCACAGCTTCGGTCGTACTATCAAGTACAGAGGTTCGTTCTTTAGCCGTACTACGTGAATGTGAAAATCCTTACTATGCTCTGTCTTTCTACGCCATTACAATATTCAGCCATTCAAAACCAATGTGCACCGAAACCTCCTTTCTCACCCTTTTCTAGTGCTCACACTGTGTCTTTTCCTAATAAAAGTAGTAATATCCTCTTGAGTGTCCGCTTATTATTAAAAAAACAATCCATCCAAAAAATTTCAACGTGCGAATTATGGGCTGGATTATGCGAATCGTAACGTTACTGTGAAATGAATTGGGATTGCCTGCCACATGGCACACAAAAACACAAAAACACAAACAAAAATATTAAAGATTTTACAGAAAAACTAAAAGTTTTCAAACCCTCATTTTGACGATCATATAATCTAACAACGACTTGACTTAAATAGGCATAGAATCTGATACAGTGTCATGTGTAAAAAATAATCCTCTTAGAAGTTACTTACTCACTTCTCCTTTTTCACATAATATTTCCCGAAACCCAAATTTTTTAACAAAATTTTACGAACTACAATTTGTACCAACAATTTTTTTTTTTTAAAAAAAGCATCATTATGAAATAATTTGGATAAAACTGCTATACTTTTTAGCTTTTTTTCGAAGTAACGAAATTCCCTTTTCTAATTTTCACATACTATCAGCATTAACGTTCTTCGAAAAATGTCCTCATAAAAAAGTGAATTTTCTCTAAAAACTCACAAATTCTAGATCCAATTTCCACGCCTCCTTTTTTTTCATTTTAAAAACCATAAAACAAAGATGAATGTTAAGTATTTTTTAATCGTCAAACAAACGATATTCCAATCTTTTACATATTTATATGACTTCTAACAATTATTACGATTATTCGTTTCCCATAAACGATTAAATGTGAACAAGCGGCAAAAAAACACATCCAGACTAGCAGCAGCTTGGTGATGGGAATGCTATGTGATGTGACTTTTTTTATTTTATCCTTTTTCGTCCATCATTTTCCTGTCGCACCACATCATCCAAAAATCCAACAAAAAGAATCTCGCATTCGATTAAGGCAATAAAGTGAAAAACAAACAATCCAACAAGGATAGGATCAACAACAACATCCTACCTGTTGTGTTGTGTGGTACCTATGGTGGTTGCGATGATGGTGCACGGTGTCCTCCACCTACAGATACTCCTACCTGTTGTCTGTTTTACTGCTGTTTTTTTGTTGTTCTTTTCAATTCTTGTCGATCTTTATCATCGATTGGCGGCAGCAGGAGCGGCAAAATACTTCGAGAGCTAAACATCAACCAGGCGACTAAAAACGAAGACCAAGACGCTAAGAGGTGGAGAAACATATTATACAAAAAAGGACACACCGCGTCCGTCTGTCATCGCCCACAACACGATCAATAAATTTGTCCCCTGTTTGACTTGAGTCCGGTTTTATTTGTATTCCCTTTTTTGTTATACATATGTGAGTTGATGGGATAGTGTAGTTAAGGATTTTAAGAAGGAGAGAAGATGGACAGAAAAAAAACAGGAACAGTGGCCGAGATTACTTCTTCCTAAGGCAGTTGACAAAGTTGGACCTAGTGTCGTTTTAGTTTTGGTTTTCTGTTTTTTGGTATTTCTGAACCACTTTTGGCAAAAGAAAAAAAGAAGACCCGATGTTGTTAGCTGTCTAGATGTGGACTATTCGAAGGCTATTTAGTCGTACACTTTGTAAGGACAAAATCGACAGAGTCTCCCACATATTCTATCTCTCTATACAACTCCGATTCAGAAAGACCCCTGCAAACCAACTGGACCGGTAACTGGATTGAAATAATCATTCGCATACCGCAAATAGACTGGCGGTGATGGCGGCGGCCGGTGGATGGCGTTGCCGTTGGAAGGTCGGACGGCCAGCAGGATGGTCCATCTTTTCCACATACACTTTTATCGATGGATGATAGGTGAACCTTTAATGTATAGCCGGTGAAGCCGTGTTTTTTTGTTTTTGTTGTTGTTTTTGCCTCTTTTCTGTTTCAGTGGTTGGTCGTTAAATTATCTCACTGATCACAAATCACTGACTTTTACAGTGCGGTGATATTTGTTTTATGACACCGGAGATGAAATGCAGGAGGACATAAGATTCAGGTACCTATACCATATGTATGTTATAGAAATCTATTAAAGGCTTTGATCTTTTGCCGCCCCAAATATGCAGTGTTACGGTTCAAGGTAGATAGAGATAGTAGGTCTTCTATATAAGAAGCATGAATATTACAAGATAGTGCAGAAACTGTTGCAATGTCTTTTGAAGGAATTCGCTTCTTTTCTAGATTCATCATCTTAGAAAGAAGAAGTGATGTTCATAGACTTCCAACAAAAAGATCGCCTAAGGAAGGGGATTGGATTGTGTGGTACAAATGTCTGTTACTGTTTTTATGAACAAAAGTTCATGAAATTTCATCCCGAGTTGATTTTCTTTTTGAGTTAATGTGTTGATCCAGATTATTTTGAATGTTTCTTTGTATGATGTGATGTCTGAGGTAAGGAGGACTGTACAAATTTAGAAAACCCTAACCGTATGATTTAAGATAAATTACAAATTTTGAAACAATAAAACAAAAACATGTTATGTTTTCGACTTAGGGTCTTTTCCAACCTATTATCACAGAATAGAAACTCAATTTCTGAAAGATGATGAAAATTGCTAAGAATTAATAACTAAGGAAAAAGTAGAAAAATTTAATTTTTCCTTACTTTATAATCAACTACATAATCCTCACCTATCCCCAATCACCCTTACCCATCCTAACTTATTCTCATACTCATTCTCACTCATCCTCACTCATCCTTACTCATCCTTACTCATCCTCACTCATCTTCATTCATCCTCACTCATCCTCACTCATCTTCACTCATCCTCACTCATCCTCACTCGTCCTCACTCATCCTCACTCATCCTCACTCATCCTCACTCTTCCTCACTCATCCTCACTCAGCCTAGTCCATCTTCACTCTTCCTGACTACATCCATTTCTCGTAAGGATCATAGTTTTACGACTTTGTAAGACCAACTAAAACAGCTTTGACCTGTCATTTCCGATTTATTGTTTTCTCTGGAAATTAGTTATTTCAGGAACCTTTGGAGTTATATACATATTGAAATAAAATTCACCTGTGATGATAGTATTTATAAAATAAAAACTTCTTCAGGAACTTTGCTCTTCGCAACTTTTACAGAAACATATTCAACGTTTGAATAACCCGCGCGCCGTTATCTGTTACAAAAGTTGTATTTTAAATTTTAAAGACAATCTTAATTGAAATTCTATAACTCTTTTTTTAAACAACTTCCACGAAATACACTTTAAATAAGATGAGATTCAAATTAGAATATTCTTCTCGAACGCGATATAAGCGCCACTAGTTGACCTGTTTCAGATGAGAATAGAAACATTTTACACTAATCGTGAATTGAACATTGATGGTGCGTACTCATCTTCTGATGGCAATTGAAATTTGAAACGTTTTCCAATTATCACCGATCACCAACTACAGCCGGGGAGAGATTCTGCCGATTGCCAACGTTGTGAAGTCCAGAAAACATGCGCCTTGTAATAATAATTATGAATAACATAAGTCACGCATGAGATCACTTTTGATCTGGCCCATTCATTCGTTCTTATGGTTCGAGAAAAGCGAGATCATCTGATGAGATGAATCTATATTCTAGAAATAGAAATAAAATTAAAGAGACACAGAGGGAGCTGAGAATTATTGGCATCAGAATAGAATGCAATCAATGCTGCTGCTGCTGATGTGCGGTGGTGCGAGCTGCACTAAGGACAAGCCATGCAGGTGTTACCTCATATAAATATATATGTAGCTGACACCTATATCTGACGATCGTGCATAGAGCTCGCACATTAGCGTCAACAAATGAGATCAATATAATAATTATGCCGCACAGCCTTGAAGTCGTGTCTTCATCATTACTTCTTCTTTCCGACTACTAGCCTACGTATCAGTTATAGCTAGTACATTATTACAGTATATGGTGCCTTGGCGTGGCCGAGTACAATTCTGGAGTCGGATGCACCACCACCAGAAGGGGCGGATAGAACACCAACTGTGATCGCCCGGCGAAGAATGGAACTATAACTCTATTCAAGGATGCGCGCGCGCGAACTCCCCAAAAGGTCTCGCCAGGCTATCGACTGCAATTTACAACTTCACATGTTCCTCCATTGCATATGTATATCGTGGGCCAATATATAGGTATATAGTATATACCTATATAATATATAGGCAACAACAACGACGACGATGAAGAAGAAGAAGACGATCGACGACCGACGACGCGCCCCAGCATAATGTAACGTCTTAATGCGAAAAGTTTCGCGTATCGAAATTGAATGAGGAAATATCATTATCATCGGCAGCATCATCATCAGGCTGGCACCATCATCGCCATCATCACCATCAGCGTCAATGTGGCGTGGCAGAAGCGATATTCAGTTCATTCAGCCAATTCTGAAGCAGTCATTGGATCCCCCATCTGATCTAGCGATATATATGACTACACTACACACAGCAGCTAGCTGGTAGCTGCAGCAGTGCTTTAAAAGTGCATCAGTGCCTTTAGGCTTTCCAGGCAGCAGCGCTCGGTGCTACTCGAAAAGGAAGAAAGACGCGCAGACGCAACAAATGAAAATTACTAATTTAGCACAGTGTGCGAGTGTCTGCCTTTATCAAAAACTATCTCGATATACAATAGTTCATGGTTGGCAGACAGATATATAACGTGCGGACGCTTGCAGTAGACTCAACCAGCTCAAGCGATGCAAATTGTTGCAGAAAGAGATCGATTGCAGAGCTCTAAAAGATATATCTGGGGGCACCACCAGCTACATCATCACCATCAGCAACTCAGCTACGTTATACTTTCTAGATGTGGGAACATATTATATATAGGAGGCGAGTTTTGTGTGAGAGTGCGCGTGCACCCCATCTCCCAGATGGATGACTCGGAACGGAAGCTCTATTGGGGTCTTAGATGGTTTAGTCTTATGTTTTTTTTCTTCTTTCATTTTGCACTCTCTCAATACATTTATTAACGGAATGGGTTTTAGCAATCATATAGGTAATTGAAGGAGTGCAGCCCAGCTTATACAGAGGGCACAGAGTTGGTATATTGGAGCGAAAAAAAGCAGCATACAGCCATGTGTGATGTTGGGATATCTTTGATTTGTGATACTTGTCTCAAGTGCAGGTGTTTCTGTCTGGTCTGGCGAGCGGAGCCATTCACCATCAGTGTTGTTATTGCTTCAATGGAAACGCGATGATGATGGCGTTGGATGGTGTCTTATATTTTATTATTGTGAAAGTTATTTTTTGTGACTTTTGTGACCAGCGCAATTCCTTTAAGGAGTGTCACATACAACAAAAAAAATCGCTCCAAACCAATTTAAGTAAAATTTACGATGTTTAAAAAAAAAAGAGTTTGCATATCAGCTCTTTCGTTTGTTTTTTTTATAAAATATCGTTTCTTGTAAAATGGGATGAACTTTTGTATTTGAATATTTTTTTCAATCAAATTTTATTTATTTGATATTGCGTCAGTTCAGTAGTCGCCTAAAATCATTTAATCATTATTTTCAGTAAAGCAGAATTAAGAAATAAGAAATTTGTAAGCACTTCTACATTTAAATACTAAGATATAAAAAGAGCTATGATTTTCTTTTTCCGCTTTGATCAAGAAAATAAAAATTCCTGTATAACTTATTTTGAAGTTCACTATGGATATGAAAGTTAAATATAATTTTTTCAAACCGGTGTATAGAACTTTTGAATAGGATACTTTTGCAAATCACAAACTGTAAATCATCGATTTTTTTCTTCGAATATAAATTGGTGCCAAAATGTATTGCAGGCAAATTATTCATTTTTTCTGCATTCCTCATGTCAATCCATTGGATGAGAACAGTTCTAATACTATGAGGCATCATGACTCAAAAGTTTTTTAACCAAATCATCTCACTAAATCCACCTATGAATTGGCCACATCTTCCTTGCGGCACACTCAGACATCTGACCTGATTTTTAAAACTTGTCTTACTTGTCATCCAACCTTAACTAAATTATCACCAAAAATGTGTTAACGGTCCTTAAAAGTGACCTTACTTTGGGAACTTTGGTCGTCATTCTACCGTACAAAAACAACAACTTTCCATATGCCATTTAACTGTTTTTTATCTTACATACATAAATGTCATAAATCTTTATTTTTGTTGTCGTCATTTGTCTAATTAAAATGTGGAATTCAAACGATGTACAACTTGCTTCCAAAATTCAGTAGAATAATATAAAAGATAACAATAAAACCAAAAAATAAAGCACATAAGTTCTATTTTCCATTCCCTTTATCGAGCATAATATGGAAGCCATCAGAGAATGAAAGATTTGTGAAAAAAATGATCTTAATACCATATTTGTTTTGCATAACACCTTCATAGAATTAATTAAAGATAAAGTGTAAGATATATCAGCTTCATATCCATAATGACCCTAGAATATATTCCTATATGAGACGTTAATGCAGCCTCCAGTTATATGTATTTTTATATATATTCAAACCAAGGTTCAGGTGCTACATAATTAAGATAGTTATCAGTTCGTATGTTACTAATTCTCTACCGAAATTGGAATCAGAATGGGCACTTAAGGACATGATTTCCTAACAAAAAATATTGGAATCCACATATAAGCCATATAAAGAAGGCCCTAAAACACTGTGCGGTATCTTAATCTAAACTACCTACTGTCTTCCTCAATTGTTTGCTTCCAAAACTTTAGTAAGTTTTTTTTTTTTTAATTTTTGAATACAAATATCTATCTATCTTTGTGTGTATAATGTATATGGAAAATCTCAAACACTAAGTATCTATACATCCATTAAGAGAAGACAAAGAGCCTACTTAAGAGAATTCCTAATTTTGAAATTATTAAAAAGACGTTCCATTCTTCTTTTTGTGATGTCATTCAAAAAGAACATTTTTTTGTATAAAAAACCTATCTGATGGGGGGTATATAAATTTGTGTGTCCCCATACCAAATAGCCTCTATACATTTACCTATACCTACTGTGTGTTGAAAAGACTACTGACAACAACTCACGAGTAGCAGCATGAGGCAGTGGCAGACGGCACGGCCTTACTGGTCTTTTAATTATTTGAATTAATAATCTATAAACTTCGCGCCAGCCATAAAGACAATTAGGAAAAAACCGGAACGAATGGCCCGGCCATAGTCAGAAACTTCACGATCACCGCCATCACCCGCTTCAACTATATAATCACCTGTGTTGATCTACATTCTTTATGTTGTAAAGCGTTTTCGAAGAGCGACTGCATTCCACTCCTAGAAGTCTCATCTCTATCTGTCAAAATGGTAATTAGGTGTCGATTGACGTTTTATCTCAAATGTCAGTTTTTTCTTAATTTAAAAGCATCATAAAGTACAAATGCCCAGCAGCAGTGAAGTGATAGCAACAACAGCAACGGTACCTGTATCCGCCGCCGTCACCGTCACCGCCACGGCCACCTTCGTTACTCTTTTGTTGGTTTCCCAATTTATAATCGAATATATCACCAACAAAAAACCTCAAAAGACTAAAACAAAAAGAATTTAAAAAGACGACACCTGCAGTAGTTTTAATGTCGCAGGGGAACTAATCAAATGAAAGGCTTTGGTGGAGCAAAAGACTCGTAGCCGCCACCGCCACTGCACCGCACAACTAGCCAGCGACGCCAACGTTCGTTTGTTTTTGGGATTCCTCCTCCAACTGTGACCGCAAATTACCCAACCAATATCCAAATGAATAAAAGGAATGCTGCAAGTGGATGCCCTCCTCGCTCTGGAATGGTGCACCGGCCCTGTGGTTATAGAAAGTAAATCACCATCCAAATGAGACACAAACTGAATTCGTTGTTTATCGATGATGATGATGATGCCCCGCAACATTCCGATTCCAACATTATTGTGGGTTCTAATTGGGACACTCCTATGCAAACATTCGGCCGGTATGTCGGATTGTTCTTCCAAAGAGGAGGCTGATGGTTGGGTAACCCCGGAGGCTTATGGTATGAAGAGGCGAGTATTCATGCGGGACCTAACAACGAACAAATAAATAACGAGTATCGCAATATTTGTGTAGTTAATTGGTTTGGGAAGCCAGCAAGAGCAAGCAAGCCGTATATAGTTTTAGTTTAGTGAGAGATATAATAATATATGGCTAATGGCAATGAGCTCCAAATGACCACAGAGCCCCAGAAACAAAGCCGGAAAATTATAATGTAATGTAAGCCAAATTCCCGCTAAACTAACACACAATTATATGGACTAGATATAGGCACATGAAGTATATGTTAGAGCTTAATTATATAGCGTAAATATAGCTGCAGCTATAGTTTATCCAACCTGTGAGAGCTTATAGTGTGAATTGAAGTCCTGCGGGATGTGATTTGACCTCGCATTTGTGTTTTGTGAATTTAGGTTGTAATCGTTTTATTGATTTATTCTTGCAGATTATCCACCCTAAGGAGAGCGGATATATAAATATAAATGCAATTGCTGCGAAGAGGTGCTCAAGTAATTAGGTTGGTTTGACATGTTTATTACTTTAGTTGTAGTTTTGCAGTACCTATTGGCCCTCAAGTCATTTGGATGAATAAAAGGTTTGAATATGAAAGTTTTATAGAAAAAAACAATGAAGAGGTATTATATAAACAGAAAGAAGGACAAGTTATTTTTATAATGAATAGTTATTACAATAAATTGAAGTAGAAGAAAATTCCACAATGTTAGACAAGTTTTTTGAAACATCGTCAGACATGCCGAGCTTAAGGTTTGTTGTATAAATCCAGTAGGTCCTGTTGTCTGTGGATCTATGACACATAGATAACGCTTGATTTCAACGTTTAGTTCACGTAAATTATTATTACAAAATAGTTTGCCGGAAAGGTGGGTTGATTTTAAAACTGAAAAAGAGGCTAGGATGCGATCCACAATGATGACTTCCCATTCCGTGTTTCGACTTGTCTTGCTTAATAGTTTGTAGGTTTTCGCATTGGGTTAAAAAAGTTGTCAGTTAAATTATTCTTAAAATTTTTAAAATTACCATCAATATTTTTCATATAAAGAAATAGTTAAGTTTAAAAGTCTTGTTTTGTAAAACAGATTTTTAGTCGAAAACAAATTTTTACCAATTTTATTAGCATTTCTTTAATTTTTATAACCGAACCGATTATCAATGATTATCAAATTCGCGTAGTATTTTTTGTAGATTTTATTTTTTTATGAAAAAAACGGACTGTTGGATTTTTATAAAAAAAAACGACTGAATATCGAAAACAATATTTTCTGTGAAATAAAAAAAGTTTGAAGACAACATTTTTAATTTTTGAAAAGCTATGTTTTTATTTCTAATACAAACTGTCAATTAGATTTTTCTCAAAATTTTTCAGAATGTTTAAAACAATATTTCTAAAAATTTAAATTTTACCGAATGTTGACAACAATATTTTATAAAAGATAAAAGTAGTTTAAAGCAGATATCACAAAGTTTTGAAAAGATATTTATGTCAAAATCAATTTTTCCAACTTTTATTAATTTTCTTGTTTAAGTTTATGTATATTTTATGTAAAAAAAATTGTATTCGATTTTTCTTAAAATTAGATAAAACTAGTTCGAAGCCATAAACTCAAAGTTTTGAAAAGATATTTGAGTCGAAAATCAACCAACTTTGAGTACTTTTTTTTAGGTTTTTAGGTGTTTGTAAAAAAAACTGTCAATTCGATTTTTCTCAAAATTTTACTTAATGTTAACAACAATATATTTTAAAAGATAATAGTAGTTAAGAGCCAATATCTCAAAGTTTTGAATAGATATTTGAGTCGAAAATCAATTTTTACCAACTTTTGTTAAATTTTCTTTTAAGTTTTTAATTTTTATAAAAAAACTGTCAATTCGATTTTTCTCAAAATTTTTCAGAATGTTTAAAACAGTATTTCTTATAAAATAAAATAATTTGGAAGTCAAAATCTCAAATTTTTGAAAAGATATTGAAACCAAAAATCAATTTTTGCTGACTTCTATTAATTTTTTTTAGGTATTTATTTGTCAATTCTATTTATTTCAAGATTTTAATGAATTTTGACAACAATATTTTTTAAAAAATAAAATTAGTTTAAATCAAATATATCAAAGTTTTGAATAGATACGAGGTGTGTTCAAAAAAGTACCCGGAATTTTCGTTTTTTGTAAAAATATTTATTTATTCGTTTACATCAATGTGTTCCCCTTGAAAGTAGTCCCCCCAGATATAATACACTTATGCCAGCGTTTTTTCCAATCTTCGAAGCACTCTTGATATTCAATTTTTGATATGTCCTTGAGCATTCTCAGCGATTCGCCTTTATTTCTTCGATCGAGGAAAAACGCCGTCATTTCATGGTCTCTTGAACTTTGGAAACAGACAAAAGTCACACGGAGCCATATCTAGTGAATATGGAGGTTGGCGCATAACTCCGGTATTGTTTTTGGCCAACAAATTACGAACAAGCAACGACGAGTGATCAGGGGCGTTATCGTTTGGCAAAAGCCGTGAATTATTTTTCTATAAATCTGAGCGTTTTTTTTTGGGATTGCTTCACGCAAACGTCGCATATTTTCAAGGTACGACCTTGTGGTAAGATCTCTTGATGCTTTACGGCATTATAATCGAAGAAAACCGTAAGCAAAACTTTCACATTTAATCGAACTTGACGTGCTTTTTTGGACGTTTGATGCTTCCAGGTGGACGATTGTGCTTTTATTTCGATATCATAACTGTACACCTATGCTTCATCACCAGTTATGACCCTTTCAATCAAACTTGCATCGTCGTTGACGTCATTTAACAGCTCCTGAGCGCTGTTAATGCGATTGCTTTTTTGGTCAAACATTGCCTTAACAAGCTTAAATCGCCGAGGTCATAAAAACGTCGACTTTTGCAACTACCGCAGACAAAGTAAACAGTGAATGTAGCTGCAATTGCATCATACTTTAGGGACATGTATACCAATACAATAAAAAACAAATTTTGACCTTCGGACTCTCCAGAACCGCGAAATTTAAAAATTTCGGGTACTTTTTGAACACACCTCGTATTCAAGTCCTTATAACAAAATTTATTTGAAGTCGACATCTCTTCTAGTTCTTGTGCTATGGGAGACAAAAAAATGTAGCGAACGCACGGACATTCGAACATACGTACACACGCACGCACAACCATCAATCTAAAAATCTTTTATTTCGTCTCTAGGGACCTTGAAACGTCGAGAAAAGTTAAAATTTTCAATTTTCAAAGTGGACCCATTACAATAACTTCCCATATGGAAAGTTAATAAAATAATTTATATATGATATGTAGTCATAAGCTTTTATTTGCTTTTGAAAGCCCTATCAATGATATTATGTGCCAAACATAACATCTTTTTAATGGGCTTCATACCTATAAAAGATAATTTTTCGAACAAAATTGGAATCAACTTCCAACTGCTCCAAAATCCAATCAGCGAACGCACGACGCGACGCTGCGTATGGTAGTTTGTTTTCAGCTCCTGTGTCAGTTGGATTTTTGTATGGAAACATAAAAAGGAAATGTGCTGTCGATGCCCGCCTTGCCATCCATTTAAGAATATCGATTTTCGTTATTGATTTTTCTTCAAAAATACTCGTTTTTTCCCTAAAATCTTAGTGTTTTTTCGTCGCTCCATTAATGTGGTATCGAACAATAAAATTTGGTATAAGTTAGACTTATTAAATAAACTATATTTTTCAGTCATTAAAACATTTCCGAAAAAGATTATAATTTAATAGTCCCTTATACCAAGAATGTACATCAAGCGTGCCGCTCTACACCACTAAGCAACAGATCATAAAAACGAATTTAATACAAGTAAATGATCAGGTAAACGAATGCCTTAATCAATATTTTTATGTTCCAAAAACATTATTTACAAAGAAACATAAATTACAAAAAAAGAAGACGAAAACACGCTTGATTACCAAACGGACATGGTTATAAGTTCCTTTTGACATAAATTGCTTTGCCAAATATTTAGTACTTATATGTATTTTTTTTCTTCAGAATCATTTGCTATTAATAAAAAAGTACATATTTTCGAACTAAAATAAAGTAGGTAGTTCAGCATTAAGTTCATATGTTCCTATGAAACCCTGGTGGTCTGCAACTCCAAAAATGATAATTCAATATTCAGCTTTCACTTCACTTGCCCTCTGCAAGAGTGTTTGAAAAAAAGAAAATACTAAAACCCTTTTAAATTTATTATCAAATTTTTATCGAGTTATAAAACACACCTTGGTGGCAAAAATTCTCAAAGTCAAGACCTGTTAAGTAAGAAAAACAACAAGAATTACCAAAATTGACTTTCATCATACCTACATTCAACCTTTACCCGCATAAGAGATAATTGAAGAACGCTAAAACTCTCATGATCCCCAATTTCAGCTTTCAGACCCTCGCAATCGCACCTTCAATATACAAATAATTGAAAACCCATCATGCTCCTGTATGTGAGTAACAAATTAATTTCGTTACACTTCTTACAACTTACTTAAAGTCTTGTGTATGAGGAAGATTATCCACACATTAATGTACACGTTTAAATGAGATGAGGATTATGCACCTTGCCAAAGGCATAAATAAATATTATCGTGCCCAAAAGGCACATCCCTTATCTACCCTCTGCCATCAATCGCGCAATAAATTCCCACACAGCAAGAGCTCTAAGCTTGCAAGAATTCAAAAACCCAAAAACCCATTAACAATTAAGTGCAGTTATTTAGTTAAGGATTGTTATACCCGCAATGCCCCTTTGCTCACCTTCTTTTTTTCTGGTAAATTTATGTTTCATGTGGAATTGTTTTGTTCTTCATTTTTGAAGTTGATATGTTTATGTTCTGTCCAATTAAGGATACTTTCCATTTCTCTCCTTTTTTTTAATTTTGTTGGTTTCATAAACGAAGATGAGTAAGGGGAGAGGTCAATCAGAAAAGGCGAGGAGAGGAGGAGAATAAAAAACATTGCATTTCAATTAAAATTAAAAACTTAATTTATTCAATTCTTTGTCTTCCTAATCTAATCTTTTAATAATGCTTCTCGATGACCCTCAACTTGCTGTAGGGGGCGTAGTGGTGCAAGTGCTTGCCCAAAGATGAGTAGTAGGCCAGGTGGGATCCTCCATGGGCGTACAAATCGGCATGATGGGAATGAGCATGAGAATGATGCAGACCATCAGCAATCACCAATGGGGCACTGTGCACATGAGTGTAGGCAACTTCACGCTGGTAATGATGATCGACAACGGGCTTGGTGTAGTGCAAGAAGTGATGGGGTTCATGGTGCACAACCTTGGTTACATGGTGGACTGGTTCAACCTGATGAATAGGTTCATGATGGACAATCTTGGCGGCTGGCAAGTCATGATGATGCACATCGGCATGATGGACATCAGCGGTAGCGGCAGCAATCGATACTCCATTCTCTTCGATAACAATGGCAGGTGATTGGGCTATATGAACATCGCTATGATGGTGTCCAGCATCATAATGTGCTGAATATTCGTCGATGTGTCCATGTCCATGACCATGTCCAAGGAGTCCAGCCTCTACAGTGAAGGCGAGGGCGAGAAGGCAGATGAAGGTCTATATAGAAAGAAAGATGTAAGGAAAAGAAAACTAGAATTAAAATGTTTTCGAAGTTAGGCGAATTTTCGAAATGAAATGTATTCCGATGATTTACAGAATTTTCTTGAAACTTTTAAATTATTTCGAATTTAGATGATTTTTCGAATTAACAATGAGGTTCGAAGTAAACAAAATTTTGAAATGTTCGAAAATCCGAATGAAATTTGTTAAGAACTGTCAAACTAACCTTCATTATTAAAGATTAAAAACTTAGGAAAAAGTTTAAAAATTATAAAAAAGGTAACTGGAAGACTGGCTTCTTGTTTAACTGAGCAAGCTCAACTGATACCTTACTCAAATTCACAATCAGCTTTTATACTAACCTAATCGAAAAAAATAACACTTCACACACTTTGATTATAATTGTCCAACGAAATTGTCAAACACTTGCATTTTCGCAATCGAAAAGTTAAAGCTAAGTCAAAGTGGAAGAAGAAGCAGAAGAAGAAAAAACCCACTGGAACAATAAACGAAAGTGATGAATTTCGAATTCACAGCCTAAAAGTTACGATACAATCGAATGGAGAATAATAATCGACATAGTTTGATTAAGAGACGTTACCGCCTTCTGGCGGAAGTTTGATTTTTCCTTTCCACTTGCAGGTGTCACGTAGAATTCTGCATGTAAATAGAGGTTCGTTTGACAATGGTCTGAGTTTATTGAACGAATGCCAAGGCGGGTTTTTAATCGAGAGTGTGATCGTGCTATTGCTCATCTAATGCCATAATTGGCAAAACTCTTGCCAAACACTATAACTTACCTTACCTTTTGTGCGTGCTAGTGGCCCAAATTGCTACTGCTGGCCCGTCTGCGCAGTCACGCACACAAGGCCCTTACGTTCGATCGTGATGGTCGCGTCTACGCTAGTCTCGTTGCTACGGTTTCACTTTCGTTAGTCAAATTGCCAAAGTGTGGACGTGCCCTTTTTGTTGATGATGTGGCATAGGCAATGGCATATCGCCGTTTAGTACAACGACGAAGCAAGGCACCCTCTTTCAATTCTATTGCTCATTTATAATTACATAACGAGCGACATGGTGTTAGGGCGCGCATAGCGCATACCTCATTGACATGCATCACTGGTAACCGATGTTGGACAAATTTGCTGGATGATAATACCACGCGTTAACTTGAAGACAACGACCACGACGACACGACGACAACGACGCGACAAATTACGTGCCCACGCATTGTGGTGTGAAATAATTGATTATAAGACACAAACTGATATAAGCTGCAGTGAGTTAATTGTACGTTGGTCGTCGGTGATGTTGCGGTATGCTTATTCGGTATTCCGGGCACAGGTTCAATAAGTTCGCTTGAACTAGAGACGGCTATTAATTAAGTCAAAATTAATAGTTCCAAAGATTTACTATGTCAAGAGGCAATTTTGATGTAAGAGGTTTGGTTTTTTTGAGAGGGTTTTCCGTTTTTGTCAGAGGTTATTATAGAGTTGGTAATTGATGTTTATTGTTGGAGTGCTGAAAGTGAAAACATTTACTTCAAGTTTGTTGACTGAGACAGATCTCTTGTTCCGAAGTAGATTTTGAGGGAAAACAAAGTCTTTGGTAAGAATTTTATATCGAAAATATTAAATCGCCCGAAAATTCAAGTTTTTTAGATTTGATTCAATATCTAGTTTATCGATTCTATTTTTTAAAACATGAATAATCTGCATCGTGAGATTCTGGCTGTTATGATACCCGAAGCTACAGATCCAAATTGTTCAAAGGGAAATATTTGTTTTTCTTTGACAGGGGGAAATCTTCAAAAGACACTTGGCAGTATTCGACACCAAGTAGTGTGGGACTCTTAACCACTAAAACCACCTCTTCATCAGGACCCATCTTGAAGGATCGAGTTCCGATTTTTCTTTCTCAACTTTGTACAATAACTTTGGGGGGAAGCTTAAACTTTTAATACTTTCCCTTGTGCTTTTTTAGACCATAAGCTCATGAGGCTTGGTTCTTCTTAATCTCCGAACATGGTTTCTTACATTCAAAACGGACTTTATTTCAGAATTAGTATGACTGTGCAGTCTCTGGTTGTGCGATACAGCGTATTTTTTAACAACTTCTGTAACCATTTCTATTTGTAAGTCACGATGTAGATCGTTATTTCTTATGTACCAAGTGCATTAACTATTCCACGAAGGGCTTTGTTTTGGAATTTTCGGATTATTTCGGTATTTGTTTTCTTTGTACAGCCCCATAGGTCCAAACATGCTTTAGTACTTGATTATATACCATTATTTTGCTTTGGATTGATAAATCAAAGTTGTTACCAAGTAACCAGTACATTTTTCTATATTTTAAGTTTAGTTCTTCTCTTTTCTTTTTGATGTGCTATTTCCACTTTAGCTTTGCATCCAAAGTCATTCCAAGGTATTTGGCCGTATTGGTGTAAGCTACAACTTGATTATTAATGATTATTGGAATATTGTTTATCTTTTTATTTGTAAAGTTTATATGTGAAGATTTTGTTTCATTGAGTTGGATACGCCATTTTTCGGTCCAAGCTATCACTGTGTCGACGGCATTTTGTAGTTTTACTGCTGCCTTAGAGACACATTTTTCGGGTACCAAAATTGCGGTACCATCTGCAAAAGTAGCCATTATGGTGTGATTACCAACTGGAATATCTCTTGTGGATAGTAAATACAGGGTAGGACCTAGGACACTCTCTTGTGGTACCCCAGCTTCTATTATCTTCAATTCCGAGTATTCTTGATCGTACTTTTTTCTAAACAATCGGTCTGAGATGTACGATTTTAATATTTCAAAGTACTGCCCTTTGGAATTTGTACTCAAGTCCCTCATGCCAAACCTTGTCAAAAGCATGAGCAACATCTAAGAAAATAAATGAACATACTTATTTTTCTTCTAATGCTTTTTCTATTACATCCGGTATTCCATGAACTTGGTCTATCGTGGGCTGTTTATTTCTAAAGCCAAACTGATGGTTTGGGATTAACCTTCTTTCTTCTATGATTTTGCTAAGTCTCTTCAGAAGCAGTTTTTTAAAAACTTTTGCCATAATTGGTATAAGTGATATTGGTCTGTAAGCCGTCACTTCTGTTAGTGGTTTACGTTGCTTTGGTATGACAATTACTTCAGCAATTTTCTAATGGTGTGGGACATACCGGTGCTTAAGGCATGCTTTTATTATATATTGGAGTTTGATGAAGGCTTTCAATAGCATTTCTTTCATAACCTAAGCAGTAATTAGATCGTAACCTGGTGATTTTGTATTTCATGGTTGATGTAAACAAAAACTTTTTATTTCTTTAAGTCTTACAATTGGTATTTCACTTTCATCTATCTTATCAACAAACTGTAAGCTAAGCGTTTGATGAGTATGGTTTAAAAACATTCACAAGATGTTCAGTGAAAAGGTTAGCTTTTTCTTTCGGTACCGATCCATTTCCAACTTGAGATTTCAAGGGTGAGTTTTGTAACTGTGGTCTTTTCAGGCGCTTGGCTGCTTACCATAGGAATGTAGGTACTGAGTGAATCATTTTTGAATTTATAAATTTGTTTTTTAAGATTGCTGTACGGTTAAACGTTGTTTTATCATCTGGAAATCTAGTATTTTGCCATTTACTTCGAGCTCTTCTTTTCTCCATTATCAACTCTCTTATCTCTAAGGGATATTTTATTTCATTTTGTCTTCTATTACAAAATGTTGGAGTACTTTCTTCAGCGGCTTATTGCACATCAGCAATAAATTGTTCCACTTCATGGTCAATTTGCTCGATTGTATCCATGGGAGATCTTAAATTTTTAAAACTTGAAGGCCTTTCTCTAAAATCATTCCAGTTAGTTTTCTTATTTACAAGCTTTAGATTACTTTTTTCTATTACTTCCGATTCACTTAGTGATAGAATCACTGGAGTATGATCTGATGACAGGCCATAATTACCTTCGACACTAATGTGATTTCGTTTGATTCCTTTAGTTACGAAAAAGTCAATAAGGTCTAGTATTTTGTTAGTGTCGGAAGGCCAGTAAGTTGGTGACCTGGAGGAAAAGAATTCGCAATTGTATTTACGCCCTGCTTAGAAAAGTCTTTTGCCTTTTGTTGATATATGTCTTGAATACCAATGGGTGTGTTTCAAATTGAGGTCTCCACGAACAAGAAAGTTATGCCCAAGAAGATTAAATAGATCTGTATAGTCATCTACTGTCGGGGAGCGCCTTGGTGGGCAGTATATAACTGCTATTTTAAACTCTTTCTTTTTCATATTAATACTAATAGTTGTTACTTGCATATTTTCACTAGTAAACTTGGTTACTTCATAATTTTTTAAGCTTTCTTTTATAAGAATCGCCGATCCGCCTCTTGCCTTGGCAGCTGGATGTGGAGCGTGGTAACATGAATAGTTTTCTATTACATTATCTAGACTTTGCCTATTGGAGAAATGAGTTTCAGACACCAGGCAAATATCGATAAGTTTTAGATCTAAAAAGATTTTGAATTCGGATGAATGTTGAATAAGACCGTTTGCATTCTATGTAGCGATTTTAAGTGTTCTGTCCATCATTGTTTCTTAAGAGCTCAGCAGTTTGATATTCAATTCTTTGAAGAATAAGTTGTAGCATTTCATTTATGGAAGTCTCTTAATTCTACCGCACATTTTTAACAATCTGAGAATAGGATTTCTTTTAATCGCTTTTACTTTGAACGGCCTTTTTCGGTATCGGTTGTTACTGTGTTTCTGGGTTTGTCTCTAGCAGATGTATTTTTGCTTCTGAAATTTTTTAGCAACTGGACAGCATCTATAGCTTTCCGATCTTTGCTTAAAGGACAATTTATAGTTGCATGTTTCCTTCGCACTTTACACATGACAAAAACTTGGCAACGTTTGCACTGCGGAACAAGTTTAGATTTTCGGAGTGGTTCAATTTTAACAGCTATGCCCAAGATTGATCTTACTTCCTCCTCGAAACTTTGTTTTGCTGTCAAAAGTAAGCATGAATAAAGGTAGTAACCTCTTACTTGTGATCGATTCTCCAGAGGAGTTTTTAATTGTCTCATTCTTAAATAGATTGACTACATCAAGTACTTGGAAACCTTTTTGTACAAGATCTTCTAATACTTCCTCGGGAGAGCACGAGGAATGAACACCTCTGGCTACTACTTTTATTGACCATGTAGCTTTGTTCTCATATGAGAGCCATTTTAGGGAAATTGTATATTTGAAGGGAAATAACAAAGTTATGGTTACACGCCCTATGGGGCAATTTATGCTCGTGAAGTCTTCTTCGAACTATTTCTCCTCCCAATGACTTGCAATGACACGAGAAACACAAAAATCATGAAATATTTGCCTATAATTTTTCGGGATTTAGTTTAGATCCGTATCATCCGTAGCGTGATGGTAGGACATAATTTAATTTTTTTTTCACGAGGTACTTCAGCATGCGAGGAATTCAAGATTCATTATTAAGAACTGCTTTTCAAAATAACCGTTAATTACTGTATACAAAAATTCATTTAAAAAAAATATAATTGCCTAAAGACGTGAAGGTGAGGGAATCCATTAAAATGAATGGTCTTCTGGTGATGCCGCCAATATTTACAGCAAAATATACTAAATGTACATATTCTGATAGCAATAAATAATATTGCGTTTGCTGGTAGCCCAAAGTCTATTGTTGTTGTTAAAGAATGATAAACTAAAAGTTCAAAGACACTCATAAACTCCCTCGGGCTAACATCCAGTATACGATCGGTCTGTCGGTGGCTAAAATACTGGTATCCATCGTCATAATGATGCTGATCATCATTGGCTTTTAGATGCCACTGGCAGCTTTGTCTTCATTGTCAAATTGCTGCCCACAATAATGAAGATGAAGATGCGGATGGCGAAAAAGAAGCAGGTACAGATGCTAGTGGTAGTGCGAGGTGACCAAACTGCATCACCGATGACGAAGAAGACGCAACGCCCGGCACGGATACAAATATTACTCCTGAAGTAATATGATGCTCGTAATAAATACGCTCTATAGAGTTAGGCTATTGATAGTCCAGCTCAATTTCAAAAACAAGAAAAAGAAAAAACTCAAACACACACACTCTGAAAAACAACTTTAAAAAGAATCCAATGCGTTGGGTGTAGGAAGGAAGAAAATTTGCGTGCCGCCTCATCGATAACAACTCGACCGAAAGTCCTCCGCAAAATATGTAATTTAGTAAATTACGGCATACGTTGCACAGGCATCATCATCATCATCGACATCAACTCATGGCAATGGCAAGCCAACAGCAGCAAAGAAAACGTTTGGTCGGCGCATTATCGTCGTCCGTCGTACGTTCGTCGTCCAGAAAGTTATATTTTAGAACCAGCAGCAGAAGCAACAGCAGCAGCAGGAGGCGTTTAGTCCTCCGCAATTCCCAGAGGAGATTGTTAAAAAATTAACCCAATAAGGCGTAGGCTGAAGGGAAGCCATCACGATTGCTTGCTGCATCGGCACCAAAATATCCAGCCAGAACATCATTGAATTTAAATATGGTGAATTTCACCATTATTTTAAATTATTTATTTATTGCTTTTCTAATTTTATTTTAACATAGATTCAAATCTAAAAGAATAGAGCAAACATTTGAATACGAGAACAATGGTTTCTATGTTATATATTGTGTTTTTAGCAAACCGGACTTTTCAAGAACTACTAGTTAAAAAACTAGAAACATGGAAAGAAGAAAACGACCAAATTTAAAAACTACAAGTAAAAGAAAGACATTTCTTTTACAGGTTAAAATAATAAAATGGTTATAAAAAAAACCGTTCATAAAATAAACTGTGTTTAAAACCAAGTTATAAAATATCTCAGGTTTAAAATTAAAACAGCTGATAACGAAACTGAGCTTAATTAATATCAACATGTTCCATGTTACAAAATACCCAAAGCTAAAAATAATCAGGGATGAAAATAAGGTTGTGAAACAAACAATGTTAAGAAATAACCAATATTAACAAAATACCAAAGTTATAAAATTAACCTAGTTTGTAAAACAACTAAGGTTAAAAAATATAGCAGATTATAAAAAAATAGTCATGCTTAAAATAACTAAGGATATGAAAAAAATCAGTTTTCAAGATACCCAGGATTAAAAAATAATCCATGTTAGAAAAAAACATAAATGAAAAATAACTTACTTACTTACTTAAGGTGGCGCTACAGTCCTGTGTGAACTAGGGCCTCAGCCAACAACTTTCCTAGCTCGGTCCCTAGCTAGATGCCTTCAGTTTCGCGCTCCAAGTTGGGTGAGGTCACCTTCCACTTGTACGCGCCACCTGATCCGCGGTCTTTCTCTACTGCGCTGTCCTGTAGTTGTGGATTCGAAGTCTTTCCGGGCCGGAGCATTGGTTTCCTTGCGCTATACGTAACCCAGCCTTCTTAGTTGATGGACGCTTCTGGCTAAGTTTCCGTCGCTGTACAGCCCGGACAGCTGGCCGTTCCATCTTCTCCTACACTCCCCTTCGATGCATACGGGACCGTAGATCACACGAAGAACTTTTCTCTCGAACCGACCCAAGGTGCTTTCATCGACACTTTGGTCCTTGGAGAGAGGAATTTTTCACTCGATTGCTTTCTTAGCCCAAAGAAACAGCAGTTAGCAACACTTATACTTCGTTTGATTTCAGCCCTGGTGTTGTCTTTTGCGTTTACAGCGGAGCCTAGGTAGACGAAGCCCTTGACTATCTCAAAGTTACGTCTGTCGATGGTGACGTTTTGACCAAGACGTCGGTGTGGTATGTCCTTTCTTGACCACAGCATGTACTTTGTATGTACTCACATAAGCAACGCCCCCCCCCCCCCCCCAGCACGCTGAGTTCCTCCAATTATGTCAATGTCATCAGCATATGCAAGTAATTAGACAGACTTTTGAAAGATAGTGCCTCTAGTGTTGACTGTTGTGTTGTTGTTCTTTTAAGCACGATGTTACAAAAATTGCGTGACAGCGCATCACCTTGTCTATAACCTTTTTTGACATCGAAAGGTTCTGTTAAGTTGTTTCCAACCTTTATGGAGCAGCGTGAATCGTCCATGGTCATCCTGAACAAACAGACAAATTTGGCAAACTAGACATGGCTCTATACAGCTCGTCCCTGTAGATGGTGTCATATGCGGCTTTAAAATCGATGAAAAGATGGTGGGTGTCGATTTGGTGTTCTTGGGTCTTTTCCAGGATCTGGTGTAATGTGAATAATTGATCGACTGTGGAATTTCCTGGTATAAAACCACACTGATAAGGACCTATAAGGTTGTTGACGATTGGGCTTTAAACATTCACATATTATGGCAGAGAAGATTTTGTAAGCGATGTTGAGTAGACTGATTCCACTATAGTTGGTGCAGTTCAGAGGGACCACTTTTTTCAGAATCGGACAAACCATACTAAGGTTCCATTCTTCGGGCTGCTTGCGCCCAACCATATCTTACAAATAAGTTGATGGATGCTCCTAACCAAATTATTTTCAGATGCTTTGAAGAGCTCGGCATTCAAGCCATATGCTCCAGCGGCTTTATTAGACTTCAACTTAGATATGACAATGTTTACTTCGTCTAAGTTGTGGAGGACGGGATTGGTGGCTTTCGTCATCTATGTTGAATGGATCATCCTGTCTGGTTAAAAATAACGCTATGTTTGAAAATTGAGGTTAAGAAATAACCAAGGTTTTAAAATATCCCAGGTTATAAAATAATAATTTTATTTAAGTGGTGCAACAGTCCGTTGGGAACTAGGGCCTTATGACTTACAACTCGCAACCATTAGTAAGTAATGTTATCAGGCATGGAGGGGACCTAGAGTTTTAACCGATTCTGAACGGCTTATTTAAGAAAGCACTTTTCATGACAAGAATCACTCTTGGAGCATAAGAACCAAGTTAAAAATAAGAGATAAGTAAGATAAAAAATATCCCAATTTAAAAAATAATCGAGGTTAAATGAAACACAGGTTATGAAAAAACCAGGGTTAGAAACCAGGTTTTAACTGGGTCCTAAAATAGAGATAAACAAGATAAAAAAATATTTAAATATAAAAATAACCGAGGTTCAAAAAATACAGGTTATGAAATACCCAGAATTAAAGACCAGGTTTTAAAAGGGTCCTAAATTGACTTATGCCACTGGTTAAATTCCCCTATCAGCAAAGTCTTCTTCAACGCACTTATTAACATACACCAGCATCTTATCGGTATAACATTAGACATTCATGTCCATACGAAACTTTTATATTCTTCCAAAAATATACTATACAACACCAAGCTATAACCACCACCGTACCGCACCGGTCATCCACCGCATCAAGCAAAAAAGAAGGAACAACTACATTATTTTGCTTCCATTCACCCACCTCAAGGAGGATATTCTATTCATAAGTAGTGCAGGTGGCATCTCTCACAGCCAACACACAAACTTTGGCTTCCAGAGAAGAATATACTCCTTGGCCACCGCGCCGCCGCGCCGTGCCGGCCGCCGCAAGGGCAATTGAACTTCATTGAGACCAAGAATAACCAACCATCACTGGAAGCATATTATACAAACACACCGGTTCCTGAGCGCTGAACTGAGCTCGGCGCATAGAAGATTCATTCATAAAAATTGATCCAGCACTGCATGACTTTTGGTGTTTCGTTTCCGAATTTTTACACCAAAGCAGGAGATTCTTGGTGATGTTTAATGGTGGAAATGTGGTGGGGTGGTGGAACTTCCTCTACTTTAGCCTGTTTGCAGAAATAAAAATATACCTACCTTTTTCTACCTTTCCGATGCTGATGCTGATGCTGAAGCTTCTGCTGGTCGATGATCATCATAATAATTTACGTGCAATCATCATTATCGCATGAATGCAATAGTTGGGGGTTCAGTTTTCGGGGGGAGTTCTTGTACTGATGCTGCCGTTGCTTTTGCTGATGCATAATCCCAGTGGTCATGTGGGAACTAATTTTGCACAGCATCCGTCTGGCTCAGTGTGATGGTCGGGTTCGGTATAGTGGGGTAATTGCACCATTGAGCTGATAGCTATATACATTGCGCTGTGCTGCCGCCGTGATATCCATGGGAAGGCCGAAGCCGAAACCAATGATGGTTTCGAGGTGACAGGAAATGAATAGCGGCAATGGAAAATTGCAGTAGGTGGATATAAACATAATTTTTCCTCCCAGTCGCAATCCCATCAGCCATAAAACCATCAGTGGTTTGGTTTGGTTGGGTTAGGTTGGCTGCTGATGGGGATATGACCCGCCAGTCACTGGTAATTGAGTGTGCCACAAGAAGCGGAAGTTCAAGCCAACCAATGAATGTGTCTGGTTTGCGTCGCCGGATGGAGACAATTTACCATCGAAGAGTGCCACGCCAAACCCAAGCCAATCTAATGCAAGTGGGACACAACTTTGTTGGGAAAAGGCCTCCTAAATGCATTGGACTTGAAAGAAAAACAAGACAAACAAAAACTTTAATGACATAATTTACCTAGGAACGATATAGAGAGAAAGAGGGATTATTAAATTGGAAATTAATTTGTTTCGTTTTGCTCTAAGCAGGATCAGTGACGTAGTTAACTGGACCACAGCAAGATTGCAATCTCTGGTACCAGAAACACGTATGTATCTATATAATCTAATTTGAAAATTAATTTGTTGCACTATTAAATTGAACTGATGATGAGGTATCGGAATACATACATATGTTTATTTATAATTTATTTATTTTTACAAATGAAGGATCAAACCAAATGGAAAGGGTTGTAATTTATTGACAATTAAATTAAGTGAAAGTGTGGGAAAATGTCGAAAGAGAAAGTTAATGATTGCTGGTAGATTTAAAATAAAATGCAAGATGGATGGATCAAGGCTATTATAATACTGAATTTCCATTATGAACAGAAACTTGAAGTTATTATATCTATTATTGAATGTTTGAGACACAGTGATGGCCTTCCATCTTTGGCATATTATACCAATAATAATATTTCTTCGAAGTTTGAAGAGTTAAGCTTAATTTTTAACCTCTTACAATTTCTGTATTACGAAATTGTGTTTTAACAAAATTCTGTATTTCAAAATTCTTATTTTTCAAAATGTTTTTTTTTTTCAAAAAACATTAAACATTGTTAAAAAAATATTCTAAAAAAAGCAAAAATGCGTACTTAGATCCGTTCCCATAATAACGTTCGGTCATAAATATCCTTATTTATGTATTTAAAAATCATTAAATGATGATTGATTTAATTTGTTTATTAAAGTCGGAAAATACTGTTTATTTAAAAGGCTTAAAAACAAAAGTCGTTTCAATAATATCAGAAAGTAAAATAAATTAGGTGGCCCAACAGTCAGTAGAGAACCAGGGCCTAGTGACTTACAACTCTTAACCATTCCTGTGTGCGAGTAATTGCAGGGATGGAGGGGACCAACATTTTATATGGGGAATCATAACGGCTAATTTGAGAAAGCACTTTTTTATGACAAGAATTACTCTTGGAGAATTTGTCAATCCCTCGCAAGAGGCAGTACTCGTGAATTAACTTTAGGTGGCGCAGGCAGGGATCGAACCCAAGACCACTGGCATGACATTCCAACGCACTAACAATCATGCCACGAGTACTACAGTGTCAGAAAGTGCGCATACAAAATTGTCTAATATAGTTCTTTGAAATATTTTTAAAGTAGGTACTTTGAATATACCAATACGACTTGTAACATATTGGTACCATATGGCAAGTGTTACTGCGACGGTAGAGAAGTCCAAAAACATGTGTACCCCGATACGTCCGTCCATCTGTCTGACTGTCCTCGTCCTTAAACGCACTACCATTAGATCGATTGAGTTCAAACCTGAAATCGTCCCTACAGCCACAACCATTGGGTCGATTGAGCTAAAACTGGAAAAATGATGATTGAAGCTGATTCGCGTTAAAAGTTTTTTTAAAAAATTTTTAAGACTAAAAATAACAAAAGTCATCGCACAATTTTTGTTTTGTAAAAAATTGAAAAAAAAATTGAAACAAAAAACAGGAAAATACACTTGACTTATTTCCCACTTCTGATCCTTATAAATACACAATCAGAATATTGACGCCTCTTGGCACATCGCACCACAGTGTCATATCTGCTAATTTTCATGTCAAATAAATCCAATTAAAGAAAGAGCTCCAAAGGGCTCTCAATAATTTCTTCAGGATCTTTAACTGGTCGCTATGCTTCCTCGTTAGCGACATAGACTCCAGTGCAAGAAATGATTTCTAGTATGATTCATCAAGGAATGAAAACCTTTTTCCCGAATAGGGTTAAAAGTATTAAAGCAAAAAGGTTATCAAGAAGAAAGAGGTGAGCTTCCGGTGTTTTAAAGCCAACCCAACTGAGAAACTGCTTGCAAACGCCTATATTCGAAGAACCAAATTTTTACATGACCAAAAATTACGGCAAAAATACTGCAATGTCCCAAAGGTAGTAAGAACTTTCGGTCATTTGTAAAAAAGATGAGGAATTCTTCCTCTTTTTCGGTTTCTACGTTTGTTGTCAATGACACTCCTTTAGTTAGCTCTATTGATAAAACTAAATTATTTGCAAGGCAGTTCGCCGAAAATTCCACCTAACCAGATAGTGTCATGACTCCCCCAGTTCTTAGATGCGTAAATTATTCTATGGAACCAATCTTTTTTCGTACTTGTACTGTGGCGAGAGGTCTTAAAGATCTCAACATACATAAATCCGCTGGCCCAGATGGTATCTATTATTCTGAAGAGGTGTTCTTCCACGCTAGCAAAACCACTGCGTAAGCTTTTCCATCTACCCTATTCTTCTGGGCTCGTTCCGAGTAGTTGGAAAACTGCATTTGTTCAGCCAATCCTAAAAAAAGCGAATCTTCTTCTCCCACAAATTAACGAAAGATAGCACTAGCGTCCCTTCTTTCTATAGTCATGGAAATGCTGATTAATAATCAGCTTAAGAAATATCTTCAGGAACGGAAGCTTCTTAATGACCTGCAATACGGCTTTCGTAGCAATAGGTTCACTGGTGATCTCATGGTTCATCTCACTAAACAGTGGAACAGATCTTTACATCGTTTTGGAGAAATTAAGATTTTTGCGCTTGATATTTCAAAAGCATTTGATAAAGTCTGGCATCTTGCTCTCTTATCGAAAATTCGTGCTTTCGGTTTGACAAATCTCTTCTTCGTTGGATTAGAAAGTTGATTTCGAAGGATTAAAGTCTGAAACTCATACAATAAATGCTGGTGTGCCCCAAGGTTCCGTTTTATCTCCAACACTCTTCCTCATTTTTATAAATGATCTCCTGTCTGGTACTTTTAATTCTTTCGTTGACGATAGTACTCTTAGCTTTTCATATTCGTTTACATACACAACCCTATTCTTCGGATGTGGAACTGCACCGCCAAAATACGGTTAGCACATGAAATTCCGACATACACAGCATTGCACAATGGGGAATAAAATATCGTGTGGAATTTAATGCTTCGAAGACGCAATGCTATATCGTTAAACCGAGATAAACCCTCTTTGCCACCATCTATGAGTGGCACTTGCATCAAAGAAACGGAAAATCTCGACAACCTCGGAATGTGCATAAGCAACCATCTTTTGTGAAGCGATCACGTCGTACGTGATGTTGCCAAAAATGCAGCAAGATGTCTAGGTTTTGACGTTGCACGAAATTTGTCTCTTCATCTGACCTATATACGTATGAAACTTGAACATAACTCTCGTCTCTGGGCTGATGCTCCAGAAACTTATTTAAGTCTCTTGGACAGTATTCAATGAAGAGCTTTTAAATGATTAGTGACATTAACATCATCAACTCGTCTACGTCACTCGAACATCGACGCAAGGTTTCTTGTCTTATCGTTTTTTACCGTTATTTTAATGGACTATGCTCTAGTGAAATAGCCAGTTGCATTCCTCCCCTTAAACAATTATCCGTAATGCCCGCGCTTCTAGGAATGCCCATCAGTTTACCCTTCAGGCCTACTTGATTTATAGTATAACTATAAAAGTTAAGTAAAGTTTATTATTTCAGGAGACTAATCGACTCACAAAAGATTGTAAATAAGCTTTGTACATAATTTTTAAAAGTCCTTTTTTAGTGTTACTTTAAAAAAAACGCTGATACTTGTTTAAGTGATTCCATTTATATTCGAGATTCTACTAAAATCTTTTTAACTCAAAACAATTTTTGTTTAACACACAAAGTTTTTATTTTCATTCAATTTTTGGCATATGTAAAAGATACATGAGTATTGTTTTTTATAAAGTTTTGTTTTGTCAACAATTATGAAAGTATAAAACTTTTTTTTTCAATTTCGCTGTAGAGATAAAAGGCTTATCCAATATCATTTTCTAACACTGAAATTTTGCTCCTTTTTACTTTTAGTTTAAAACCTACGTTATGTACGGTTCTTATTATTCTATTAGGAGTTTCAAAAATTTTGTATATAAAATGGTCAATACAGTACGAGATATTCCTAAACCAACCAACAATATAAATTTGAGGTATTGTAGACAATTTTTGAATTGCAGCCAGAAAAAATCAATTTTTGTTAATAGATTAAGATGTATCTAGTTTTTTATTACGAATATATCCACAAATGATAATATCCACATGAATAATATTAAAACTGTTTAACCTTCAAGGTCTATGACCGATTTTTGATGTATAATCTTCGCGTGCTACTGGCACTTCAAAGAAACACCACAGACCCTGCCTAAAAGAGTTCTATTTAGATCACTTATTTATTTTACCCTCAACCCTCTAATTTACTTTGTCTTACATTACTGAGACGACTTACTTGTGCCATAGAACTTAAACCAATTTTCCGCATATCATCATTATCCCACCTCTAATATACTGCGCTTGCGCTACTGTTACATTAAATGACTATGATGGTGGCAGAGGCCGGTGCAGTGTCGAAATTGCTTCCTTAATTATTGTGTGCGCCTGCGTTTTCGACATCACCAATATTCAACAAAATGAACAGCAACAATGCCGCGCCTCACATTAAGCCATATTCAGGGGTAAGACTAATTTCAAAATCTGCATAATGTGCAATTTACGGCACTCAAAGTGCACTCATCTCTCGAGCACTCTTTATGAAGAAGAGAATTCAGTGAATCCGCCGTCTGTCAAGTGTTGCGCGCCCGCTGCATAATTAACATAAAAGATAAATAAGACCAACCATATACCAGTAACAACATGGCGCGCACTTTTAAAGCGCATATCTCGAATTCACTTGCTGCTGCTGATGATGGTATATGATTCAAGGAATTCTTCAAAACCTCCATCATGATTTGCATCTCCACTTTGAAGACTCTTCAAGACTCCCGCAGCTGCTTGAACGCCCCACAAATACAAAAAAAAATCACTAAATGTCGGCTTCATCACATCGAAACAATATACAAATACTAAAACTTATGCGGCCACAAAGTAAAGTGCATCTCTCGAGACCATGTCAAGATCATAAGTAAACAGTTCTGACGCTATGGCCGTTCGGCAGCGGCGGGTGGTGGTGGCTGTGGTGCAGCATCGTCATCATTACCAATTCAATCTCAGCTCCAAGAATCCAGGGAGGACCTGCCCATCAGAACACAGGCCACGCACGTAACGTGTAAAAGTGAAACACGTCGCTGGATTTGGAGTGGTTTTCAAACGAATTAGTGTCGTCCGCGCGTACTTGGTGGTCGATGAATGTTCTATGCATGGTGGCAGCGTCGGCGCAGCGGTGTGGGCCGTCGGTTGTCCAATCCAAGAACTACAAACACAAACACACCGATCAGTGAAACAATGCCATTAAAATTATATTTTTTTCTTGTAACTTTGTATCTCGTATCTCAAGAGCTTATACACGGTGTCCCTGCCCAGGTGCACTTCTGCGCTGAGATAATTCTATATCAAACAAAGTACATCCCGGTGCACAGCAACAGTAACAAAATCATCCTCATTCGAATCATGGTGTTAATTTCAATTGGAGCAAATGTATCGCAGTTGAATCTGACTTCTTGCATCTTAGAGAAGACCAGAGACGAGATGCAGACCGCCGCGCCGCCGCCGCACCGGTCAGTGTCAGTGCCGATGAAAATGGATGGCGTAGGCTGGTAGCAGTTATATCAACCGCGAACTGTTTTATTATCATTTCCTTGGATAGCAATAAAAATTTGACGGTCCTATTAAGAAGAATTCCCTAATGAGCAGAGGACACATGAATTACGTCCGTCATCGTCGTGTACATCACATAAAAGAGGGTCACATCCAATCAGGCGCGTCGTCGTCGGTGGCGGCGGGCGGCGGCTGTGTTACATTTATTCAAGAGAACTTTGTGTATTTTGAATCCAAATATAAATCCAAGTTGTCGTGTTAATTTCCACACAAATCTTCAAATGTTGTGTGATGTGATGGTGTTTGTCTAAAAAGTTATATAGTCACTCTACTTGCCTTGATCTCGAGATGGAATTAGCCCTTCGCGCTAATTGCTCCACGAGTATTTACGTCATGTTCATGAGCAAACATATCACAAGTGTAGTCTTCCGGAACTCCCCCAGGTATACGTATAATTTTGCTAGTAAGTGGAGTATGGATATTATGTGGGTATATGTACCATTGAAAAGTACTTGCTTATTGAAGAAACGTGTTACAATGGCAATCAACGTGCGTCGTGTGTGGGATCTCAGGTCGCCATTATATGCCCAACGACAAAAAATAGGATTAAGAGGCTTTTGTTGACTTTCCAATGATAATTATATAATAATTGCATTTTCCAATAAACCTTAGTAATTGTGTACCGCTAAATGAATTGAAAGAAAAAATAACGATGATATAACTCGAAGTTATTTGTGGTATAGTTATCATACTCAAAATGACTTTTAGAAAGATAGTACTAGATTTTAGAACAATAAATATTATTTTGATTAATTACTTTCAAGAAATTCAAGTTAACACTACAAATTTTAATGGATAAGAAAATTAAGGGTGATAAAAGAGCCGAAGTCAAATAACAATTTTAAGCTCATGTTTATCTTCACAAGAAAGAGAATGTTTGCTTGTCAAACAAATTGTGGTGTAGCACATTTCGATTAAAAATGTATACGACAGTTATCGATAGTTTAATGATGGGAATTTTTATTTTATTTTGTATTGGAAAATTGTTTCTACTCAAAAAAACGTAGTGTAAGAACAGTTCTTTAAGGAAAATACTATCATACCAAAAAAACAAAGGGGCTGGAATGCGACCCACACTGATAACTTCCCATCCCGTCTGTCGATTTGTCTTGCTTAAGAGTTTGTCTATATGTACTCGTATCAATTTTTACCAAATGTGCATATTATTTTTTATGAAAAACGGACTGTTGGATTTTTAGATAAAAATTACTGAATATCGAAAACAACATTTTCTGTGAAATAAAATAAGTTTGAAGCCAATATTTTTAATTTTTGAAAAGCTATTTGAGTCAAAAGTAAATTTTTAATAAGTTTTAGTATTGTTTTTTTTTTTGAGTTTTATTTTTTGTAAGAAAAACTGTCTATTCTATTTTTTTCAAAATGTTATCGAATGTTAAAAACAATATTTCTTATAAGATAAAATTAGTTTTAAGATAATATTTAAAATTTTTGAAAAGATATTTGAGTCGAAAATGAATTTTTACCAACTTTTGTTAATTTTTTGTACAAAAACTAACAATTCGATTTTTTTCAAAATTTTACTGAATGTTAACAACAATATTTTTTTGAAAATAAAAGTAGTTTTAAGCCAATATCTACAATTTTTGAAAAAATATTTGAGTCGACAATCAATTTTTACCAACTTTTGTTATATTTTGTTTGCTTTTCAAAAATTAAAAATAATGTCTTCAAACTTCTTTATTTCACTGACAATATTTTTTTCGATATTCATTAGTTTTTTTTTTATAAATATCCAAAAGTCCGTTTTTTCATTAAAAAAAATAAATCTTCAAAAAATATTACTCAAATTTGGTAAAAATTGATGTTCGGTTCTTGATATCTCTCAAATTAATTTCATTCATCCAACTTGTGAAAATTAAAGAAATTGTACTAAAATTGGTAAACATTTGATTTCGACTAAAAATCTATTTAACAAAACTAGATTTTCAAACTAAACTATTTCCTTATATGAAAAATATTTTTGGTAATTTTAAAATTTTTAAAAATAATTTAACTGACAATGTCTTTAATCCAACACGAAAACCAACAAACTTTTAAGCAAGACAAATCTACAGACGAGATGGGAAGTTATCAGTGTGGGTCGCATTCCAGCCTCTTTTTTTAAAAATTGCGCCAAACTTTAAATAGTATTGAATGTCTTGAATGTTTTGAAGATATTGATGTCTATGTTGATTATTTTGAAATACCAAATTTTAGTCCCAAAAACATTCCTGCTGGGGTTCCTCACGGATCATAGTTATCCCCAACTTTGTTTAATATCTTTATCTCCGATTTCCCAGGCTTTCCAAATTGTGAATTTGGTATGTATGCAGATGACATTGATATTTTCTCTTCCGATGAAGATTTGACAATATAATAAATATTATTCAAACTGATTTAGAAATTATTTTCGAGTATTAAAAACTGAAGCTATCTCTTTCACCAAGGATTTTTTTTTAATTTTTACCCAGACGTAATATTAACTTAAATAACTGTGATATACTCTGTCAAGTATTTAGGTATTTACTAAGATAAGAAGCTGACCTTCAAGGAACACACACAAACGACAGCAAATAAAAATGACACAACTCATATGGCCTTCAGTGCACCTAAAGCACTCTAAAGACTTGTTATCTCAAAGCAGACTTCATATTAGCTCCCTAGTAGGTGTCCTTACGGGACACTGTCTTATAGGCGGACATGCAATACGACTTGGTGTAGCCTCAAGTTACTTCTGCAGGAACTGTATGGACGAAGAAGAAGAGGACACAATCTCTCACCTTCTCTGCACTTGCCCTGCTCTTTCACTGAGACGCAAACTTCATCTTCATCAAAACTTTTTTGATAATCCAAAAGCTCAAAATGGTTCGACTAGTAAGAAGTAATTCTCCAGATCCATGTGGTATCACAATGGGCCTTTTCTTTTGGCCTAAAAATTTACAAATATTAAGATATACACATGTGGTTTAAAAACTAATTATTATTTTTCAGTAGTAAGATAAAATTTGATATCAAATCTCTATGCTGTGCAATGACTTAAAAATATTGTAAACACTGTAACTTTATCTTTGCAAATAAAATAAACTGACACTGACAACTTTCCATCTTCGCCCGTCGCTTTCTTATAAAATAATCTTTGAATTAGATTGCTGGGACATGAAACGTCAATAAATGTCAACATTTTTAACTCTACAAATCGGAGCGATTACAATAACTTTTTTATGGAAAGTTAATAAAACATAGGTATTAAACTTTTGTATGAGTTTTTTTGACTGAATGTTGCTAAATTTAAAATCACTTTATGTTTTTCTATAGTTTTAATTACATGCCAGTAGTTGGACAGACTTTTGAAAGATAGTGCCTCTAGTGTTGACGTGTGAGCTCTGCACTATTCTTTCAAGCACGATGTTAAAAAATCACATGAAAGCGCATTACCTTGTCTAAAACCTCTTTTGACATCAAAAGGTTCTGTTAAGTTGTTTCCAACCATTATGGAACAGCGTGAATTCTCCATGGTCATCCTGCACAAAGGGACTAGTTTGGCAGGGATGCCAAAATTATTATTATTATTATTAAAATTATGCTGCCATATGCGGCCTTGAAATCAATGAAAAGATGGTGGGTGTCGATTTGTTGTTCTTTATTTTTCTTTTTCAGGATCTGCCGTAATGTGAATATTTGATCAACTGTGGACTTTCCTGGTCTAAAACCAAACTGATAAGGACCTATCAGGTTGTTGACGATGGGCTTTAGACGTTCACATATTAAGGCAGAGAAGATTTTATAGGCGAGTCTGAGTCGGGAGGACGGAATTGTTGGCTTTTGTCGTCTATGTTGAATGGATCATCCTGCCTGACAGCGGAATTCAGTTCAGTTCGTCGTCGCCGTTATACAGTCTGCAGAAGTGGTCCTTCCATATCCTCAGCATTGATTGCGGTTCCACTATGATGTTTCCACTTTCGTCTTTTCAGCCTTCGGTTCAAGGTTTCTGTACCTGTGAATTTCGTTTCACCTGTTCATAAAACTTTCGAACTTCCTTCCTGCTTTTAAACCTCTCAACATCTTCGACAGCACGCTTCGCATGCCCTCTCTATTTCCTTCTGAAAAGTCGGCGTTCCTCTCGCCTCTTCTGCTTATAGAGCTCATGAGCAGCTCTCGTCCTTTTATGCAGACGATGGCTGCATTTGCCTGCCGACATTCCTCATCAAACCAGGGGTTCCTTGTTAGTGGCTGTTTGAAACCCAGCACATCAGAGGCGGCTTCTCTGATTGCATCTTGGCAATGTTGCCACTGGTTTTCGATACATTGTGTTGACGGCAGAGAACTTCGAGAGAGGTTACTTGTAACTCGGTCGGAAAAGGATTTGGCGATCTGTGGCGATTTTAGTTCGACGTTGTACCTTCTGCCAGCATCTTCCTGTTTTGCCTTGGGTCTTTGAATCCGAAGTGCTACCTTTGCTACAACGAAGTAGTGGTCCGAGTCCATAATGCTGGAAGCGTGTCTGGCGTCGATCGCAATATGGTCAATCTGGTTGACGGTAGATTGATCTGGAGAAGTCAAAGTTCCTTTGTGGATGTTGAGGTGTGGAAAACGCGTACTGGCTACAATGACGTTTCGGCCCGCAGCAAAATCTATCTTGCAGGCTGTTCTTCCCTATCATTCCACCAAAGAAGTCTTCCCTTCCTAGCTTTGCATTAAAATCGTCTAATACTATTTTAATATCGTAGCTAGGGCACTGCTCATATGTTTTGTCTAGGAGCTCGAAGAACATATCTTTGGTGTTGTCGTCTTTCTCTTCTCTGGGGGCGTGCGCGCATATCAGGCTAATGCTGCCGAAATTAGCCTTGATACGTATGGTCATAAGGCGCTCATTGGTACACCTATAGCTCAAGACTTCTTGCCTAAGTCTGGGCTCCAATGACGAAGCCGCATCCAAATAAGCGCTGTTAGTTTTTGTGGTAGCAGTCACCATAGTAAATTTCATCCTCTTTTTGCCCGGCCCATCCCATTTATAGTGCTCTAGGGCCTCCGCTAATTCTTCGACCGCACGTGGTCTGTTAAGGGACCTAACATTCCACGTGCATATCCGAAGTTCGTTGTCCTTAATTCGTTTGCGTTGGTTGTCAACAGTTAATCCGTCCGTATCCGAAACTTGTTGGTGCTTCGCAACTATGAAAGCTATTACAACGACGGCACAACCCCCAACCTGGAGGGCCAGATCCTAAGTATAACTCTAAGGATGGGGAGCCGGATAAACCGTTCCTTATAGGCCTGGGCTCCGAATAAGTCGAAGAAGGATAAGGAGAGGTGCCTTAGTGGAAACACCTCTCTCGTTTGCTGCCCCAACAATTTTCCACTGGGGTTGGAACCCAATCTTCAGTTCAGGTACTAGGCACCCTATGTTCATCACGGGGAGGTGAGAGCAGGAGTTGATAGACAGAGGTTGGTTTTGAGAAAAACCAGAGGACGCTTTTGTCCTCTTAAATGTACATGTCTACTATTTGATACCCTTAAATTAAACGCAAAACTAATAATGTTAAAATTATACTCACCGGTTTTAAGGACAACTTAACACATACATATGTACTTTACTTTGTTAAGTACAGCCAGATACATCGGTTGATTTAAATTAGAGTTCAAATTGGTTTCCCAACTGCATTATGAACCATATTTTTAAAATTATGAAAATAAAACACAAAATTTATGATTTAATTTGTTGATTTGTTTTATTATATTTATAATTTCGTTCGTATCTTACATTTAAATAAAATTGAATCTAATAAAAATAGTTTATATTTTTTAAAAATATACTATTTATAATTTTCTACCAACTCAACAAACATAAAACACAAATTTATAAAATGATAAAATCAAAACGTTGCTTATTATTTCATGTTTATTTAGCAAGAATAAAAATTCATTGTTCGATTCTTATTGAATATTTTGTAGTTAAAGTCAAGATTTTCAAAATATTTAAATTTTATTTATTTTAACAATTTATTAATAGAGAAATATATTTCTTATTTGCATTTTTTCTATTGAGCTGAGTTTCAATTACTTAATGCTTTTGCGATTATGTATTTTTGTAAGTTGTTAACTATTTTGAAAAGTTTTTAATCTTGTTATATTATTAGTTTCATAAAGGACGAGAAAGATTTTAAATTTAATTTGCTTGTTGTATTCTTAACTTCTTTTCAAAATTTTTACATATGGTATTTTTAACTTATGTATTATCAAAAAAATATAAATTTTTGAAGCTTTTACAAAACACAAACAATTTATTTTTAAAATAGTAAAACATTAATTTAAATATTTATATATTTTCTTGCAATTAATTTTCATTTTGCTTAAGATTGTCTAAAAATTTTATTGGATTTTATTTTATCTATTAAATTTAATTTAATTAAATTCTTGTTTAATAAAAAGTTACATAATATAAATATTCTTTTAATGATATTGTGTTAATTTAAAACAATAATCAAAGAATTTTTTTGTTTAACTGTACATAAAATGATTGTGCTAACAAAGGTTTTTAAATAGTTTCATCAAATAAACGAATTGAAAAATAATTTTTGCTAAGTCTGTACTTAATATCACAATTTGTTTTTGGTTTTTATAATTAATTATTTTGTATTGCTTAATTTTACATACTTACAAAATATTATTTCAAGGCATTTTCGTAATGTTTTTATTTGAATTTAAAGAAACAAACTAACTAAATTTATATTGCTTTAGATAATTATTATTTACAATTCACTCTTATTGTTAATATAAGTATTATATTAATTTTATAAAAAGCTGTATAAAAATACGGAAGCTATGTATGTTATAAGATTTCCTTTGAGGAAGTTAGAATTCATTAAAGTTTTTATTTATATTTAAAGTTTAAAAATTTCTGGAAGCATTTTCTTTCATATTTAACTGGATTTAGAAAAAATCTTTTAGTTTTTTAATATCATTTATTTAAGATTAGGAAAAAGTGTATATTAAATTGCTTTAAAATGTTATTATTGAATAATAATTTATTTCTTAGCTACAAGATTTTAAATTTGATTTAAAATGTATGTTAATTATTAAATATATAGAAATATTTTTGTAAGGCACCTCCGTGTGACGGAAAGTTTTTTTTATATTTTACAAGTTTTTGTTTGCATTATTGCGCAGTTTTTTCCTTATTTTAATAATATTGCTAGTAAAGTTTTATTTTATTTTTAGTACCACTCAAATGTGTAAAAAGTCAGAAACATGTTTGGTCACATTACTTCTATCAAAAAAAATAGTGTTTCTTTTATATATTCAAAATTGTTAAGCTGTTTTAATGCATCTTTGCGTGAATTAAATTTTTATTTAATATATCACTAGTGATAACCGGAATATCCATCACTCTAAGATCTTAATCAGCATTAAATAAAATCAACAAAAAAGTTAAGCATGTCCTTGTAGGAAATTAGCAAATATCAACCTTTTGCGTCATAAAATAAAAATACATCCTTTGCTTCTACTTCAATAACCATCACGTTCGGTCCTCATAAAAATTATCCTCATCGTATATCTTACCTATATGCTATACCTTTATAAATCTCACATCACAATAACGTGAGTGAGTGGCTTTGCAAGAAAACCCAAAAACAAGGTAAAATATGTATACCTAGCTATAAGGCTTCGTTAATAAATTCCACTAAATCCTTAAATACACACAAAAAATATTGTAGGTAGGTACATTTCCGCTTTAAAATACAAAAAAAAATCAAAGGAACTTAAAAAAAATCTTATTAAACTAAGCCAATCATAAAAACCAGGGTAGCAGAAAACTGAAAAAGCTTATTTTGGGAGCACGTCCTTTGCACCATTAAAGCCAAACAAAAAGCAGAGAAGAATACGTGTGGTATACAGCAACTTTCATATGTTTTAGGAAGGATTCTGCTTGTTATTCGTGTTTTTCTTTTGCAAGGATATGCATGCAAAACATTAAAAGCAACAAAAACAAAAACGAAATAAACTGCATGATGCAGAGATGCTCTTGCCGACAAACGGGGGCGCATGTAAACTACCATGTTCGCTGGAAATCATCAAATCAACAAAAAAAAGTATAGGCACCCAAACCTCTTGGTCCTAACGTCTATGCACATGAGAGTCTACGATTGTTTCAAGGAGGGATAGTGAAGGCGAAAAAAATCTACAAAGGCTTCTATCTCAACAAATGCAAAATGAAAAATTTGATTTCCAGGAGCGCATTTCTGACAAATGACAAGGGCTACAATATACGACCTTATGAAAAAAAACCCTCCGTATCTCAACCTTACCTTTGGTGGGTGACAGTAAAGTTTGATATATGTGTTTTATTAATTTTTATGGGAAAAATGTAAACGGTATTAAGGTAAGATTCTTGGTCATAATGTCTAATTGTTTTGATAGAATCGATTTTGCAATGATTTTATAATTAAACTTCACTCTTGTCGGTAACTTACTATTATACACTCACTTTTCTGGTAGTTCTCTTACCGAAACTTGCAACAGTTATATACGTTCAAGTTCAAATACAACATATCCACAAGGTCTGATCGCAAAGGATTAGCTACAATGGGCTCTCAACAGCTTTAAACCAGATGGAAAAATACCAGCCGAATTACAAAAGACTTCTGATGTAATTGCACCAATCCTTGAGGAAATTTTTACCAGCAGTCTTTACCTGTTCCATGTTCCCTTGGCATTCAGAGAAGATAAAAAGTTGTTTTTATACCTAAAGCAGGTAAATGCTCTCAAGTCAATCCTAAAGATCTACGACCTATTAGTCTATCATCATTCCTTCTTAAGGCCTTGGAAAGATTGATTGATATCCACGTATCGATACAAGACAACATGCCTACTGTAAAGGTAAATCGGTGGAAACAGCTTTACACACTTTAGTATGCACCATCGAATATTCCCTCCATCATAAAGAGTTCACTAAGGTCACTTTCCTTGACATTGAAGGTGCCTTTAACAACGTGGGCACATCTGCACTAACATTTCTAAATGTAGAGAGTTCACTTCAGGAGTTAATTCATTTAATGCTTACTAGCAAAATAATTAACTCAACACTGGGCAACTCTTCTAGTAGATGATTCGTTAGTAGAGGGACACCGCAAGGTGGTGTTCTATCCCCTCTCCTCTGGAACCTAGTGGTGAATGAAATCCTAACTAGTCTGGATGCGGAGGGTTTAAGAGTGATAGCCTATGCGGACGACGGTGCTATAGCAGTTTCAGGAAAGTATCTTAAATCCTAAAAGAACTCTTACAAAATGCCTTGGACAGACTAATACTTTGGGCTGATCGGTGTGGAATAGGTGTTAACCCACATAAAACCGATTTGGTCTTATTTTCAAGGAGATACAAAATTCCATTTGTCAAATCCCCCTATATTAATGGAATCCAAATAAAATTCTCAGACGAGGCTAAATACCTGGGTCTTGTCTTAGACAATAAACTAAATTGGAAACGCAACGTACAGGAAAGAAAACTATTGTTGCTCTCTTTTCTTGCAAAAAAGCTATTGGTAAATAATGGGGTAATCAGACCGATTTTAACGTACGGTATGGTGGACTGCTTTAGAGAAAGGTATAAACAGGGATAAGCTTAATAAAGTCTAGCGGATCGCTTCGCACGACCCCGTCCGCGGCACTGGACACCTTGCTCTACCTTACACCTCTTGACATATTTAGCAAACAAATAGCTGCAAGCTCTGCTATTGGTCTCAATGCTTCGTCGCAGTGAACTAACAACAACATTGGCCACTCCGTAATTCTAAGGTACTTAGAATCAATTCCAAAGCACACAGACTTTTTGGAAGGATTAGTCAATCCATTTACATGGATGGGTCAAAAACAAAAGAACGGGTTGGTGGAGGTGTGTACTCTGAAAGAGTGAAATTAAGTCTCTCATTCCGAGTTCCCAAACATTGTAGTGCGTTCCAGGCGGAACTTTTGGTGATAAAGGAAGTCCTGTCCTGGCTTAAAGAAAACGTGATATATCAACATGTGGCCAACACTGGATTTAAAACGTTCAAGGTGCTAGCTCTCTCTAAGCAGATCGCATATAAGCTCGATAATAGGTGTCATAACCAGACACTGGCTAATAGGAAAGTACGCCACGAGCTAGGCTTATTCCTAAATGACTTTTGCAGATGCTGTATGGACGAGGAAGAGGATTAAACGGGTCTTCATCTTCTGTGCACATGCCCTGCTCTAGCTCGAAAACGCCAGAATTACCTAGGAGAATTCTTCTTTAACGATCCGCAGACTATGCGAAATGTATTTTATTGAATATTAATAAAAAATTTGTTGAAAAAACTTAATTTTGAAATACTCGGATAATATTATGTTAAGGGAAATGGTTTCTGTATTTGAATGAACTTATCAAATGCACTATTTTTTGTCGGTAAGCTAGTTTTATCCTAAGACACGACTCATCCTAGGACAACTCATCCCGGAAATGAAAAATATTTCAAGCATACTTAACGAAAACAATTGTTTGTGTTTTCAACTAGTTCGTTGAAAGCTTTTTTCCTTTGGATAGCTTTATTTTAATTTCATATGAGGAGAACCAGGATGGAAAATAAATTATCTGAAGAGAAGAAAGAGGCAGAAAATGCATTTTTAAATTTTAAAGCGATCGCCTATTGGTTGTGTAGTTAGGTAGGTGTCTAAAACGGATAAAGAATAGTTCATTGGCGTTCTCAGTTTTTTGCAGATAGATAGATAAAGACATGTTCATGATGATAATGAAGGAATTTTATTGGTAGCTTGAAGGTGCTTTCTACAATCCAATCACATTCCTCCTTTTCTTCAAGTTTTCAGTGCTAACATGGAGTTATTACGTTAAGCTTACTTTTTCGTTAAAGTTTAAAAAGAAAAAGAAGCATATGAATAGGTATAAGAAATTGCTATTCATGTGTTGTTTACTGTCAGGATCTTGTGCGTTTTAGATTTTAGTTATGAAATGACACGTAAGCAGTAGTTGAAGAGGTATATAGTATAATGTGTATACGTTAAAAAAAAAAGATCCCAAAAGAAAATACATATACTCTTTCTAAATTAATTTTGTATATATAAAATTTTTCAATTTTGGTTTAAAAATAATTTTGGTATGTATTTGTTTAGTGATTGTTGAAATGTTTAATCGTTTTTGAGATACAGAATTTTGAAAAAAAATCAATGTTTTTTTTCAAATCCAAACAAACAAAATTTTCAATTTTGGTTAAGGCATTATACGAGCTTGTTCAAAAAAATTATTAAAATTGATTTATAAGTTGCTGAGAAAATAAAAAAAAAATACAAAAAACGGTTCTGTAAGCGGTACCTTTCGGTTGCAATACAAAAATATATTTTTCTTACTTCATTTTTAGAAAAAATCTATCGGTTTGTTTTTGAGAAAATTCGAATTTTCGTTTTTGGATCAACTGTTAGTTTTGATCTTTAAATCTTAAATGAAAAATCTTAACTTCCAAGTTTGAACTCAACTTACCCAATGGTTTAGGTTGAGCGTGGACAGGCGGACGGCATCGGGGAACCCACTTTTTTCGACTTTTCTACCATCGTAATATCATGTTTGATGAAAATCTCGAGTTCGAAATTTTGCACGAATGCAAAAATTTCCATATAGTTCCTATATGTAGCAAGTAAAAAGAGTAAGGAACATGCAAAGAAGATTAAGTGTAATGAGAAAGGCATGAACCTTAACTTTCGGTGGAACAAATACGTCCCTGTAAATTGTTCCTGTTAGGTATATGACCTAAAGGACTTTAATATAGGCTCCTCTGGCCTCTGACTTTAGTCACCGACAATGAATCTGTTATTGTCCACCCTCGTCGTTGTTGGCACAACCTAACGCCATCGCCCGCCATCTCATTGTTGACTGCATTATAAAGTCAAACTACCAACCTAACATATGTACATATATATACAGCACACAGAAGGAAGACACACTCAACTGTGAAGTTGGGTCTAGCAGGATAGCAAACAAGGCAAATACTAACATATTCCCACGTTCCTTCCGCGTCAACACCACCGAGCGGCAACGCCAAGGAGCAAAGACGTCGACCAGCACCACCCTCTCGCACCCACTTATCTACGTACCTTTATATGGAGAGGGTGGTTACTGGTTATAGTGATGGTGATGGTGATAGTGATGGTGATTGTGACGGTGGTGACGATGACGGTATAGTGACGACGACGGCGACAGCGGTGGTGGTGCATTGCAGGTTGCGGCTAATGTTTGACCCTGTTTCATCGACTGTTTTATATTCATGGGCAATCTGCATGTAGAATGGAGCATATATAGGATATCCTTAGTTTGTTTGTAGTCTTCCTGTTTACTGTTTTAGAGAAAACGACCGGACCGACTATGACTACAACTAACACGATAGACACACAGAGTCACCCAGTAGATATATGAGTACGAGGACGAGAATATCCTGGAATATTATAGGTATGAAGAGAATCCTGTTGTTTTGTTTGTTCATGCATACATTAGCAGACAGATGGTTTCAGCTTTAGCACATTTTTACTTCATTTTTTTTTTGTTCTTCCTCCTTTCAAGTTATATTTGTTGCTGTTTTGTCATCCTAAGTCTAGAAGAGGTGCAAGGATGTTGAATATACGAATATGTAGACATTGAGGCTAGCTAAAGAAAGCTATCTACGTGCTGGCATGCTATAAGGCTCATTGAATTTTATGCACAAGTTGTATAATATAACAACCTTCCTAAAACAGACCGAGCGAACGTATATGGAAAACTTCAAATTCCCTAATCACGAAAGGATTTTTTGTGCTCGGACATTTTTTATATCTTTTTGAGGAAGATCCAGACGAATACATATTTATAGTTTTTGGAGAGAATCTTTTTGGCAAAAATAACAAAACATAAAAAAGGACGAAAAGGGAATAAAACTAAACTCAGTAAACTGTGTCCATCACCTTTAAGGATAAGAATTTTATAGTTTTTTGATTAATTTATTAAGGAATTCTTAAACTCGTGTCTGACGTGTCCGATTGCGGAATGTTGTTGAATCTAGATGTGTCATATATCAAACTAGCATGTCTTTTTTTAAGTAAAACTTTAAATGTTAAATTTCTGCCCTGGAAAAGGAACTTCTACAACGACAAAAATTGCGGAATCTGAGACGCTCCTAGTCAATACTTGTTTCAACAAATTAGAAAGTTTGTGTTTGTCATGGATTTTTTTTAAACTATCAATTTTTAGCGTCACTAAGCAAGAGTTGGAGGAAGCTGAAACACATCTCCGGAAACCGTAAACGGTGGCACGTAGTCGTAGTAGAGGCCCTATGTCCCTTAAGCTTTTTCCAACTGACTTAACAGGTCTAAGTACCTAAGAAAGTAATGTATTTTTTTTTAACTATCAAATTTGAATCAAAGCTTAATTTTTTATATGAAGTAAAATAAAGTAAATTGATCAAAATTCTAAAATTCATCTTAGTTTTCGAGCTATATGCGAAAAAACTTTAAACTAGAATGGTGATCAATGAGAAAACGATTCCTACAAGTGTGTTTAGATTCATGTTGGTAAACAAAAGTTCAATTTAAATTGTCTTTCTTTCCGATAACCTACTTTTTGTTTAGTTGCATAATTTACGGTCGCATCTTAAATTTTAACCTTTTGTTACAACAATTATGTGACATGCTCCTACATCGTCTTCAAGAAAAGAAAACAAACAAAATTACAACAAAAGCCCAACCTGGCTACCTATGTCTTAACTTGTGTTCAATTTATCGTCGGCAATTAAAAACTCTTAAGCATCTGCAATCAGTCAAGAGAATTCTCGGAGTTTACACCCATAACACTTGTGGTCGATTAGTAACTGCCGTTTAAAGTCGTCGTCGTTGTTGTCGTCGTCGTCGCCTTCATCTGCCACCACCGCCGCCACCATCACCCATCATCTGTGTCAGTTAAGTCGGTTGTTTTTGGACCGGCCCGCGGCAGCTAGTCGGAACATAGTAAAGCGCAAAACGCTCAACCAAACACACCATGCTCCCGAGACGCTGTCATCAATATTGTCATCATATCATTGTCACTGTGGCGTTTGTTTGTCACTTGGCTCTTTGCTGTTTGGCTCGTGCGACCACATCGTGTTGCCCCCAAAATAATGATGCGCCCTAGCAGTCACCAGATAAAATGGAAACTAAGTTGGACTTTGTGCTGATGATGGTGCCCGATTGTATCGTGTCGTATGTATGAAGCGCACCCTTTGATTTGTCGCCCATCTGACATAATAATGCAGTTGAACGGGAGCATACTGCGCGGTGCAGAGCGGCACGGCGACGATGGCCATTTGTCATCTGCGAAGCACAAATCATCCTGCCATTGTTTGTACTTGGTTTATGTGTGTATACAATATATTGCTGATGATGTTCTTTGGTGCATTGTCTCCTACAAGCTCCGATAAATTTATTAACAGAGATTTTTGCACAACAAAATAATAACACAACAATTTCTATGAAGAAAACAATGCGACATGCCGTCGTCGTCGTGTCGACTGCCGGCCGGCGGACCGCTAGCTGCCGCCAAAGTGACGGACAAAAAAATCAACAACCGTTTTGTGGTATGCGACAATGCCTGGCCCCCAATTTAGATTGCTTGATTGTGATAAGTGAAAACGATCACCCTTTGAGAATTCTACCCTCAACACGCTACACCCTCAAAATTATTACAATAAAAAAGGTTGCCACATATACTGAGTTTTACTGATGACTATTTATAGACAAGAAGACACAGTTTGACAAATTAATAAACAAATATCACAAAACGAGAAGTTTAAGGATGTTTTTAATAGTTGACATAACGAGACGTCAAATCAATTATGGTTTATCTGATTTTTTTGAAAACCCAACAACCAACCAATAAGTGTCTGTCTCTTTTCATCTCAGTGACATCCTTCAACGTAATTTGACAGTTCATAATATGACAGATAGACAAAAAACTGTTTTTTGACACTATATTTCGTACCAAATGTCACCCAGAATTTCTAAGATCACTTCTTTAAGGATCAACTATTGGAATTTTGGTAACTTAATCCCCACCATGACAAAATTTTGTTGTCATTCCATCTCCTATGGCAACCCTATTCATCGGCAATCAAAAACTCGTGCAATATTGTTTGGATACTTTATATAGGTACCAGTGCTGTCAGCTTCAAAAGTAGATAAATAAAACAACTCTTTTGCTTTATGGTCTCATCGGAAAAATGAGATTACCTCGTGCTATCATCACCACTTGTCTTGTTCGTCCTTATTCTGTTGTTATAGGATTCGTCCCATTCCCCTCTCCCTAGAAATTTGCTACTGTGTTGTATTCATCACCAACAGGAGAATTTACGTTCAACATACTATATACGACCGAATTCAACTCAATTGTAATGTGATGGCGGGCGTTCGCTGGGGCAAGCAACATAAACCATAACCAACAACAACAACAAATAACAATAGTATTCAAGGAGCACACTATGGGCCACTTCTCATTGTTGTCGGGTGTCGTTGTCGTCGCAGTCGTCGTCGTATAGTCGTTCCTTTGATAGAGCATCCAATCCATTGTGTAAAGCATGATGCCATTCTGCAACAAAAGCATGATGTATGATACAGCATGGGCTTATGGTCTGCCCCAACACCAAATGAATTAGTTACCGAGTGACGGTAAAATGTCTTGATTTTTGTATTTAGGTTTTTTTTATATATAAATATAAAGCAATAAGTACGACCAAATGATTAATTGAAACCAGCTCGGGACCATAACAATTAGTTGTGGTATTTTGAGAGATATTTAAATCACATTGAATAGGCTCTGATAGATAATAATGCCTTCACAAGAGGAAGATATGTATGTTTTGCATACATAATTCATCGATGAAGATGAAGATGCTTCGAACTTATAAGTTTTAAGTTAAGTCAGTTGATGGGATATTTGTACGAATTCAGGAATTTAATACATGCATATCTATGTACTTGTTTCATGTTAGTAGGATAGAACATTAAATAGGTCATTTAAGATTGAGGGTAGAAAATGTCCTGAAAATGAATATTAATATTCATTGACATATAATTTTTGTCAAACATAAAATTTAATATTAGTCAAAGAAATACTTTGTGACAAACGAATATAATTAAACAAATGTGCGAAACTGCGAAAGTGACCCTATAAAAGTTGAGGAGCTCATTAATTAATACAAAATTGAGGGCTATCATTTACTGCACTTTATTGCAAAACTAAGGCAAACTCTCAAGTTACTTGCTAAGGTCCCCAAAACTGTTAAGTTCGTTGGGAACTTCTTAAAGGGCATAGGGTCTCTAGCACGTCTATGCACCATCGTGTGCTGTTTCCGGAGATGTGTTTCAGCTCCCTCCAGCTCTTGCCATAGTGACTCTGATTCCTCCTTGACTGTCCTGCGCCATGTGCTCCTCGGTCTTCCAGCTCTTCTTCCTTCTTGTGTGAACGGATTCCAATGCATTGCTTGGCCTGCCACTTACGCCTTTGTTTAATAGAGTTTATAGGTTTCAGGCCTGTCGCTCTATGAAGGACCTCATTGGATATTGCTTTCTTGTAATGGCTGAAGTAACCTTTAAGGTGCTGCGCCCATAAATAAGCACAGATTCGACTTTTGTACGAAACAGTCATAGCTTTGTTCTTAAGGTAATAGAATTATTCCTCCAAATTTTCGACAGCGTACCATGCGCCGCTTTTGCTTTGCTGATGCGACAGATGACTACTTCTTCGGTTCCGCCTTCCATGGAGACGATACTTTCAAGGTATTAAAAGCTCTCCACTTTTTCCACCAATTGCGAGGAAACATTTATTTGAGAGGATGATCTGGTTCCGAGGCTGATCATTTTTGTTTTGCCGGAATTAATGTTCAGCCGAACGACTTCTGCTTCTCCCACCACACTTATTGCCATTTGATATTGGCGACAGAAAAGGGCCCTGTCTGATACCGCTACGGATTTCAAAATCCTCTTACAATCTACAATCGTTCAGAACGTGACATTTTTATCCATCGTATGTTGCTTTTATAACAGCAATTAGTGTTTCTGGAATGCCTCTCTTCCGCGAAGCTAACCCGATGTAATCCCTGTTGACGTTATCAAAGGCCTTCTCGAAGTCGATGAACAGCAGGTGAAGTGGTGCTCGATATTCACCGCACTGCTCAATAATGATCCGCAGGGTGTTGTTCGGCATCGAGTGTGGCCTCAAGGTGCTCTGTGATGCGAACGCAAATTCCTCTCCAGTTTTCGCACTTTGTAAGATCTCCTTTTTTGGGAGCTTGACGATCATTCTTCTTCATTTATGAACGGATGAAGCAGTTCGCTTGATGACGTTGGCACTGCTTGTAAAAGTCCGCTGGAATTTTATCAAGACCTACCGATTTGTCGTTCTTAATGCTTGTGTAGTGTACAAATTATTTGTGGCTTATCAGCAGCTAGTTGTTTTTAAGATAATTGATTACAAATTTAAAAAAAAATCGTATACGACCCGAGGTCACTCTAAGGAAATTTGTAATTTATACAAATTTCCCATACAACAATGGCGATCAATGCTCAATATTTAATATAATATTTTGAAATTAATTATTTAAAGAGGTGAGGGCTAATTTACGTTTTACTTTTACTAAATTTAGAGTAAAAATAAGAAACCTGAATAAGTACATTTTTACTTGCGACCTGTAGGAACTATGTATAAGTATTGCATTCCTAAAAAATGTTTAACTCGAGATTTTGATCAAACATTATATTACGACGGTAAAGAAGTCGAAAAAGTGGGTACCTCGATTTCTACCGTCTGTCTGTCCTCGCCCCTGCACCCTAAACATTTAACGTTTTTTAAGGCTAAAAATAACAGTCATTGAACAACGACGTCTTGGATAAAACGTCACCATGGACAGCTACAATTTTGAGGTAGTAGGACTTTGTTTACCTAGGCGCCGCTATAAGGTCAGAAAACGACACTAACGCTGAAATCACACTAACTCTTGCAAATCGCTGCTTCTTTGGACTTACGAGAAGTCAATTGAGTAGTAATGTCTATAAGCCTTCATCACCCCGGTTCTCTTTATGGCCTGGACCCTGTCAAGTAAAGATGAGAGGGTCTTAGAATGCTTCGAGAGAAAAATTCTTCGGGGACTTTTGGGCCCGCACGCAAATATGAAGAATGAAGGAGAAGATATAACGACGAACTGTACGGGCTGTACAGCGACACTGACCTAGTTAACAGAATTAAAGTCCAACATCTAAGATGGCTGTATCATGTAGAGCGAATGGACATCATTCCAGCCCGGAAGGTCTTCGAACACAATCCCGAGGGACGGCCGCGTAGTAGAGGAAGCCCGCGACTCAGGTGGCGCGCGCAGGTGGGTGAAGACCTAAACCAACTTGGCATGCGAAACTGGAGACAGCTAGCTAGGGACCGAGCTGGCTGGAGACGCATGATGGTTGAGACCCAGGTCCGCCTCGGAAGTAAGAAGTAAGTAAGTAAGATTGTCTATAAAAAAAAAAAAACTGTTTATTTGAATTTTCTCAAAATTTTACCAGAAGATGGGAAAGTACATTTGATAAGTGTAAAGCGCGTGTTCAATATTAAATTTAACTTAATTTACTTTAAATTTGGCATCACCTAGCATCTATTACTTTCTTCAAAACTCCCAAAGGCTTTATATCCCAATTATAACTATTATTGTCATTTGTCTGTATGTTTCATATTGTAAACATTTTTCACTTCCCATAGTAAGTTATTATAATGGGTCCGATTTGTAAAATTGAAAATTTTGACATTTCTCGACGTTTCAACGTCCCTATAGTCGAAATAAAAGATTTTTAGAAAGATGCCAGTGCGTGCGTGTATACGTATGTTAGCACCAGAAGAGATATGGACTTCAAATAAACTTTGATATACAGATAAGAAGACAGAAAGATGCAGAAAGGGCTCTCAAGAAAATTGCGTTTGTGGTTTTTTTTACCATAGCAGTTTGAAAAAAGGTGAACATTTTGGTTAACCCTAAATATCTTACGAACCAAAAACGCTAGGGACTTGAATTAAATTTTATACAATATATTGTAACGTGATATCAAAAAATTATATTTTTTAAAAAAAATTTGTCACCTCTTAAATTTTACGACTAAAATATATTTTCATGTCCAAAACAATTTTTTATATTTTATCTTTTAAAAAATATTTTTTTTCAACATTCTGAAAAATGTTGAGAAAAATCGAATTGACAGTTTTTTTTACAAAAAATAAAAACCTAAAAAAAAAAATTGATAAAAGTTGGTAAAAATTGATTTTCGACTCAAATATCTTTTCAAAAATTTGAGATATTCAAACTACTTTTATCTTTCAAAAAATATTGTTGTTACCATTAAATAAAATTTTGAAATAAATCGAATTGACAGTTTTTGTACAAAAAATTCAAAAACCTAAACAAAATTTAACAAAAGTTGGTAAAAATAGATTTTCGACTCAAATATCATCTCAAAAATCTGAAATATTTTCTTCAAACTATGAAATGACTCAAATATCATTTTAAAAATTTGAAATATTTTCTTCAAACTAATTTTTTCTTATACCTAACATATATTGTTTTCAACATTCGATAAAATTTTGAAAAAAATCAAATCAAAAAAATTTACTTTCAAATCAAATAGCTTTTCAAAAATTGAAAATATTAGCTTTTTATATAAAAATCCAACAGTCCGTTTTTTCATAAAAAATAAAATCTGCAATGAATAGTACGCAAATTTGGTAAAAATTGATACGGGTACACATAGACAAATTTTGAGCAAGTCAAATCGACAGACGGGATGGGAAGTTATCAGTGTGGGTCGCATCCCAGCCTCTTTTTTTAAATTTTATATGTCGAAAACGGGTCAATCTTAACAAAAATGAAATTTAAAATTTATGTTACAAAATTCTTAGAAACTGTATACTAAAAATATTGTTAAGATAAAATTGACATTTTTTCATATATACAAAATTAATTCTAAAAAATAACCGCTTTAACGATTTTCGAAAAAAAAAAATGAAATTTTTTGATTTATTAAATGGCATTTAAATTTTTAAAAACAAACTAATTTTAAAAGTAAATATTAAAATATAATTTGTTTTTATAAGAGAGAGTCTTTGAAGTTCGTCCAATTGTTTTGTATTGATTTACTTGAATTTTGAACCACAACTGAATGGTTTTATTCAAATGTATGTATGCTTGCCAATGACAGATTGTATGTTAGATCACTGTTTGTGACATTTCGGGAAATCAATACCTTTTATATTTGTGACCAAATATACCTACAAAAGCTTATTTTTTGTCAAAATTAACCCAAAAGTCTTTAAAGAACATAGCAGCCAGTTAGTTAAAAACTACATCAAAGATAATAATGTTCAATCTATTGCGATCAACCACCACTAAAGAGAAAATGGATCGAATGGAAAATATACCTACCATAGTTTGTCTTCTTGTCGACATCCACTAAATGTCCAAATGGTTTGGATTTTATGCAACAGTATTGTGCATTCAACATGTATTTTATGGAACTTTGCTTTAAAATGTTCTTTTCTTTGTCTCCTATCCTACTTGTTTAATTTTTATTTTAAGAACTTATGGGCCTATTACTTATTTTCCTTCAATGTAAATCATTTTGACACACTTACAAAACAAAAAAGACACAAATACTTTAAGAACAACAACAAAAAATAATCGAACCAAATAGTTAAGTACTATGATAAGCTCACAAATGTTTGGTTATGTATGTATATGCACAGAATAACCATCACAATTTCATCGGGCATTAAGGGCCATTAATATTAAAATCTGTTATTCAGAAAATTGTAATAAAAAAGTCGCTACAATTTTATAATAAACGAGTGTAAATGCACATTAATCTGTTTTTGGTTGGTATCATTTGGACTTTTTTATGCCGACAACGAGCTACGACTACACAAAGCAACAACACAACACACACCCCTTAAACTACAATAATTTTGTTTTTCAATAATAAAAACCTCAAATACACGCCATTGTTTGGTTAACACCTTAGTGCTCATTAAAAGCGTTACAGCAGTCAAATTATGCCACCGAACATATTTTTTTCTTCACCTTTTTATTTCCGATTCTATTTGTTTTTGGTTTATTGTTGAGTGTGTTTTTTTTTAAATTAAATATTTTTGTTTAATTTATGTGAATTGCATGCATATTAAAATCAAAAAGAGTGACGACTCCTAGTAGTATTTTGTATTTCGTTGTTTTGGGCCTCAGGGCTTTGAGTAAAAAAGATTTATGGATTTCTTTAGACACACGACTTTTTCAAGTTTTTTATTATTATGTATGTCCTTAATGGACAACGACGAAGACGCGGTGCTGTTGTCGACTGAATATAAGTTTCTTTTGTTTAAATTTTTTATGATTTATTTCGGAAATATTATACTGGACATGGAGAGCGCGGTTTTTTTTTCGAGAAAGAGACACTAGACACGCCTTTCAGTTAGAAGGGCGGGATTTTTACAAGACAATGAGGAACTTTTAAAAAAATGTATTTAATTTGCTTTTCCATTATATACTCTTTATTAGTAAAAGTTGAATATAACTTTATTATGTTGAATCTATTAAAGTTGAACTATTTTGTGATTAACTAATTTCATTCCTGGAGACATTTTCTTACTACTTTCTTAAATCATTTTAATTAAATTCTTTCATCAATATACGTACAGATCTTATTATTATTGATCAATTTATGTAACAATGGTAGAGTAGTCCATCCATCCATTAAGGTTTTAAGCAGATTTGCATTAAGCGAACATTTTTTTTAACAACATAACCAACAGTCTAAAAATCAAATTTTCTCAAAAACCGCCGAATTGATTTTATAAAATGTTCTGCATATTTTTTTTTGTTTGGCTTTTTCAGTAATATAAATATGTTTTTGTATTGCTTTAAAAGGGTACCATTATTTGGTCTTTATATTTTCTCAGGAACAAGGTAATGAATGGAAGTTGGCTTCTTTCGAATAGATTTCGCTGACTAAAAAACCGATTCAAAAAAGTTTCTAAACAAGCTCTTTTATTGTTCATATAATATTTGTTATTCTAAATATGTTTAATTTTTTGACTTTCTAAATTTTTCAAAATGCAATGTTTTAAAAACCGGTCTTCATTTTTTAACGAAATTCAAACACCAAACGTAAATTTGTATACACAATTAATTTAACAAAAATCCACACATTTAATATACATTTGTAATAATTAATTATAGGAAGTTATTGGAAACGGACCGATTCGTTGAATTGAACATTTTGACATTTCTCGAAGTTTCAAGATCCCTAGTTCGGGAAGTTCTTTTGTGTTAATAGCTTCAAAACCAGTAGAGATATCGACTTCAAATAAATACTCTCGCATAAAGATGCAGAAAGAACTCTCACAAAAATGTTCGTGTGGTTTTTTCTACCAAAGAAATTAAAAAAAAATCCTGGGGTGCACCCCACACCAATAACTTCCCATACGGTCTGTCGATTTGTTTTGCTTAAAAGTTTGCATGTTTTCGTGTTCGGTTAAAAAAGATGTTAGTTGAATTATTCTTAAAAAATTCAAAACTACCAATAATATTTTATATAAAGAAATATTTCATATAAAGAAAAAGCCTAGTTTAAAAATCTAGTTTTGTTAAAAAGATTTTTAGTCGAAAACGAATTTTTTAAAATCTAAGTAGCATTTCTTAATTTTTTTACAAATTGCATGAATGAAATTAATTTGAGAGATATCAAGAACCTATCATCAATTTTTAATAAATTTTTGTACTATTTCTTGTAGGTTTTATTTTTTTATGATTTTGTTGGATTTTAATAAATAAAAAAAACACTATTTTCTGTGAAATAAAAAAGTTTGAAGACAAAGGTTTTAATTTTTGAAAAGCTATTTGAGTCGAAAGTAAATTTTTACCAAGTTTTAGAATTGTTTTTTTTAGGTTTTCATTTTTTGTAAAAAAACGGTCAATTAGATTTTTCTCAAAATTTAACCGAATGTTGACAACAATATTCTGTAAAATAAAAAAGTAGTTTAAAGCCAATATCTCAAAGTTTTGAAAAGATATTTGAGCCGAAATCGATTTTTACCAACTTTTATTAAATTTTTTGTTTAGGTTTTTATTTTTTGTAAAAAAAACTGTCTATATTTTGCTAAAAATCTTAACAAATGTTGAAAACAATATTTTTATAAGTTAAAATTACTTAAAAGCCATAATCTCAAATTTTTGAAGAGATATTTGAGTCGAAATTGAATTTTTAGCAACTTTAAGTAATGTTTTTTTAGGTTTTTATTTTTTATAAAAAAAAAACTATCAATTCGATTTTTCTCAACATCTTGCCAGATGTTCAAAACGTTATTTTTTGTTGCCCAAAATTATTTTGGAGATGAAATCAATTTTTATCCGTAAAATTTTGGAGATGACTTTTTTTTTCAGTTTTTTTGATTTATAAAAATTGGATTTTTTTCAAAAATATACTTGTTTGGTATCACGTTACAATATATTCTATCAAATTTAATTCAATTCTCTAGCATTTTTGGTTCATGAGATATTTAGGGTTAATCAAATTTGTATTTAAATTGTCACCTTTTTTTAAACTGCTATGGTAAGAAAACCAACCTCTCGATTTTCTTGATAGCCTTTCTGCATCTTTCTGCCTTATTATCTAAATAACTAAATTTATTTTAAGCCGATATCTCTTCTGGTTCTTGAGCCGTGGTCGACGAGAAAAATGTCGGAAAAAATCGGACCCATTACAATTAACTCTAGAGACTTAAAAAAAACTTTAAAAAAAAGACATTTGTCACCTCGAAAACTGTACAAACAAAAAATGATTTTGTCTCCAAAACAATTTTGTGCAACGAAAAATAACGTTTTTAACATCTGGTAAAATGTTTAGAAAAATAAAATTGAATTTTTTTATAAAAAATAAAAACCTAAAAAAATTTCTCCTGGTCTGATGTTATATTGTGTGGAAACATTAACAGTAATTTTTAGTTGATACTAGTCTTCCTGAAGGGTTGAGTATTTTTGGTTTGCAATCAGTAAATACTACCACGCCAACACATTTCTCAGGAAGCAGTTCAACGTTGCTCGATCTGTTCTGGTTAAGTGATATTCAAAAATTTGCACTTTATGACCAACTTTCTGCACCAGGTTTTTCAAGACATGACCTGATATTTCTTGCATTCGATTTTCATATTTCTTCATATTTAAGAACATTCCGTTACAGGGACTTACAAAATATTAATTTAAATGCATTGGAACACCAAGCTAGAAATGTAAATTGGGAAGCTTTGTATTATATGCATTCAACAACGGAACAAGTACAATTCCTTAACGAAAATATTAAAATCTTGTACGATGCTCATGTTCCTTTAAAAACAGTAAGAACTGACGTTTATAGGCCTCCTTGGTTCACTTCCAAAATACGATTTCTTATACAGAAACGTGATGAAGTGGTGGAAACGATATAGACTACTGGAAATAAGACAAGTTTATTGCTCCCCAAGGAATAAAGTGATACAACAGATAAAAGCTGCTAAGGCCAAGGTTTTTTTTTTCTACACGTTAAGGTTCATCTTTGAACAAGCGTTAGCTGTGGAAGAATTTAAGAGAAATAGGCATTGGTAAAACAAAAGGTGACGCTGTTGACAATATCGATGGCAACGTCTTAAATCGTAAATTTGTTTTGTTACCATAAATATCCGTTTCCATCAACGTTGAAAACTCAAACAATGTAAGACTGGGCGAGAGGGCCATTACTTCAGCATTAAGTTTTGGTTTCACCACCATAAATAAATATAGTAGAGAGCCTTTTATCTTTAAAATCTAATGTTTCTGGCGTTGATGAGATTCACCCCATATTTTTAAAAGTTATTTTGCCGATTCTCTTACCATACATAACTCATATTTTGAATTACATTCTTACAACAAGTGAATATCCTCCTCAATGGAAACTTGCAAAAGTCATCCCTATCCCAAAAAATTCAAAAATGGACGATTTTAGGCCCATATCCATTTTGCCTTACATCTCAAAAGTTTTGAAAAATTGGTACAAAGACAAATGAATGCGTAGTTTAGTCGTACGAATCTATTAACGCCAAGCTGTATTACCTCGCTCATAAATGTGACAGAAGATTTGCGACAATCGATGGATGAAGACAAAACCTTTACTAACCTTTTCCAAGGCATTCGATTCCGTAGACTTCTTTGTTCTGTGCAACAAACTTCATAATTAGTTTAGTTTCTCATCCAATGCTGTAGATTTAATAAAATCTTACTTGAGTGGAAGAATAGTTGATATAAATAACAATTTATCTGAGTTTTTGTCAACTACTAGGGGAGTTCCACAAGGGTCAATTTTGGGTCCACTCTTGTTTTCATTGTACATTAACGCACTTCCTAGTATTGTAAAGTACTGTACAATCTGTATGTACGCCGACGATGTGCAGTTGTACCTAAGTTGCAGAGTCGGTCTCATTGAACATCATATAGCTTGTATAAACGAAGATTTGGTTGGTCTCAATCTCATAGCCTCCTATTAAACCCTTTGAAATCAAACTGTCTCATTATTTCACGGAAACCATTAGACTTATCCTACTTTCCATTGGTGTTCCTTAAAAATACTCCAATTATCTACTCTGAGACAGCTAGAAATCTGGGTATTGCTTTTAATCGCTGCTTGACGTTGGATAATCATATACATTCAGTCATAGGAAAAACGTATGGTGCTTTACGTTCCCTTAAATTCTGTCAATCTTTTACCCCTATCAAAACTCGAATTGTGCTGGTGAAAACATTAATAGTGCCAATTCTTATTAATTTATGGGTGTGAAATATATAGTTCGTGCAGTTTTGAAAGCAAGCGTAAATTAAATGTAGCTTTTAACAGCGCAGTTCGTTATATATATGGTTTACGAAGATATGAGCATGTTTCAGCGTTTTCAGTTAAGCTTTTCAACATGACATTTAACAGTTTCCTAGAGCTTCGTACTCTACTTTTGTTTTTGACATTTTACTAACGCATGAACCCGGCTATTTGTTTGAAAGAATACGAACACCTACTTCGAGTAGATCCGGACAACTCATTCATCCGCGGTACTCATCCTTAACATCGGAGCTCCAATTTTTATAAATAGTATTCGTCTTTGGAATAGTCTTCCACGCGATATTAGGAGTTTTGAAGATCCGCGAAGGATGAAGATAGAAATTAAAAAGCATCTATCGTCTTTAGATGTTTGAGCATTAATTATGATTAGAATTAATGTAATTAGTTTTCTTCTTATTTTTCTTTGTTTTAGAATAAATTGAAACTACTTTGAATTATCTTTTATACTATTTATAAAAATACTTATTTGTAATAATAGCTTTTCACTACCTTATAAGATATTGTATCGTACTGTGTTAAGCAAACGATAATAAATTGTTAATTGTTGTTAAAATTGATTTTTAACTCAAATATCTTTTTAAAAATTTACGATAAGGCCTTCCAAATAATTTTATCTTATAAGGAATACTGTTTTCAACATTCAGGAAAATTTTGAGAAAAATAAAATAAGCAAAATTGACAAAAAAATTAATAAAAGTTGGTAAAAATTTACTTTCGACTCAAATATCTTTTCAAAAATTAAAAATATTTTCTTTAAACTAATTTTATCTTAAAGAAAATGTTGTTTTCAACATTTATTACATTTTTTATAAAAATTTAAAAGTCCGTTATTTTTAGTAAAAAAATTAAATCTACAAAATTTGATCAAAATTTATGTTCGGTTCTCGATTTCTCGTGAACAATAGAAGACAGAAATTAGTTTCATTCATCCAAAATATTGTTGGTAATTTTTAAATTTTTAAGAATAATCGAACTGACAATTTTGTTAACAAAACACGAAAACCTTCAAATTTGTAAGCAAGACAAATCGACAGACGGGATGTTCAGCTATCAGTGTGGGTCGCATCACAGCCTCTTTTTTAAATTCAGATACATTTCAACCTTCGTGCAATTTTAAAGGTTTAGAGTCCTGGCAGGGGCATTTATCATTCGGGTTTAACATGCTTGCATGCGAATTTTTATTTAGAAAGTATTCGAATGCTTTCCGGATAAATTTCTAAAACTAAGTTTATTGAATATTTGAATACAATATCTTGACTTCATTTTGTCAAAAAAACACATTTGAGTTTAATCTCAAAAAGCCAATAACCTGATTTAGAATAAAATATACAACGATGAAGAACAATCACAAGCTCTTTTAAATCAATAAATTTAGACTAAGATAATTTTTAAATGAAAAGATTGAGTCGTTAAAAGTTTCTGACAACAAGATAAAAGTTTCTGACAACAAGATCTTTATCTAAATTGTTATCTATCCACCAATCGCAAATGGCTAAAAATGTTAGCAGATTCAATAATGTCGTTAAAAGTATCGTATGTAATTTACATTATAACACGATATTTCTTTTTTTCTAACTTTGGTCATCTTCTGATGATGGCTCTCATCTTACGCACAACCAAGCCTCTTTATAAGCTCCAAAGTATAGCTATATGAATATGCGTTGTTTTGGTTGTCACCGTCATGGTTGTCAATAAACATTTAGCCATTTGTAGTTCGTGAATATTCATCTATATAGCTATAATCTATATAGACAGGCTTTTTCTATAGCCAAATGACAGCCATTATTAGAGTTTAATTGGATTTGCCAATGGAATAAAATTGGTCAAGTAATTTTATTCAGGTGTCGTGTATAAAAGTAGTACATATGAACATAGATACACATTATATTTTTATATATTTATATAATAACGGTCAATAAAGTGCCAATTTAAATGGAAAAATTATCTGCTTATAGATTAACACTGGTACACACTAATACTTGACATATATCGTAATAAAAACGAGTAATTTTATTTTTATTATAGAAATTTAGTTATTTAATTTATTTACAAAACTAACGTTTAGGCTTAAGTCATTCAAACTAAAAATGAAAAGAAAAACTGTTTCTTAACAAGTTAATGATTTTACACGATGGCTGCTGTCGTCATGAATAAGTAATGTTCACGTCAATTTATGCTATAAGATTATTTTTTATTGATTCTAGTTCATAAAGGTCCTAAAAGTACACGTTTGCATAATTTGAATATAATTTAAGTCACTTTTCTTTATATTTGTCACACACGCTTGTCCCTTTGCAGATTTTAACTGAATTTTGTTTCGTCCTTAGTCTTGTTTTTTTTCTCCAGACAATTTGAGAACTTTAATTTTTAGTTTTCAAATAAGAAACCATAATTTTTGTATACTTAAAATGTCACCTATTTTTTAGAGCTTCTTTAAAATCGCCTTAAGCATAAAATCATAAAATTTCCAAAAATCTTCTAAAAAATGGCATCAAAAAGGCAATAGTCGCTTTCAAACGAAATCAATTTTTGGTGTAAATTTCTATAGAGTTATCAGACGCTTACAGAAATTCTAGAACATTTCTTAGTTTTCTTTGCTTAAATTCGAGAAAAAAACATTCTTTTGATCTGGATAGCTTACTGTTTTCGAAGGGCAGAAGAAAAAGTAGGTGTAACATTAAAAAGAAGTGAATTAGGTCCTTGGAACAATATTAAACCGAGTTTATTCGTCTATCATTGACCATCGAAAGAATGCTTTAACGAATCAGCAAAAAAAACAAAGTTAACAATTAATATGAACTATAAGGTTAGGTTAAAGTGGCTGTTGGTTGGGAAGTCCAACACACTTAGACCAAAGTATGGTCCGTTGTGATACCACATGGACTAGTTGATCGGCTTAACTCCTCGAACCAATTGGAGCTCCGAATGAAGCGTAGGAGACAAATAATGTCAGAATTTTTTAGATCGCAGGTACCGTTGAATATGAACTATTACAGAACAAAAAATAATATAAAGACCTTTACGATAGTAAAGCACTGGTTCTAAAACAAGCATTTTTATCCCACCTTATTTACATTTAAAACTATCGATGGAAGTCAATATTTATAAAATCAAATGTACACAGGTTATTATATCAGCCTGGGTAATTTAATTTTTGTTTATAATTTACAGGCATCAAAGGGTTATTAGTACCCTTTATATTTAAACACAGTGCGAGCATTAGGAAAATAGGGAAGGATTTAAGAGGAAATACCAGTCACATTGGTCTTAAAGTTCTGAACATCAAAATTGGAGGGAAATACAAAGTTTACCAATGCATTCCACATTCTCGATGTGCGATTTAAGAAAGAATCTCTATACTTCACAGTACGCCCGAAATTGAAATTGGCTAATTTGACAGAACATTGTTTGTAAAAATATCGATAAATAACGAAAGGGGGTTTTCTAGCGACATAAAAGTTTCGATTACAGTTCTATCGCCTATCATTTTAAAGCCCCTTTTTGTGTTCTATCCAAGAGATTTAAACTTCTTTAGGTGCAACTGCCCAAAAATGCGAATCATATTCAAGCTTTGGACGGATGAAGGCTCTGTAAATTGCAGCCAGATCAGAAGGGGTGGAAATTCTAAGAACCTGGCAGCATTTTTGACTATATCAAATATATGATAATTCCATAAAAGGTGATCTGTGATACACATACCGAATACAGACAGATGATTAGTTTCCTGGATGCAAGTGCCCCATATAGATAATGGTATCGATATGGTGTGTAACGCTTTAACGACAGGAGACAGCTTTAAGTTTTTGGAGCTTTGAATTCTACACGGTTTCTGACTCCCCTGTCAAGATCAGAATTTAATGAGCTTATCATGCGCTGCCGTTTAAGTTCCACATCCGAAGAACAAGGATGTGAATCTAGACACGAGTATGAAAAGCTGAGGGTACTGTCGTCAGCGAAACAGTTGAATGGATTAGAAGTGGCAGACATAAGATCATTTATGAATATAAGGAAGAGAGTCGGTGACAAAACGGAGCCCTGGCGCACACCAGCGTTTATTTTAAATGTTCAGAAGAAAGCAAATAAGGTGCATCACGGTCTACCACAATATCTAGAAATTAATTATCTAGAAAGTAAAAATCTCGAATATGAAAATCTCGAAAAATAAAAATCTGGAATGAAAAAAATCTCGAAAACAAAAATCTAGAAAAAAAAATCTCGAATGCAAAAATTCAAACATACATTCTGGATAACTTACTTCTCCTTAACAAACTTAAAGTTGACAAGTAAAGTTATCAATCATACAATTGCACATTTTACACAAATGCACCTGTCTTATTGTTTGCAAAAATTTTGTTTCTTGCTCAGAAAATAAAATATAGGGTAAGCTGATGTATTTGTGTTTTATTGACTTTTAACTGTTAAAAATACAAAAAAAAAATCTCGAATTTAAATTTTTTTTGAGATTTTTTTCTAGATAGAGTCTTTCGAGATTTTTGTTAGTTCTGGATTTTTGTGGATTCGAGATTTTTGCGTTCTAGATAATTTTTTTTTTATTTTCGAGATTTTCGGCATTCGAGATTTTTGGCATTCTAGATTTCGTCATGATCCCGGTGCATCACTTTCGCGATTAACGTTTTGATCAAGAAATATTAAGTCATTATTAACACGTCTTTGAGAGATTGCATTTGAAGAAGCAGAATAAGATATTCATAGTGAGGCAGATCATAAGGATCATCACAACGAAGAGCCTTTAGGGCAAAAGCTAATGGAATAATGTTCAATTGATTCAATATGTGTTCTCCTCCGAAGCTTATGCAAGATGAATACGAACATGGCAATTGCACAAAGAAAGAGTCCATAGGGATCATTGAACTCCTTTGCCCAGCGTTTTATAAAACCAAGCATAGAACTTGCCTTATCGACAGTAAAATTAATGTGATGTGTAAATTCTAAGTTGGAACAGAAATGAACACCTACATCTATAAATGTGAAGACGCGATAGAGTTTTTGCTGTGATATACAATAATCAAATACACTACCGATACGTTTTTTATTAAAAGGTATCGTCTGGCATTTTAAAGGGTTTTTTTCCCCACACAAAAATGTGAAACTTTCAATGTCGGCTTGTAAAAGAAAACTATCATGGGTGGACTTTATTATTATAAAAATTTCAAGTCATCATCAAAAATTAGAACTTCACTTAAGCGTGAATACATCGTTAATAGACAAGATAAACAAAAAAGGACCAAGATGGCTTCCCTGGGGAACACCTGATTGTGCAACAAAAGGTTTTGAATGAAAATTTCTAAATTTTACCTCATAGGATCTGGATAAAGGTTTGATTTGATCCAAGATAAGCAAAATGATGGAAAAAGAGCTTTAAGTTTAAATAAGATAATTTCGTGGCTATAAGCTGTTCATAAAACTTTAGTTTATGTTTAAGAATGTGAGGAGATTTGTAAATATTGATCTTTTTTTCACAAAACCATGTTGCTGTTCGCAAATGAATTTCTTTCTTAAAATTGCTACACTTTCACAAACAACTTGTACAAACAATTAAGGTATGCAAGCAAGCTTGGCAATAGGCCTGTTTGTAATATCCACCTTGTTACCTTTCATAATAATTGGTGGTAGAAATAACATCTTCTATATAAAAAATTATCTGTTGTTAAAGAAAGTTTGAATATCAGCGTAAGGGGTTCAACGTAATACATTACTACACTTTTTTAATACTATGGGGGAATACCATCGGATAAAAGATCTAGGACCGTACTTTGTAGCACAGGGATTTGACTACAGCTATTTTGCGAAAAGAAGTGAGTTATGAAAATATACTTTATCAACTACTTCTTGGCTATTAACAAATGATTCACAGAAATTGGTTGTAACAGATTTACAGATATCAACAGTTTTATCTAAAGAAAGGTTCTTGTAAGTGAAAATCCAGTAGTTTTTAATTTCTGCGGCAAGAAGGATGTGGAATCGCACTACGCGCAATACAATATAAATTACTCAAATATTTATGTAAAAAGAGGCAGGGTTGCGACACACATTCATAACTTCCCATCCCGTCTGTCAATTTGTCTTGCTTAAAATTTGTCTAAATGTACTCGTATCAATTTTTACCAAAACTGCGTACTATTTTTTGTAGATTTTATTTTTTATGGAAACAACGGACTGTTGGATTTTTATTTAAAAATGACTGAATATCGAAAACAATATTTTCTGTGAAATAAAATAAGTTTGAAGCCAATATCTTTAATTTTTGAAAATCAATTGGAGTCGAAAGTAAATTTTTACTAAGTTTAAGTATTGCTTTTTTTAAAGTTTTATTTTTTGTAAAAAAACCTGTCAATTCGATTTTTATTCAAAATTTTATCGAATGTTGAAAACAATATTTCTTATAAGAAAAAATTAGTCTAAAGCCAATATTTCAAACTTTTGAGTCGAAAATCAATTTTTCGGTTTTTAATTTTTTGTTTCGGTTTTCGATTTTTTTCAAAATTTTACTAAATGTTGACAACAATATTTTTTGAAAGATAAAATTAGTTTAAAGCCGATATCTACAATTTTTGAAAAGATATTTGAGTCGAAAATCAATGTTTACCGACTTTTATTAATTTTTTTTAGGTTTTTATTTTTTGTAAAAAAAAACTGTCAATTCGATTTTTATTTGTTCGCCCCAAGTATCGAACCAATTTTTACCAACTTTGAGTAATATTTTTTTTAGATTTTTATTTTTTGTAAAAAAAACTGCCAATTCGATTTTTCTGAAAATTTTATCAGATGTCAAAAACATTATTTTTCGTTGCCAAAAATTGGTTTGGAGATGAAATCATATTTTAGTCGTAAATATTTTATAGGTGACACCTTTTTTTTTCAGTTTTTTTGATTTATAAAAAAAATGTTAAATAGATTTTTTTTCAAAAAATATACTTCTTTGATATCACGTTACAATATTATATAAAGTTTAAATCAAGTCTCTAACGTTTCTAGATATTTAGGGTTAACCAAAAAAATTTTCACCTTTTTTTCAAACTGCTATGGTAAAAAAACCACCCACTCAATTTTTTTGAGAGCCCTTTCTCCATCTTTCTGCCTTATTATCTGTAGAACAAAATTTATTTGAAATCGATATCTTTTCTTGTTCTTGAGCTATGGACAATGAAAAAACGTCGCGAACGTACGGACGTACGAACGTATGTACACAGGCACGCACAGACATCTTTCTAAAAATCTTTTATTTCAATTCTAGGGACCTTGAAACGTCGAGAAATGTCAAAATCTTCAATTTGACAAATCGGACCCATTACAATAACTTCCTATGGGAAGTTAAAATTTTGAAATATTGGCCCTAAACTAATTATATCTTATACAAATTATTGTTCTCAGTATTCAGTCAAATTTTGGGAAAAATCGAATTAACAGTTTTTTCATAAAAATGAAAACTATAAAAAATAGTACGCAAACGCAACTTACATTCTTAAAAATTGGTTTCCACTAAAAGTCACTTTAACTAACACGGAAACCTACAAACCTTTTAAGTAAGACGAATCGGCAGACAAATTTGGATGTTATCAGTGTTGGTCGCAACACCTAAGAGGCTGGGATAAAAACATAATCTGAGAAATAAAATACATAAATAAATAGTTGAAGGCAATATTTGACGTTTCATTTTTTTTTTTTTTCAATGAAATAATGTTGGTACCATTGATATTTAAAGCGAATGGCTAAGTTTAAAAATAAATTCGCTTTTACATTCGAACTTTAGCGAAAGTTCCCTTCGCTACTCATAATGAGGGCATTTACATTAGTCACGAAACGTTTTTAATCTTATTTTAGCTCTGATCTTAGTTAAAAATAAGTTTAAGAAGACATTTTGACCTTTTTTATCCCAAATAATCGTTTATACGTTTTATCCCTTTGAATAAATGGCATATGTTTTGTGCAGCATTGATTAAGAGTACTGAATACAAAACAATTTCACTCAGATAAAATTTTGTAAAAAACAAAAACTTTAAAAAGCTCATATTAAAAAGTTAGTGACGTTAGATAATTTTGTACTCACAAAATTCTTTCCAATTTTTTCTCAAAAACCAAATTTCATCAAATAAAATATTAAAGGTCTAAAAAACATGTGCAATTTTATTACACCTCAAAATTATTTTCCGTTTTTCAATGTCTCGAACAAATCATACGAAAAGAAACAGCAAAACGAAAAATGAATCCAACTGTAAATAAGATGAAAAGAAATCAAAGCAAGAACAAAAATCCAAATAATAACACAAAATATATTTTTTTATAAAAAAAGAATTAATTATTTTATTTTTGAAATTAAGCATATTGTTCGTTTTTTTTTTAAATACTAATCATAACCAAAAACATTTTGTCTTTTTTTTATTCAAATATTTTATCATTTAAAAAATGAAAATTATAAATATAACTTAATACCATTAATTAAACAACTTAAAGTTTATTACAAAATTAAAATTAAAGAGAACTCAAAATTCTACATTCACACATTATGTCTTTTTTGTTTGTTTTATTTTAAAATCATAAATTTGTTTGTTTTGCTTTTTATATAGGTGATAATTATAAATAATAAAACAGGAAATAAAATAAAAATAAATAATAAATTAAATACTTAAAAATGAATAAAAATTTAATTTTTCTTTTCTTTTTCTCTTCATCATGAACTTCATCTTCGTCCTCAAACAATTTAGAATTTTTCTTCTTTTATTTAATTTTTTCCAAAAACTTAATCCAACAAAATCAACCGAAACATTAACAAAACAAAAGAGAAACTTAACTGGTTTCGAAACAATTTCCAAATTTTTCACACTAAAGATAATAATTAACAAAAATTTAATTTTTTTTTTAATTTTTAATTCATTTGATGAACAAACAGATTTTGTTTTTTAAATTTTTTTAAATTCTGACTTTTGAAGAATGAAGGTTTTTAGTATTTTTTTTATAATTTTTGCAAAAAAAATTAGGTTTAATAATTTAAATTAAATAACTTAAAAAACTAAGAGAAATTTTATTTTGTTTTTGTTCAAACTTAAAATAGTATAACTGTATGTGTGTCTGTTGTATTATTTTGTTTGTTTGTATGCAATTATAAATTTGTGCTACTACACGCTAAGGATTCACAACCTTCGTTTAATAATTAATTAGTTTAGGTGTTTTTTGTATTTAAATTTCATTTAGGGAATGATTTTTGTATTTGAAAAAAAAAAAGAATTAATCTTCAAGATTAACAGTAAGAAACAAAAATTGCATACTTTTAGATGTTGTCTGCTTTAAATTTTGGAATAAACTTAGGAAATAGAGATGGAAATTTTAATTAATAAATAAATAAATATAAATATCGAGTATAAGCGTTAAGAGGGAATATAATTTAAATATAAACTGGGGTGGGAAACAAATTTATTTATATTAAATTTTATACATATAAAATATATATTTTTAATTGAAATCAAATGAGAAACCAGAAGCAAATTTGTTAATCGAGACGAAACGAGACGGGAATTTGGTACAAGGGGGACGAACAAAATTCTATAAATTGTCTTAATACGTATATGTTTGAATGTGTCAAATTTATTTGTGTTTATGTGTGTCCAACTTATAAATAGAACTAAATTACTGTTACTGTTTTTTGTTTTTCTTTTTTTTATACATAAAAAAAATAATATTCTCAGTCTTGGCAGAGATTATCTTCAATTCGTGACTCCTACTCCAAATGTTTCAACCTTTTTTTTAGTAAAAACAAACTCAAACACTATCGAGCTCTCGGGCTGAAGATCTGTTCGATTTGTTTACTTAAGCAAGTGACCATAACGTTTCTGACTTATTAGTGTGTTTTTCTTGTTTGTTATAATTTTAATTTAAAATATCTGGCCATTTATAAGAAAATATATTATATATTATATTCTAAATACTAATCTCCTAATTAGGAATCTCAATTTTTGTTTTTCGTTTTTTTTTTTTGTAATTTTATCTCAAAATAAAACTTAAATAAAATTAAATTAAAAATTATCTCTCCATAGGAGAATTTTGTATCATGCAGCTGTCACTGTCTGTGATCGAAGTGACATTTGACATTTAAGTGTCAAAATATTTAGAATAAAATGTTGATTTTTTTTTAGAATTTTAAGCACTTTCTGTTTTAACAACCAATGGCATACTTAGCCCAGCCAAATGCATTGGCGACGATTTGTGGTGTCCTTTGGCGAGATCATTTTCACTTTTAACCAGCAGAGGGATGTTCATTTTGACGTCTGTCAAAATAGGTGAATCCATCATGCCGCTGCCGTTGTTGTTGTTGTTATTATTGTTATTCAAATTACTGCTGTTGTTGTTATTATTATTGTTGTTGTTATTGTTGTTGTTATTATTATTATTACTACCACGCTGTTGAGCCTCATATCGGGTGTGGGTGCGCATGTGCCTGGTAATCATATCACGACGACATGCCGCATACGGACACTGTGGACACTTGTAGGGTTTCTCGCCAGTGTGTGTGCGCTGATGCGTTGACAAATGGTCGGAGCGGGAGAAGACTTGGCCGCAGACTTTACACGTGTAGGGCTTGACGCCCGTATGCAATCGCATGTGACGCGTCAGCATATCAGAGCGAGCAAACGACCGATTACACACTTCGCAGCAATAGGCTTTAGCTATGTCTGTGGACGGGTTGCGGGATTTGTGACGTGATGCCATGTGCTTGGCCAGACGATCGTGCAGTGAGAACATTTGACCGCAGACTGGACAGACGTAGGCGACATCGGATCCTGGAGGCATCTCTTCGACCACAGGTGAGACGTCGAGATTGTAACGCCATGCGACGGATTCCTTGGTGGTGGGTGATGCAACGTCACCTTTGACAACAGGTACTCCAACATGACCACCGTGTTGCATGTGCAGGGTGGGTGGTGCTGATGCTCCACTTGGGATCTCGCATTTAATCATGCCAGGATGCGGTTGCATGGGATAGTGAGCTTGATGCGGACTGTGTGGCATGACCATGGGTGAGGGCGGAAGTGGGGGCAGTGGCGAGGGTGGGGTATAGAGTTTCTTGCCCCGTGTTGAGAGATCAAGCGGACGCTCCTGTGGTGGTGGCATTTCTTGTTTGATAGGTTGCCTTTCCTGATGCTGTTGCTGATGCTGCTGCTGTTGTTGATGTTGCTGTTGTTGCTGTTGTTGCTGTTGTTGCTGTTGCTGATGTTGCTGTGACTGTTGCTGTTGTTTTGGACTCTGGCGACTATCACTACTGCGAGGCGATGGAATGGGTGGTGTAGAGGCTTGGGTAGGTGCTGGCGGAGGATGGTCTTGGTGGCCACTCAGGGCCTTTTGTGGCGGAGAATCTTGCATCGAACTGGGGGTAGATGGCGCTGCACTACCGGCATAGAGATCATTGCGACGTCGAAACACCTCATTGAGATACTTCGTATGCAAGTAATAGCCAAACAATGGCGACGGAATCGGGAAGTACCTATCATAAGGACTTGGCAGTTGTTCAGTCTTAATGTCAACATGTAGCTGATTGTCCACATCATTCACTTCGGCCAACTGAAGCGGACTCACACTGATTCGAGGACTCTCCGAATTTGACAGATCTTCCCCGGACTCCTCCTCACCACTACTGGCCCGTTTGGCAACATAACCATCTTCATCAACATTATTGTTGTTGTTATTGTTATTCAAATGATTGGCAACATTGTTGTTATGCAATTTATCTAGCACAGCCGACAAACGTTTTCGCTTCCTCTGCTTCCATGGCATATTATTGTTCGTCACATAGGGTTGATTGTTATTGATATTTTCTGTTGTTGCTGCTATCGCTGCCGCAGCTGCGGCTGGCGACGTTGTCGTTGTCATCGATGTCACTCCTGATGATGTCAAATTTTGATGAACCATCGACAGAGCAGCCATTGTGTGTAATTCTTGTTGGTGTTGCTGTTGCAATTGATGTTGTTGCTGATGATGGTGTTGTTGTTGTTGCTGTTGTTGGTGTTGCAACTGTTGCTGTTGCAACCGATGATGATAATGATTGTAATGATGATTGTGATGGTGATGATGATGATGGGAAGCAGCGTTGTGATGCCCCATAGGGTCAGTACCTTCTGCCATAGTCATTAGGTCGTCGATTATTGATTGATTTGGTGATGAATGATGAAAGGGAGGAATGTTGATGGATTTCTATTTAAACGTTATTGGAGAATTGTGTATGATTTTCAGGATTACACACTAATGTTGATAGTGCTAGTAGAAGTGACATTTGTAGAACTTCAGCAGAGATCTGTAATGAAAAGAAAAAAAAAAAGAAAAAGTTAGAAACTGAGTTAAAGTGAAAGTTCTAAAAAAATACTGATTGTTTAATAAAGAAGTATTCAAAGTGAGCTTTTTTGTAATAGTACACAACGATCAGTATTGGTAAACAGTATATCTAAATAATAAGCTGTAGTTTTAGAATCGATAAGTTATATTTTGAACCAAGGCTTCTGTCGAAATATCCAGGACTTTAATGATATCGAATTTCTTTGAAATTTAATGGAAACAGAAATTTCATCAAAACTTTTTAATGAAGTTCAGAAAATTGTTGAACATTTTTCGAAATAAAAGAAGCAACAGTGCGCTTTCACAGCAAAAGGTGAAACAAAGGTGAGTACTAGATAGTTTTTTCTCACACCTAAACTTTCGAAATGAAATTTCATTTCCTAAACCCATTTATCTTACTATACTCTATACGCAGAGCATAGAACTAAACTGTATCCTCTTGATGTTACCGCGTTACCTATATTGCATAATATTTTGGCTGCTTTTATGTCCATTTATTGTGGGTCCAGTAAATTGGAGGAAAATTGTTCAAAATTTGTCTCTGCAAAAATTCATGCATAAGACTATAAGTATATGTTTTCTACCTAAGCCTCCTTCTGCAAAACAAACAAACAAACAAAACGAAAATAGCTTGAAAGTATAGCGTTAGCGTAAAATTTCGCCAATAAATTTACTTTTGCCTCAGTGCGCACAAGGCTATCATCCAAAGATCTACGTATATGACCAGATATATAGCCCCCCGCTCGCGCTATCTACTTTGGTATACTATACTGGCCACTATAGGTACCTACATTATGCCACCAACACACCGCATATGCCTGGCGAGAAGGGCTGGATAGCTGGCTAACTGCTTGGCTGATGCTGCAAGGCATATCTTTGCTGCTTCTCTGTTATGGTACAACAAAAGATATAGTTTTTGGTTTTATGGGGCGCAAATTTATTGCATTTTATCCCCTCTAGAGAAATGGTAAAGGATATTCTGCCCGGCTGTTATATAGCCTCATATCCGATGGGTTATAGTTCTTGTCTGTTGTGTTCTGTTCTTTTTTTTCTGTCCTCATCTTATTCTACGGTAAGGCACACTTTCTGCCCAGTTAGAGAAGAATTTTTGTTGCTTCGTTTTGTATTGTAGAAAATCTATTTGCTCGGAAAAAAGGATTTTTGTGTTAACTCTACCATTCATTCCTTGACCTGTGATGAGAGAGAAGTTAGTAACACAAGCCAAAAATAAAGAAAAACAAGGGTGAGAATGAGGGAGAAACTGAGTGTGTTTACAAGAGGATCGATGCAAACACACGTACCTACAAAAAAGTGTCCTTACTTCAAATGGATTTTACAGAAGACTCGCCACAGAACTTATTTATGGCTTACACTCGCTCATGTTTGTTGTTAATTTTATTGCGTTCTCCTCCACACTGTCGCCGAAGATGACCCCACCGACATTTTTATAGCCTATGTTTCTTTCTATCACAATAATCAAACCCTCTACAGCAAAAGTTGGTAGGATATTTTAGAGTCATGGCCTAGAAGGGTCCCACATACTCTTCGTTGCCGTTTTGATTCAGGACATCACCTTCACCGTCTCTGATTCTCACTCCTTTTTCTCACATATCACACTCTTATACCTCCCCCATATCTCACTCTCTCTTCCTCGCTGTGTGTCTATGCACGGTTGGTTTTCTGCTGCATTGCGCTTATCCTTGATGTATGCGATGGTATGTGGCAACGAAAAAAAAAAAAGAAAACTCTCCACTAAAAAGGAGAATCCAAAGTTAAACATATGAAATCCTTCTACACCCCTTCTGAAGCCAACCACTGGAACCAACCAAAACCAACTAAATAACCCACCAACCAAACACCCCCATCACCATCGTCGTTGCACTCTGTATATCCGACTATTTATCCATCCTCCTAGATACGAGTATATCCTATGTGACCTGACCTGGTAAGTTGGCTCGAAATGACGACGCGCGGCATGACATAGCAAGGCGAGTCGGTGCGGTGCGGTGCGGTGGCAGCAGCGGTAGCGACAATAGCAGCAGCAGTGGAAACGATGATGATGACAACGGAAATGACTGGGCAGTAAAACGATATATAAATATGTACGGTAAGTTGTACGTGTGCCCTGGCTGCCTTGATATACTGCCACACAATACTGCCTTTAGGTGGAGTAGGTTTAATCTGGATGTGGAGCATGCCGTGTCCTTGTTACTGTAGAAAAAGGCGCGTATACAATTAAAAAGTTCCTCTGTTAATTTTTCGGAATTTATTTTGTTGTTGTGTTTTTTTTTGTTATTTTTGGAAGGTTGTTTTATTGTTTCAGCAAAAAAAAAAGAAAAGAAAGAAAATAATGAAGTGAAAAGGGCAGAGACGCCAAAATAAATAAAGAAGGTTAACTATGGGTTTAACAAAAAATGCAAAAACCAACAAAAAAAATATTCACACAGTTCAGTCGTAAATTTTTTCTGCCGGGGTTCGTTTTGTATACTGCATTAAATGGGGTGTTTAATCTACCCCCAACCATGAATTAACAGAAACAAAAAGAAATAAACTCCCACCATCATCACACTGCCCTATAAAAATGGGGATGGAGATGCAATTCATTATCTTAATTGGTGGTAATTATACATTGCACGCTGACAACTATGTCAAGTTACACAAGCCCTGGCTTCGTCGTTTGGTTGGTTGGCCGGTTCGGTTGGTCTTTGGTCGTAGCGGGCCGAGTCGAAACGATGAAAAAAATTGCACCAAAAAGTTTTTTGTTCGCTTTTTTGAGATTTCTGTTTTTGAACCAAAACAATTTATGGCTGTCTCGGGGCAGTTAATTCTCTTCAACTATATATACAAAAGAGGGGGTGGTGTTGTATGCAGAGATTCAACAACAACAAATATAAAACTGTGTACGTATATTAGCGAAACAAAAAATCGCGTGATTTTTAAGTTTTGCAGGCAGACGACTACGACGACGATGAACGAGGACGACGATGAAATTTATAAAACAACACTTACAGCAGCAGCAACAAAATGGCCATGAATAAGGACCGCGTCGTTTGTTGTCGTCGTCGTCGTCGTGTTTATACAAAATACCCTCAAGTGATATTAACATGATATATTGAAATCAGCAGCGCTAAGTAACTGCTGAGAGGCTATAAGTTTTCATTTCATGTACATCAGCTACCTACACTAAAAACGTGCATGTGGATGATATTTGAAGAAAAAGAAAGATGAGGGCGCATCATCAGAAACAAGGGTGTTGAGAATATAGACTTTTAGATACAAAAATATCTTTAAGATACACGAGAAAACGATTGAAAAACCATAAAAGATAGGAAAAAAATAATTAAGAAAAATAGAGATACTTTTAGAAAATAGATTTGTACGATTTTGACAAATTTGATACACAACTATTTCAAAGGTACTCGTGTATTTAAAGGCATCTTTCAAGAATTTATTAGACCTAGATATTTGGTCTCTTTTTTTTATTTTTGCGAAAATACTCTTTTCTTCGGTTTATATAAAATTTTATATGCCACGAGTTAACAATTAAATATTTTTGTTTGTATCAAAAATGCAAATGAAGTGATTTAATTTTGTTTTGTTTGTTTTGAGTTTGATTAGCATGAACACAAAAAACTCTTTATTTAAAAAAAAATAAAATATAATATCAGTTAAATTTTATCGCATCGTGATCGCAGTTAGTTCGACAAATTATCGATTCAAATTTTGGACAAAAAAAATAAAGAATTATTTGAATTTTATGTAAATCATTTTTTATAAACTTTAAGGCAGAGACAAAAAATGTATTGTTGGCAAACTCGTAATTATAACATCTAAGTTGTGAGTTGAGTATTTTTATAAGTTGAAAACTAAGTGAAAGACATGTTCTTTTAGAATATGTATCTTTTATATTATTTTTCTTTTAAATCGATCTTTTTTCACATCTGTTGGTTTACTCTACAAAAATGAACATGATCATTTTTTAAAAACATACAAATGTATCTCTATCTAGTGAAGGAGAAAATTGTGATCACTGAATATGTTTATAAACAAAGCATAGTTGTTAACACACTTAAGTCTAATTTAGAAACATTTTTCATAAGATATCTTCTCAAATCATCATTGACCAAATTTTCACACAATAAAAACAAACAAAAATGTAACAAAAAAAAGCTACTTTATTCTTCATCGTCATATGCCTAATGCAGGTCTTATAACGGGGTTAAATTATTGATAAGTTAAACTTAAACTTAAAAATAAAAAAAAGGAAAAGAGATGCTAATCAAGAAAAATTTATTTTAATGAAGATTAAAGCTCAGAAGTCCATACCACATATATTATTACTCTTCACTTCATCTTTTTTTTTAGTTTTTTGTTAATCGGTTTACCCAAAAAAGATCGAATCAGGGATTGGTCTTATAGTTAGGTTCAATCTATTTAAATCGAATAAAAAATTAAGATATTTTCTCTTAATGGTGTCACACATCTTTTTTTTCAAAAAAATAAAAAAAAAACAACCTACAAATATAATCTTTTATAAGATAAATGATGATGCACCTATTTACATAACACTAAGAATGTGATACAAATAGTATCGAAAAGTTTTGTTTTTTAGTTTTGTTTTGTTAAAAGTTTCCCACGATAAGAAATGCTATGCATTGGCTTAAAGATTGAAATATATATGCAAATAACGGAGAAGCAGGTGGAAATTTTTGTTAGTTCTTGATGAGACTAGGGAAATTTATTAGAAGCATATTGGTAGCAAATGGATAAGGTATGAAGATGAGAGAAAATTTCACAGAATCAGTCTTCTTGTTTTATATAGAAAACAAAAATGAATGTTTAATCTTAAAGCAATTTGTAGACATTGAAAAAATAAGATGACAACCTATCGATTAATTTTCTTTGAGTTATCGTTTTAAGCTGTGTCTATGTATTCCGTACGAAGTATTTTGATACTGTTTTGTTTTTTAGCAAGTGTTGGGTCACTGAGATAATGTGGCGCGTGAGGCGTGAAATTGTAGTTTTGATAGATCTATCAGCGCTTATTTGGGGGAACATATTTTTTTTTCTAAAAGAAAGGTTGGTTTTATAATCAATAAGTCAGGAGTTCATTATTCATTCAACGTTTTTATGGGTTTAAGCCGCAAAATATTAAATCGGAAACATTTATGATTCAATAAATTAGTTAGCGCAACAGTCCTTTAAGAACTAGAGCCTAGTGACTTACAATTATCAACCATTCCTGTGTGCGAGTTATGTTGTCAAAAATGGAGGAGACCTATAGTTTCAAGCTGAATCCGAACGGCTAGTTTGAGAAAGCACTTTTTAAGACAAGAATTACTTTTAGAGGATTTGTGAATTCCTTGCAAGGTGCAGTACTCGTGAAAAAACTTAAGAGGGGCAGGGTTTGAACCCAAGACCTCTGGCATTGCAGCTCAGAGTACTAACCATCACGCCACGGGTGATTCATCTGACAGAAATTTTACTTCATATTATAAATAAGAATATTTCGTCTAGAATCCAGAAAAAATTGTAAAACAAGTAGAAGAAAACTAAATTTCCCAAAGTCAAGTTCCAATAAATAAATCTTCAATAGCGCCACCTGTTACACCAAGAATGTTTATCCTTATGAAAAACCAAATGTGCCAAAAACTGTGTTAAAATATTCGAATTTTATGCTCGTTTCACTTAACTAGTCACCCTGTGTATTTTTTTTTATATCTCTTTCTAACTCCATTGACCATTTGGCCAATAGGGTAAGATGTATTTTTCTCTCCAAAAAAATATAAATTTGCACCAACAAAATAAATTGAAAAAAAAAATGTGGGTGTATTTGTTGGGGCGGCCATTCGCTATGCACTACCGCCGCGCCGACAACGACGTGTGTCGTTGTCGATCTCTCTTTTAACAGTCGCGAATGAAACTATGATCACAGCAAAATAAAATAAAGAAAAAACGTGTTGAGTATTAATAACCAACACGCTTATACCCCATAACCAAACGATCACCGTACCGTCAATCTTTTTGTTGTTGTTGTTGTTGTTGTTGTTGTTGATGTTATATTATTCCTACCTCCATTGGGATACAAAACAGTGAAACAAAAAAGATTGGAGCGGGGATTTAGAGTGGGGGTATGAATTGGCGGAATTAATTGAAAAGATAAATACATCAACAGACAAACCAAAGTGAGCAAAATAAAAAAAATAAAAAAAATGGAATAAATAAATAAATAGCCCAACCATTCATCGCTGACTGTTTTGTGTGGATTGTGACTGGTTGAATGTTTATTCTTTTGTATTTTTGCTCCAAGTTTGTTTTCTTTTTTTTATAAAGTGAGGAGTGTGAGTATATTGGTGTGGTGGATAAAAAAAAAAACAACAACACATAAAATAAAACTATCTCTCTTGGTCAGTTGCGATTGAATTATGAATAACTTAAAAGAGACAAAAAACATCATAAAATAGAAATGGTGGATATTTCAACAGCCATTTTATGAAGGTGACAGTTTTTTTTTTTAATCTCCTCTCTCTTATGCGAATATCATTTTATCCTTAACGGAACCTCACCACTCAACACACATCACTTGCATATCATAAAAACGGGGGTATTCAATTAAATATTTACTAAAGGGGTGGGCCAGTGCTGCCACCCAGGTACTGAAAGGTAGGTCGGTCGGAGTATTCATATCACTTCATCAATGTCGATTGATGAACAGCAAGCATAAAGTTTTGTATGATTGTCGTCATGTCGAGAAAGTTGTTGATAAGCAACCCACTTCAGTGTCATTCAAATAAAATACAACAACAAACAAAAAAGCCTGAAAAACTCGAGACCAGACAGTGTGGGAGAATTTAAAACGCATTGAGTGTGGTTAAAAGTTAAACAAGAGTAAAAAAATGTTTCTTAAAAAAAAGATTGGAAAAAACATACAGACATGGGGCAGACAAGATACGACCAACGCAAATTTTGCGCCGATATTTTTTTTTATTATTTATCTTTTTTTGCAATTCCTACACTAGATGACTCTATTTTTATTTTTTGTTTGCTTTTATCACGTTTTCTTTTTTTATATTTTGCGTGGACAAATGTGCGGATAAATCATGAACATATATATATTTAAAGTGTGGAGTATTAAAATGTCACCATTTGAGGAGGAGGAAGGGTGAGAGTGAGAAGTTGTGGTTAAGCAAATATGATGAATGCATAATTCTGTCACTTTTATGATGTTCTTGGTTGTCTGGTAGATTCTGAGTTTGTCAATTTCCTTGGCTTTTTTTCTATTTTTGAATGATTGCTTCATGAATTATTAAGAATATTGTTTTCTTAATGCACTTGGCCTTAGGGGATTATAAGATTGAGAGGTTTTTTTGTTTACTTTTAAAGTGGCTTAATTTGCTTCTTAAATCAAAAGCATGCAATAACTTCTTTTGAAATATTTTTTGTTTGAAGTAAGTATACGCCACAGTGTCCTTCATTGTAATTTTTAAGAATAGGATATTTGTAAGAGTGTGGAGGCTCGATGAAGTGAACCAGAGGCCAATACAAATACAGTAGCTCGAGGCTATGTCAAAGAATTGATTTAAAAAAATAGTATGTTTATGTATAGTCCACTCATCTTTCTTTTGGATTTTAATTACATCCCATAAAATATTTAACTATTTTACATATTAATTCAAAAATTGGATACAATTTAATATAATTTATTTGTATGCGCAGCTTAATTAAGTTCAAATTAACATTTTAGTTTTTTTTATTGGCTTTGGTTATTGCTTATTTTAAAACTAAGTTAATTGTTTGATTAATTTATGCAGTAGGAGTGGTTCTTTGAGTTTTGTTTTGCTCTGTCATTAATTTATTATATTTATCATGATTTATAGCATAATTTATAAGAATAAATTAATATTTTTGTTTATATTATAAATTAACTAGTGATAAATCTTTTGTTTTACAAATAAAACAAAAAAATTAAAGAAAAACTAAAAGAAATTTACATCTTGATCAGCTAATAATAGTTTGTTAAGGTGATATATTGTTTATGATATGTTTTAAACATTTGTTTGTTACTATTTTTAAACATAATTTTTCTTAAACAAATAAAAGGATATGCCTTTAATCAATTTTCAATAGAATTTATTTGAAAGGGGTTTTATTATAGATTCTATTTTGCCAAATTTGAATTTAATAATTTAATCAAAATAATATCTTTTATGATTTATCACAAGTTCAAGAGGTTTAAATAATTTTGTATATGTACAAATGTATCACGTGATGTTATCATAAATTATTAAAAAATTATACTTTATAGATAATCCAATTGGAATTTTAAATTTGGTTTAAAACAATATGTCAAATAGTAAAATCATTTGGTTTCAAACTCTGCGGGATACTTTTGTTTTTCTAAATTGGAAGGAATTTGAAATCATATTCTCTATTTCTTGATTTTTATTTGACTTTTCAAAGAAATGAATGTACATTTTTGTGATTTTTTTAAACTATTTTTATAATCTATTTTTATTTATTAATAAACTACAATTTTTAATTAAACTTGGAGTAAAAACCTTGGGATATCGTTTTTTTGGTTACTCTTAATATTCGATCTTATTTTCAATCCCTTGTAAGACAAATAGTTTGCAATGCTGTTTTTAAATGCATATTTATATAAATTTTCGATAAGATTAGGGCTCGTCTTAATTTTTATTGTATGTAAAAATAAATAAAATTAAAGTTTTAGCCTTAAATTATGCAATACGCCTTACACTACCAACGATAATAAATTTCAATATCATAACTAAACGGTGATTTTTTAAGAGCTTGAGAACTTTTTTTAAAAAAAAAACGCATAATATTGCAAAATCTCATCGATTCTTTATTTGAAACGTTAGATTGGTCCATGACATTTACTTTTTGAAGATAATTTCATTTAAATGTTGACCGCGGCTGCGTCTTAGGTGGTCCATTCGGAAAGTCCAATTTTGGGTAACTTTTTCGAGCATTTCGGCCGGAATAGCCCGAATTTCTTCGGAAATGTTGTCTTCCAAAGAAATGTTGTTGAAACCACATGTCAACCAAGTTCAGTTCTTCCATTTTTGGCAACAAAAAGTTTGTTAGCATTGAACGATAGCGATCGCCATTCACCGTAACTTTGCGTCCAACAGCATCTTTGAAAAAATACGGTCCAATGATTCCACCAGCGTACAAACCACACCAAACAGTGCATTTTTCGGGATGCATGGCAGTTCTTGAACGGCTTCTGGTTGCTCTTCACTCCAAATGCGGCAATTTTGCTTATTTACGTAGCCATTCAACCAGAAATGAGCCTCATCGCTGAACAAAATTTGTCGATAAAAAAAAGGATTTTCTGCCAACTTTTCTAGGGCCCATTCACTGAAAATTCGACGTTGTGGCAGATCGTTCGGCTTCAGTTCTTGCACGAGCTGTATTTTATACGGTTTTACACCAAGATCTTTGCGTAAAATCTTCCATGTGGTCGAATAACACAAACCCAATTGCTACGAACGGCGACGAATCGACATTTCACGGTCTTCAGCAACACTCTCAGAAACAGACGCAATATTCTCTTCTGTACGCACTGTACGCATTCGTGTGGTTGGTTTAATGTCCAATAAAGTAAACTGAGTGCGAAACTTGGTCACAATCGCATTAATTGTTTGCTCACTTGGTCGATTATGTAGACCATAAATCGGACGTAAAGCGCGAAACACATTTCGAACCGAACACTGATTTTGGTAATAAAATTCAATGATTTGTCTATTCATGATGAAATGTCAAAGCATACTGAGCATCTTTCTCTTTGACACCATGTCTGAAATCCCGCGTGATCTGTCAAATACTAATGCATGAAAATCCTAACCTCAAAAAAATCACCCTTTACTTCTTAAAGCCTTCTTTGTTTCCTTAAGGCTGTTTGTTATTTACTTACAACAATAAACGTATGTCCTTAAAAAAGCTGATACCTTCCTCCTTTAAACATTTTCATTCCACTTCATCAAATATCAAGTTCACTAAAAAAAAAATTATTTAAAAATATAAATATCCGCCTCATTCTACTTTCTCTCCCACAACACAACACTAAAACCAAAATACTGGTATTCTGATGTGAAGGAAATATGTGTGGTTGCAAAAAGATACAAATGCATCTGGTCTCAATATATCATCATTATTACGATGATCCTTATCATCACCCAACCAAGCACCATGCATATAATATGTAGGAACCAATCTTCTCAAGGAATATTTTTATTTCGAATCAAAAAAACTGCTTTCAACATCATCATCATCATCCCACGAAACTGCAAATATACACAAAAAAAAGTATCTCAGGCCCTCCCGCTCGGCTCTCATGAGAAATGATAAATCCAACAGATTTTTACAGTTTTAATGGCTTCTGTGATATATGTTGGCGTGTTCATTATGGGAAAATGTGCTCACTACATTATGTAAAAATATACCTTCATAGTATAGATATAGATAAGTTCTGCGCGATTTATTTGCTGTGTAGAAATGTTCTTTTTGCTTCTCAGATACATTTTTTTTTTTTTTTGATATTTTTATTTTTGTATGGCGATGATCCTGATAAAGATCACCACTTGCACATACATGAATTTTAAAAGGCACAAAACCAGCAATGTAATAATTTTGTTTTATTCCTCAGCTCCACACATGTTGTAATAACAATCTATCTATCTAAATTGCTTTCTTTTGCCAAAACTTAAGAGAAAAAGAAAAGATACAACTCAAAATTATTTTTTTTTTTGAAAGCGAAGGAGGTGGCGCGAGGTAGTTATTTTGTTGTGCTGAAAATTTTTTATGAAAAAAAAACAAGATACGCGATCATTAGCGTGCCTTAAAAGTTGAAGTATTTCATTTCGTTAAAACAAAAAAAAAAAAATATGCTGCCTGGAGAAAGAGAGAAAACACTTTAATGATCTGGGTTAAGGATAAGTTCGTTCTCTGTGCTTATACCTAAGTGAGGGTATCTTATACAGTACTTTTTCTGTCTTTTTATAAAAGGCCATGGATCGGTCTTGATATTGATTCCACATTATAATTTTCATTGAGAAATTTCCGATCGCAAAGAGATGATAATTTGATCTTTTTTTACTTCGTCCTCCCAGTTTTTTTTTAGGAAGAAAAATACAAAACATAAATTGATGGATGTTTATACTCATTTTCGGTTGAAGGTGGAATAATGCATCCATAAGAATTTCAAAAAAAAATTAAAAAAAAAAACTGGACGGCAGGAAAAGACTCATTTGTAATGTAAAACAACAAAACAAAATCACCAAACAGCCAAGGCAATTTCTGTATTTGGTTCCGAACTACAACAACGACCATGATGACGACGACGACGGACGACGATGATGACGATGATGATGATGCTGGTGCTACTGATGCTTGCTGCAGCAACAAAACCCTTGGGGGCACAAAATCATCGTCATTACAATGAAGTGCAGCCGTATAGCAGCAGCAACCGTTCTTGCAGCACGTCAGCATCCCAACACAGCCCCACAAAACAGAACTCTCTGAGCAAACTAATTCCATACTGTTGTTTTGAATCTGAACTGAGCTGAACTGATGGGAAATTATTAAATTCCAATGCAAGTAGGAGGATAACAAAAAGAGCGGCAGCAAGGAAGTTGGTATTAAAAACAGCAACAAAAACTACAACAAAAAAAAACACAGGCAATTTACTGCTCCTCCTCCACTCCAGTGTTGCCATCAGAGAGAAAAAATCATAACGAAAAAAAAAAAAACATCATCGATGCCTCCATCATCAACCACAGTCGCCCCGCAGCCTCACTTCCGCCGCCAATTTTGCTACTGCAATGCTTCAATGCAGTAAACTTCTATACTTTGCTATGCTTTGCTGTGTTGGGTGTAATCACAATGTAATTCTGAAAATTACCCTGCACCACCACCAATAATCAACTTGTAATTTCTCATTCTTAGTTTTTAATTTCTCTGGTGATTAATCCCGGCTTTTATTTTGCCATTTTTTTTGCTGTTGTTGTTGCTGTAGATGTTGATGTTCTTCCTGCGCGATTTGCTGTTGTAACTTTGGTGTATAACTTAAACAGGATTCCCTAGATACATCTTTCATAAAATGTTTCTTTAAGCTGATGTACATATGTATATTCAAGAAAAACTTCACTTGGGGGAGGAGGTGGAGCGAAAATAAAGCTATTCCCTATACAAACAAGCCAAAAGTTACTTTGGTCTATAGGAAGATATAGATAGATATTATGTGCAGATGTTCGAAGATAGTTTAAAGAGAAGATTTATATATGCGCTAGGAGACCGAGAAGGCGGAGGAGGAGGGGCAAAAGAAGAAAAACCAACAAACACCTTGTCTACATGTAATTTCACTTAATGCGCGCCACCTTTGACAGAGAGATAGTTAGCTAGAAAAGATGCATGTTTAAGATACATCCATAGTGATATGCATTTTTTTGTTGCTATATTTTCCATCAGATATATCTACATGCTAAGTTATTTTTTTCCGCTTCAAAAAAAAAAAAAAAAAAAAACATATAAAAGCGCTAAAAATTTCATCTCATCTCTGATGTTATGTTTCTCATATACAAAGTTTCATATACATGTATCTCCTAAGGCAAAGTTGTCATCTTCTCTACTTATGAACCTATAGCAACGCGACGAACGACGACGAAGCTACATGTCGGTCTTCAGTGTTGTCGCGTATAGTTACGAGTTGTTGTCAGAGCGTCACCTAACTTCATTATCAAAACTAAAATACATATCTATATCTACAAAACGACCGACATACCCCTTTTCCATTGGTCTTTTGTAAAATAAAAAAAAATAGTAATGTTTATATGACCAGCAACAACAAAAACAACAACAACGTGCGTATGCACAATCTTAAACTGTGTGTTGAAAGTGTAATAATAATTATTGTTATTTCTCACTTTTGTGTTGTTAGTTTTGTTTTTCTTCATTTTTTAATTGCTTTTTTATGGCATTAAAACATTTAAGCCAATTTAGTTAACTTGTTTTTAGCATAACACAATTTAAAATAAAAACAAAAGCCAAACACTATACGAGTAAATTTAAAATTAAATTACATAATAGCTTTTAGGCTTTTAGAGAAGGCAAGGTTGAGGTAATGTTATGGTTGCAGGTATATATTTTAATATGAATGCTAACAGCTGAGATTGCATGCTTATCAAGGAAAAGCCACTTGTTTTCTAACTGATTTTGAATTATGTCACAAAGAATTTGTAGGTATTGTGATGCATCTTTTTTCAGAATGATATCCTAAAATTTCACATGAAAATTTTGATTGTTTCTTCAACAAATTTCAATTTTGAAATTATCACAATTAGAACTATTAAAAAAGCTTTGAACTTCTCTGACAGCTTTATAAGTTTTTTTTTATTTAATGCAAACATGCCTTACACATCGCAAATAAACATTGCCAATCGACTTTGTGTGGTACCTATTTTCCTATCGTCAACATTGTTTCAATCTGCACAAATTGGGATTCTCAATATTGTATAAGATAGGTTAGTTTAGGTTTGAGTGGCTGTCCAGATGTCATTGACACACGTAGACCTCAAGGGTCCATTGTGATACCACTAATGAGGTTACTCATGGGAGAGTAATGAATTTAAACAAACCATTTTGTACTTTTAATAAAGTTAGAGAGACGTTTTGTGTCAATCGTTGCCAGTTCACTGGTGTTATCGAAGAAGGGATTACCGAGAAAGTAATTCCTTTTAATGGAGAGTGCTGGACATGTACATAGAAGGTGTTGGACTGTTTCCTCTTCCTCCTCGTCCATGCAGCTTCTACAGAAGTCATTTGTGTAGACCCCTTGCCTCAGAGCATGTCTTCCTATGAGGCAGTGTCCCGTTATTACTCCAATTGTAGAGCTTATACTTTGTCTGCTCAGTGATATCAAGCTTTTTGACCGTTTTAAGTCAATACTTGGCCATATTTGCTTGGTTGCTAGGCAGGTGGTACTTTGTGACCATCTAGCATTTGTTGTTTCTAGAGCATATTGCTTGAGAAGATATTTGCATGTAGCAAGTGGTGTTCCTATGTTATGTTTTTGTCTAACATAAGGCAGAAGTGTTCCGTTTTTGGCGAGCTCATCGGCTTTGCAATTTCCCGGAATGTCTCTGTGGCCCGGCACCCAAATGAGGTGAATGTTAAACTGTTCCGTCATCTCATTCAGAGATGATTCACAATCGTGGACTGTTCGAGAGTTTGTGGAGACAGACGCGAGAGATTTAAGAGCGGCTTGGCTGTCTGAGAAGATTCGTATATCCTTACAAGATATAACGTTTTCTTTGAGCCAGGATAGTGCTTCTTTAATCGCCATTACTTCTGCCTGGAATACACTACATTGATTGGCAAGTCTATAGGATAGACTTGCCAATCAATGATAGACAGTTGTTCTGAAAAGATACCACTTCCAACTCCGTGATCGGTCTTTGAACCGTCAGTATAGGGGTCCTTCTTCTTCCCAGGAGGATCTTGAAGGGATGGACACATGGAATCTTTTACCAAATACCATTTTTGGGGTGGTATAGTCTAAGCGATCTGGGATAGATCTGAAATTGTCTAGAATAGTAGTATGTCCAGTATTGTTACTGGTGCATTGACATATGGCTCTAAGCCTTACACATGAGTTGGCAGCCACCTTTTTAGAGAAGATGTCAAGTGGTGTTAGGTTTAAAAGCACTTCCAGTGCTGCGGTTGGTGTTGTGCGAAGTGCTCCTGTGATGCACATACCTGCTGACCGCTGGACTTTAATGAGCTTATTTAGATTTACCATCTTGTCCAGTGCGGACCACCATACGACGGCTCCATAAATGAGTATCGGCCTGATTACCGAAGTGTATAGCCAGTGGTACCCGTGGCATGATGGTTAGTGCGTTGGACTGTCATGCCAGAGGTCTTGGGTTCGATCCCTGCCTGTGCCATCCAAAGTCTTTTCACGGATACTGCCTCTTGCGAGGAATTGACAAATTCTCCAAGAGTAATTCTTGTCATGAAAAAGTGCTTTCTCAAACTAGCCGTTCGGATTCGGCCTTAAATTGTAGGTCCCTTCCATTCCTGACAACAGTACTCGCACACAGGAATGGTTGAGAGTTGTAAGTCACTAGGCCCTGGTTCACAACGGACTGTTGCGCCACCCCATTTGATTTGATATTTGATTTGATAGCCAGTGGGTTATTTTTGGGGAGAGGCCCCATTTTGATCCTATGGCTTTTTTACAAGTAAAATGCGCTACAGTAGCCTTTTTGACTCTTTCATCAATATTTGCCTTCCAATTTAGTTTTTTGTCTAAAATGAGGCCCAAATATTTAGCTTGATCGGAAAAGCTTAATGGTATTCCTTTAATCTTGGGTGGGCTAATCTGAGGAATTTTATTATTGTATAAGATAAAATGTATAGATTCAAATTGAAAGAATGGTTGTTTTATTCCACCAATGATAGGTTTTTTATCAGAGTTAAGCCCAAATTAATCACAGGTTTTAACTTCTTAAAAATAGTTGCTGTCATTACAAATATTATTTCGAATTGAGTATGGAAACTTCATGTTCAATTTTCTTTGCAACATGAAAATGTACATATAAACATCACAAAATGTTGGTATGCTATTCCGATGTACAACAACTGTACATATATTTTTTTGGATTCTAAAGACATAATTTTTTGAGTCATTAGACTGCGTTTAAATGCGGAAATAGCATTTAACACCCCATCCCCTACACGTGAAAATTGGTTATAGATACATGTTGCGTATAATGTTTTGTATCTTAAAAGGTACTTACGTATAAATAAATGTATATCTACTATTAACTATGCGTTTTTCTTTGATTACAATTTTCTGCATATGTACAGTTTATAGCTATATATTCACTTGTGTGTTATGTTGTGTTGACTATCCATGACCATTTGAGGAAGTAAGATACTTGTTTATTCGACATCTAAATAAGAGAGAATGGTGGGGTGATGGGTGTGATGGCGAAAAAAAAAATACAAAAAAAAACCAAACGAAAAGATGGACAGATGCTGTTTTAGCTCCTACAACATCCTGGCAAAAAGTTAAACGTATATTTATACTTCTCTCCTATACCTACTGCAATTCTCCCCCTCATTACTTTGGAAAAAAAACAAAAAAAACATTAAACAACAACAACATCAACATATCCAATCCGACCAAAGTGTGTATGTTTCGATTGTAATTTTCTCGTAATTATCTTTGTGCGCCGCCCGGTTGCATTTTGCATCAGCTCAGCTCAACAGCGTCAGCTTCAGCTTCAGCTCAGCAACGCCACACCATACCGTCGCCGCCGCCTCGCCGTGCCGTCACTGCCGCGCTGCACTCTCGCAAACTCAGGTGTAGAGGATAAAAATGATTGCGTGATCAAAGTCAATTTAGTATCCCAAAAGGCAAAAACGATCCTGTCATCGGTCGTACTACCAACCTCAACAGCAGCAGCAGCATTAACAGCAACAGAAACAGAAAAAGCCTCTCTTGCAGCGGCAACACTAAAACTTTTACAGAGTGCATATATTTTGGTTTGGTGCTTTAGGTTGCTGAGCTGATGCGGCTCCCGGTTGTATAGTAAGTTAATACCTAGTGTAGGGGGAAACACATGGAAATGCATAAAATTACACTTAAGGAAATTGGATAAGAAATAAAACAACTACCTCTCAACACAAGAGAAAAGAAGAATTAAATGTAAGAAAAAAAGGACTAAATGTGTTGAAGAAGAAGGATATTCCAATTTCTCAAGATTAAGACTTCTGTTTTACTCAAGAGATTGAGAACGTATAAAATAAATAACCGCAAATTTCGATGAGTTTAATTTAGTTTTTTTGTTTCTTTAATCAAAATATTATTCGACGAGTTAAGATTGATAATAATAATCTTTAACTGTATTTCTTTGTGTGATAAATCTTTGTGTTTTTGTGAATGGATTTGGGTAAAACCACCTTTCTTTAGCCTTAGGGATGCTAAGGGAATACAAAATATTTAAAATTGCGTGGTAATAATGAAATTTGTGGTGATGACTAGTATAGTGATGGTTGGTGATGGTGGTGCTGCTTAGTGGTAGCTTAACAAAACTATAGTCATTCATCAAAAGTGATTAATTTTACACACAAAATAGGGTCTTAGGCTCATAGGTGAAGCTTGTAATTAACTTGTGCTTGTTTTATTTTTTATTTTTAGCCAAAACAAAAAAAAACTTAACAAAAACAGCTAATTATAATAGAAGACATAAAGCTAAAAACCTAAAAGGGTTACCTTGAGGGCAGATTTAGTTATTAAAACTTCATGGTTTGTTATGAAATTCACGCATATTAGCTGTTAAGAGGTCTATTTTTAGACTTATCTCCTTATATAACAAGTGGAAGTAAAACTGGTATTAATTCTATCACAGACCGTCTAGGAAGTTACAAAATTACAGCAGCAGAAAATGAGACACAAACATTTACTTGAACTTGTGTGAGTTTAACGAGAAATATGACGAAAAATAAACTTCCAAATAAATGTAAAAATCTTATATTGAAAAGGATATCAAAAGGCACAATGTTTAAAATGTTTGTGGTATGTTAAAAAACTGTGACCTTTAGTTGTTGGGAGATATTGAAATAATAGTAAGTAATATGACAATTACTCTGTAATATCTTGAGATATAAAAACTTTTCGAAGTAGGTACATACAAAAATATCATAATTTTTGTTTTAAGACTCTTCAAAAATACCTCGTGATATAGAATATTTTGTTGATCAAGTGCATCAGAACTATCTGAACAAGAAAAGAAGAAACTTCCAATAAATTTCCTTGACCTGCTTTAATCTCAAATTTCAAATGGTTACGACTACCAATAGAATTAACAATATCCGCTAACTAAATAACTCTGAGTTTCTATTTCTTTATGATTATATTCTTTTTTTGTGGTTTTGTTTTTTTTTTTTTAATATTTATTGAAGGCGTTTAAATTTTCGCAGCTGTTTAGATTCCCACACTTCCACTATTTCTGTTTATGAGTTTAATATTTTGTTTGCTTTTTTTCCTGTCATATTTTATACCTGCCAAACTAACCGCTAAATATTGTAGCCTCTACCACCATCGAAGTGGTTTCTATCGATTGCCCCGTCTGTGCATTGCACTGGATAAAGTATAAGTGGGAAAGAGGAGATGAATACCATCAGACTCTTTAGATAGAGTCTATCCCAACTTTTTACCAGCATATATTTAAATATGGGCCTAAACTAAACCGATTCATATATAATGTTGCATCTATTTTGGTCTCACTAATCACTCGACACTATAAAGTCTTGGTACATTGAAGACCTAAAAGGAGTTGTTCATCTGCAGAAACTCTATTTATCTGTGTGTTCAAGTTTAAATTCATTTCGCCACAGCAGAAAGACATCCCCCTCAAATGTGCATCTTTTCTTTACCGCAGAAAAAAAATTAAAATTAAAACAAAACAGATAAAGAAACGACAAACTATAAAAACAAAATAAAAAATAAAAACAATTTCAAAAACCTCAAGGCTCAAGCTCCCGCATTTTCAGATCCAGCAAAAAAAAAAAAAAAAAACAGAAAATATAAATAAAGAAAAAAAAATCAGCGCGCCACTCGACTTGATCCTGAAACTAGATGTGCTGCATATATGACTTCGCTGTCGTAGTCGATGATCTCGGAACGAGAGAGACTAGCCAGCCAGCCAGCTAGCTAGGCTCAGTGGAGGCGGCTGACAACGACTACGAATGCGACGACGCACGATGATGAGGACGAACGGGCCGGGCGGCGGCTCTGAACGACGACGACGGCTGTATGGTAGAGCAACACCCGCATTTCAACGAAAAACCGCATTTGTAATGCGAGGAAATCAACCTATAGTATCTTTTATATCTGCTTGTGTATCTTAAGCGCTGCTGGCACTGTGTATAATGTCTCTGTGGTGTATCTACAGATATACAGCAGCCAAAGCCAAAGATATAGAAACACAAGGTTGACTGAACTAAACCAAGTTCTCGTCTTCTTTTTCACCACAAAACTAAAACAATCAGTCAGTTGGAAGCATAATGCGTATATCATCGAGTTTTGTAACAGTAGATACTCGCATACTATTCGCCTCCTCCCTATATAAAGGTAGCCCAGTAGGTTGCAAAAATAAGAAGAAAAAAAAACACTCAATATGTATCTCAAAAATTCCAATCCGTGTCTTTTAGATATCTACGCGAAGACAAGTTTAAAGTGTTTTCGCAGGAAAATAGTTGCAAAATTGAAAAAGCTACAAAAAGCAAAATGATTCTATAGGTACATTCCTACCTATGTTTTCATTTGTATTTAACCGCGTTTAAATGTACAATTTAAGATACTTTGTATCTTTTTCTGTCTTAAGAGAATAAACACAAAATTCCTTCAAAATGCAGAAAGAAATTAAAAACCTATAAATCTTGGCGTAATTAGTTAAAACATGCCAATCATTATAATATACAAACAAATAAAAACACTGTTGTGGTTCGCCGTACACTATCCTAATTTTATTTGTGTTAGCATTGGCGAGTTATTACAATTATTAATGAAGCTGCCAGATAATTTACAATCAAATTAATGAATTTAAAATATTTCTTTAGCTCTATTATGAGGACAGGTTTTTGACTAACGAGGTGGTAGATATATTTACGAAAAGTAGACCACGTTCTTGAGATAACTACGAGTGCAAGTACTATATGAGCTTTTTTGATTGAGATTGTTTTACTGTTAATAATAGACTTAAATTACTGCAGGCTAAAATAAATATTATCAAATCAAAGTGTAATTTGATTGAGATAGAATTTGAAAAAGTAAACAAACAAAAAATACAAGAAATCCGGCTCGAAGGACCAAATCATTAAATTTTTTGAGTATTTGTTTATTGCCACTACAAAATAGTGTGTAATTGTGTGATAGTTCCATTAGTTTTGTTGATCAAACACAGAAAAGTATAGGTCAGTTGAAACGTTAAATTAAATAACGTTAGTAAAATCGATTTTTAAAGGCACAAGAATCATCACAGTAAAAAAAAAAATGCTTGTATCGATGATTCAGCCAAAAATTAACTGAAGCTGAATAAAGCCACTCTAAAGTCAACCATTGCGATTTCTCTTTAAGCCCTTGGTTACTTCAAAGAAAAATAAATATGGATTCATTTTGATATGCAAAAACCGAAAAATACTTCTTAGTTTCATAGCTCGAAGGACCATTCAAATTAATTTGAACTCTTCCTTTCACACTGAAACACACTTCTTCTAATTACTTTATTATTAATTTAACTGTACTTAATTACACATCGTGTCTAAAAAAGTGTAGGCACATAATAAATTTCATTCAACACAATAACAAAAATTAAAAATAACAGTAATTATAATAATCAACTAATCAAATCAAAATACTTATCGCTTTCGTTCTCTTTTTTTACAAAAAAAAGCAACAACAAATAAAAATAATAAGATCTTATGCAACGATTCACAGTTTGTATAATTCGCAATTTTATTTATTTTTGTTATTAGCTCTTTTTCATGCATATATAGGTACTTGTATATATAGTTGTCTAAAATTGGTATCTGCAAGGTGGTACAATCACTCTCCACTTCTATACAACACAAAACTTCATTGATATAAATTACACAACAAGAGTATTATAATGCAAACACGTTTTTCTATCAATTTTGTTGTTGTATCTATTGGTAGGTATATCTTTAACTATTGTTAATTACTCTTTTTTCAGTTTAATATCTAAAATGTATGAACAAACTCTTGGTACATTTCAATCATCTCGTCTGTCATTCATAATATATACACACTCCATACATAAAGATACTTAAAAATATACAATAACAACGATGACAGGTAGAAAGAGAAAAAGAAACAGACATGACGAGAGATCAAAAATGTTAAAATAATAATAATAATATGTCAAGATTAGCAAATTTGAAACGCAGTTCATATGTTCATATATCTACACATGTAGGCATTACAGATTATATTATTATAAATTATTACGTTCGGCCTTAATAGCACAAACTTAGATTTTGTATCTATATGTATCTTCGTGTATCTTAAAAGGATAGAAATACCATAAATGGTTTAAAAAAATCATTTTATTTAATTCTAATTTTACGTTTTGACAGTAAAATAAACAAAAATTACTACAAAAAGTACATACATAATATCTTATAGATACAAAGTATCTTTTTTGTTGAATTTTGATTTGAAAATCACTATAGTCAGTAATGCGTACAAATTCATTGATCGCATCTAAATGCATTCGCATTTATATTCGCATTCGAATCATCATCATCATCATAGCATAGAAGCATAGTAATGTGATTTATGTATAGGTATGTATATAGATACAAGTGAGTGGTATAAACAAAACGAAGTGTTTTGTTCACGCAACGTGCAAGACGCAATCTCTGCAAAACACACGACAAACGATGACAAGAAGAGAGACATTCGTATAACGTTGCCGTCTGTCGTCGTTGTCGTTGGTTGGTTAGTTGTTCTACGAGATGTGATGTTTGTTGTCGTCTATTACCAGTTGAGCGTGCACCATCAACAGCCAGTAAGTATATAGAATAGATGGATAGATACATTTGCAATAAGTATCTATCTATTTGTAGGAACGAATCTCCAACGAAAATCGGCAACAATTCAAAACTTTGACAAGATAGATGATTTTTTTATGAGAAATGCCTAATAAAAATACCTCGCAGGCATTGCAAGTATATGCCCCCAACTCACGCCCCAACATCAACCATCAAGCCAGTTACCAATATCGTTTGCTGAAGTAACTGCTTGACGACTGACTTGACCATCATCAATCCATCTATCGCAGAGCTAGTAATCATCTATCCATGTTTCTATGTATCTATCCACCTGTGGAATGGATTCCGAGTACTAGTAAGTAGGTAGGTATTTTTGTATAGTTGTTGGCGGCGGTGGTGGTGCTGGTGGTGATGCCGATATGGCGATATGGCGGCATTCGTCGCCAACTTGGTTGAGAATTTTTCTCGAGAGATTCTTTTTAGGAAAAAATCACTTAAAGAGGCCTGAGACCTCGCCATGTCGCATGACACAAGATTTTCAATAAGTGAAGGCGGCGATCTGACGATCTGTTGATGATGATGATGCTTGAATCTGACTTTCTGTTGCTATGTGGAGGAGGATGAATGCGCAGAGTGCGAGAGGAATCACAACCAAGCGAGTGAAGTAGTTTTTGTTTTGTTTTTTGTTAAAAATATTTTTGAACAAATTCCAAAAACAAAAAATTGGACAGACACTTCAATGCTCAGACAACCATATATGATTGATCTTGTCGTTCGACGACTAAGACGACGAGCAACGACGGCGATGTTGGTTGCACACTGCAGTCTGTTGGTAGATATAAGATATATCTTCAAGAATCGAGAGTCGGCAGCTTTTTTGGGCACTTGCCATCATGTCGAAGGAGGACAGCTTATCTTATCGTCTGACCATAATAACAGGGCATCCACCCCTTCCTTCTCACCTTCAAAAAAAATTAAAATAAAAAACATCTTGATACTTTTTCTTCAATTTGCACACCATGTAGATACTTTCAGTGCTCCCTGTGTGTATATAAATTGTTACCTTTAAAAACAACACAACCTATATAAAATATCAGCATTAAGGAGACCAAAACGTTGATTATTGTAAAAGTGCACAAATTGGTTTTGTTACAATTTTGGATTATCACGTATAAAGATCGATCTTTGGTTAGGTTCTTCATCAAATATAGGGTTGTTAAGTAAGGTTGCTATATGACATGCTAGCACAAAACTTACAGAGCCTTTTATATCCGATATAGGTGCATATATACAATACATGTATGATACCCGTAACTACCTATGGTGCGTAAGATATTGTATCTTTAGGTATAGCGAAACTGTCAAATGAGAATAATATACGAATTGACAGTAGTGTAGGCATAGGTACGCAACGCAGCATAAAAGTCAATAGATCAACGTGCGTGATGTCTGCGTGATAAAAAAATGTATATATTTTATTCACCTTAACCATAAAGTTTTGTCGATTTTTCTCGGTTTTTTATTTTTCGTTTTTTATATAAAGTTTTAAAAATGGTATTTGTATTTTATTTATATGGCGAAATGAAACAAATGACAAACTCACTGATTAGAATCGTCTTTGGGCATAAAAGTGAAGTTTGTTTGTTTTTTTTTTTTTGTATTTTATCAAACCCAAAGTAATGGTTTTTCTTCCATAAACTCTCCATAAAGTATCTACACTGCCTGGAGATAGTTGTCAGATACTTTTATACTATACAAAGAATCACCATGAAGAAGTTGATAGAAGTTTTAGATAGATTTATGAAGTTAACGTTAAATGATGACTATTTGACTAGGTGAGTCTGCAAAAATGATTGTGTTGAAACCAAATTTGGTTGAAAGTTTTAGTCATGCACGGTTGATGAAAAAGAAGATCATTTGGAAGAAGGATGTATGGATCTATCTATTTTGGTATAAGAAAAGAATAAGATACAAATTACTATATGATGATGAGGCAACTGATTGATGGTAAAATGTTGATAATTTAACAGAACGTTTTGTTTTTCTTGAATTTATTTTTTTTAATTTTTCAAATTCAATATAAATTTAGAAAAATAAGAAAATGACTTTGAGTGATTTAATGACTCCTTAGACAATTTTTTGTATACCAACCATAAGTCGTTGAATGAATATTTCAATCAAATTTGGTTTGGGAGTGTGCAATAAATTTCGACTGATAGGTTGTCATTGTTTGGCAGGTGGGTTGTTGTTTTTGAAAGTTACAGACTGACAGACTGTAACGTTGATTAGATTGAAAGATAAATACAAAATAAATTGCGAAAATAGCCATAAGAAGAAATATTTGTTTGGATAGGTTAGGAGAGTTTATGGAAATTTAACGCATTCAATCAGTCAAAATTAACATAAGTTTTAGAAAATTGCAGTCATTTGAGCTGCTTTTGTAAATCATTTTGGGTAATTCGTATTGTTAGCGACATCCTTTTATGAATCCAGGTCGAGGCACCAAAAAAATAATCAAAACTCATACAAATTAAATCAGAAACTTTAATTTCAGGCGTATACGAAAAAAACATTAAATTAATTCCATATTGGTACCTTAAAAACTGTCAAGAAATGTGAATTTCCAAAAATCATAAGAAAAGTTCTTCAACTTAAACAAATAACAAACTATTTTAGCAACAAAATAATCAGCTCTAAGAATGGACTGATTGTTTATGTTCTTTTTAAAGTTTGAACGGAAAAGTTTCAAATTGAAATCATAAAAATATCAATTAACTATCAAACCTTCTAATCGTTAACTTTATGAACCATTAGACTAAGCTCAAGTCCAAAACCGCTTTTTTAATTGTATGATATAAACTTATTACTAAAAATATAAATGTCCAAGTATTATGAATGTAAAATACTCACCATAAATTGAGTGATTTAATTCTTTGTAAAGTTGTTTCCCACATCAATATTTAACTTGCATTCAATCCAGGGATAGGCAGGTTCTTTCTAAAAAAAAAAACAAAAAAAAAATCATGTTAAACTAAATAATCTTGAAAATTATATGAAAAATAAAATCTATTTAATTTACAAAAATCATAAAACCATCACAACATCTTTACAAAATATTCTAACTTATAACGGATAATCCCGACTCATAAAAAGTTTCGATCATAAAATTATTTTCTTTAGTCAATAAATTTTCTATTCTTTAAATTTTAATTCTTTCTTTGTTTGTTGTTTTTTTTCTTGTACATTCAAACTTATTATTAAACAAAATTTTCCACTCACTCAGAAATTTAAACAAATAGATTAAAAGATACTTTTTCAAAATATTTGACCTATCTCAATAATTTATATACAACAAAAAAAAATAATTGGAATTTTTTCTTCATCATCAAACTCAAATAATTATTATGATGATGTATTCATCTGTTGACTTTAGTAATAAATTTTGTATCTTCTTTCTTTGAGAACAGGTTAACTGGAAAAGGAGTTATACATCGAATTTTGTTGTTGAAACCCAGCCCCAAAGATAAAAGATTTATTGACAGCGATTGGGATAATAAATAATAATTGATATCTATAAGCTTCTATACCACAGCACAGTTACAATGAACTTTCTGACATTTTTGAACAAATTTTTTTGTTAACTATTTATTTCAAGTACTGATCATAGATACAGAATTAACCTATGGTCACACACGACGATCTACAAGAATAACTTCAACACAGCGAGCTTGTGAGCGGCGCGCGAGTTCTATCTTTCGTTGCAGAGAAAAGATACTTTATACCACTTTGTATCTTTTTGTTCTATTCTTTTTTATCTTCAGATTTGTTTCTTTTATAATTTTGCACAGCACTTTGTATAGACAATGTTTGGTTGTTTGGTCTTGGAGCGACGACGACGGATCTCTAAAGGTAAAGCTATAATGATAATATTGTGTTGCGCACGCGCAGCAAGTGTTCTCAATGACACAGTAGGTAGGCTAGTTATACATCACAGATACTCTACAACACTATACACGTATCAGATGGCATAATCGTTTTGTATGTTCTGAAAAAGTGTCAGACACGCTTTACCTTCGGTCGGGCATTAGTTTTTGATCTTCTTGCACCTTTTGGTCTCATTCAAACTGTATATAGATACAAATGCCTCGCCTCTCTGGTGTAGCTGTCATCGAAAGTTGTGTAAATCGATCGAAATATAAACAAATTAAATTGAACCCACTGTCACGACAAAGGTAGGTTTATAGTGGAGAATAGGAAAAATCACCACCTTAAGATTTTTTTCTTATTTCTTTTAATTGTTTAAGCTTTATTTCATCATCATTCAATGAGTTCGTTAATTTAATAAAATCTCAACAAATATAATTTATCAACAAAAAAAGTTCTATGGTTTTTTTTATTTTGTCACCAAAGGTGAGAAAGGTATTTATGGATCATTATTGATTTTCACAGACAATGACATTAACATATCTAAGTCGAGCTTAAAACGAGACCTTTCTCTTAAAACGAACAAAACAAAAAAAAAAGGTGAAATCGTCATGTTTTGTTGTTAAATTTTATCTCATTAAAAAAATAAATAACTATAAGACATTACTGATTAAACTATAAATACGAAAAATGTCATTTAAAGTTATTAAATTCACAGCTGGAAAGGGGTTTTTATTAGAAATGAAATGAGTTTTAGTTGGTATAAAGTATAAACAGTATTGTTTCCATTATTTGGGTTTGACTTTAGGCACCTATAACTGCTATGAGAAATGAGAAGTAAACTATGGAATTTTTGAAAAAATTTAACTTTTTTTTATGAAAGCTTTCGAAAGTGAGGTTTTACACAATGTGGGAGGAGTTTTTAATTAAAAAAAAAAACATATGAAGTGCTTTACTCGTTTTTTTTTCATCGTCAATATTTTTTTTTAAATGAGATCTGATTAAAAAATCAAATTAGGAATGTAATATTTTCGTCACCTAGGGTGTTAGATATTACCGTGACGATATTTTGTTTTTTCGAAAACAAGATAAAAAACAAAAGACACTTAATATAAACGATATAGATTTGGTATCTTAGTGATTTTTGACATAATCAAGTATTTTAAAATGTACAAAAATAAAATATTCATAGATTACGATGATTATTATCAAGAAGGTGATGAAAGATGAAGATCTGTTTAAAAGATAAGATTATTTAATTGAATAGATATTGATTGAAGAGGCGTTAGAAAAAGTTACTTTTATTATTATTTTGAGATAAGATGTTTCAAATTTAATAAATGGTACTGTGGCATAAAACAACACACCTTGCATATAAAATTTAAATTCAATTTAAAAAGTGATTTTTATGTTGAATTTGGATTCAATTTGATGCTGATTTTAGTCAAAGTCATAAGATTGAGTATTGGGCAGAAAAATCAGGCTGGTTTCACAACGGTACCGATCTTTCTTTTTATTCAGTTAAAAACATGATTAACATTTTAATGCTTCTTTATTAAGCTCCTATATGAAGTTATTGTAATGGGTCCGATTTGTCAACTTGAAAATTTTGACATTTCCCGACGTTTCAAGGTCCTTAGAGTCGAATAAAAGATTTCTGGAAAGATGTCTATGCGTGCGTGTGTACACTGTACGTACGTTCGCGACGTTTTTTCGGCGTTCAGAGCTCAAGAACGAGATATCGACTGAAAATAACTGTTGTAATACAGATACTAAGGCAGAAAGAGCTCTCAAGAAAATTGCGTGGGTGTTTTTTTACCATAGCATCTTAAAAGAGGTGAACATTTAGGTAAACCCTAAATATCTTACGAACCAATGAGGCTAGAGACTTAAATTAAATTTTATATTATATATTGTAGCGTGATACCAAACAAATATATTTTTGGAAAAAATCCAATTTACGGTACAAAATGATTTTGTCTCAAAAACAATTTTGTAAAACGAAAAATGACGTTTTTGATATCTGCTAAAATTTTGAGAAAAATGGAATTATAAGGTTTTTTACACAAAAAAAAAAAAACATAAACCAAAAACTTAATATAATTTGGTAAAAATTGAATTTCAACTCAAATATCTTTTCAAAAATTTGAGATTATGGCTTTCATCTAATTTTTACTTATAAGAAATGTTGTTTTCAATATTGAAAATAATTTTGAGAAAAATCGAATTGACAAATTTTTTTACAGAAAAATAAAAACCTAAACAAAAAAATTAATAAAAATTGCTACAAATTGTTTCTTGACTCAAATATCTTTTCAAATCTTCGAGAGATTGGGTTTAAACTACTTTTATCTTTTAAACAATATTCTTGTCAACATTCAGTTAAATTTTGAGAAAAATCGAATTGACAGCTTTTTACAAAAAATAAAAACTTAAAAGAAATTTTTACAAAAGTTGGTAAAAATTGAATTTCGACTCAAATATATTTTCAAAATTTTAAGGTTTTGGCTTCCAACTAATTTTTGCTTATAAGAAATATTGTTTTCAATATTCAAATCGAAAAAATCGAATTGACAGTTTTTTTCCAGAAAAATAAAAACCGAAACAAAAAAATTAATAAAAGTTGGTAAAAATTGATTTTTGGTTTAAAAATCTTTTCAAACTTTGAGATATTGGCTTTAAACTACTTTTATCTTTTAAAAAATATTGTTGTCAACGTTCAGTAACATTTTGAGAAAAATCGAATCGAAGAAATTTTTACAAAAGTTGGTAAAAATTGAATTTCGACTCAAATATCTTTTGAAAAATTTAAGATTATGGCTTCCAACTAATTTTTGCTCATAAGAAATATTGTTTTCAATACTCAAAACAATTTTGAGAAAAATCGAATGGATACTTTTTTTTACAAAAAATAAAAACCGAAACAAAAAAATTAACAAAAGTTGGTAAAAATTGATTTTTAAAATCTTTTCAAACTTTGAGATATTGGCTTTAAGCTACTTTTATCTTCTAAAAAATACAGTTGCTTATATTCAGTAAAATTGAGAAAAATCGATTTAGCTATTTTTTAAAACAAAAATAAAAACTTAAAATAAATTTTAACAAAAAGTTGGTAAAAATTGAACTTGGACTCAAATATCTTTTCAAAAATATCAGGCTTCAAAAGAATTTTATCTTATTAGAAATATTGTTTTTAACATTCGTGCAAATTTTGAGAAAAATCGAATAGACAGGTTTTTTTACAAAAAATAATAACCTAAACAAAAACATTAATAAATGTTGGTAAATTTTGATTTTTAGTTTAAAAATCTTTTCAAACTTTTAGATATTGGCTTTAAATTTCTTTAAGCTTTTGAAAAATAATGTTAACATTCAACAAAATTTTGAGAAAAATCGAATTGAGTTTTTTTCTAACAAAAATTAAAACCTGAATTAATTAAAATTGGTGAAAATGTACTTTCGACTCAAATAACTTTTTAAAAATTTAAAATATTGTCTTGAAACTTTTTTTACTTCACAGAAAATATTGTTTTGTTATTCAGTTTTTTTTTTTTTTTCTAACAATCCACAAGTCTGTTTTTCATAAAAAAATAAAAACTACAAGAAGAATTTGGTAAAAATTCATGTTTGGTCCTTCATTTCTTTCAAATTAATTTCATTCATCATTGAAGAAATGAGACTTAAATTGGTAAAAATTTGTTTTCGACTAGAAATCTATTTAACAAAACTAGATTTTCATATGAAAAATGTTGTTGGTAGTTTTAAAATTTTGAAAAATAACTTAACTGACAACTTTTTTAACCTAACACGAAAACCTTCAAACTTTTAAGCAAGACAAATCGACAGACGGGATGGGAAGTTATCAGTGTGGGTTGCACCTCAGTCTCTTTTTTGGTTTTGATTTTTAATAACTTGACTGTTGTGGTACGTACTTGAAATTTAATTTATTTTTGGTACAAAAAGCTGTGGAAATATGATTTGTTCTAATTCTAATATCGAAATTTCGGTTTGATGGTTAAGATTTGTGAAATAATTAAAAAGAAACTAAACCAAATTCGAAACATTCTTCGCCTCTAAGCTTTTTATATCAATCAGCTTCTTTTCATTTCAAAAACAAATACCTTCTTGAAATACAATACTGCACAAAACATAAGCTTCCATTTTAATTTCCTTTCATAACAAAATATAACGCCTTCACGCACAGCTGGTTTCCACTCATAACCTATCATCGTTATTGTTTGCACAAGTTAAAGAAGATACAATGTAAGTTAACCTTTTTACAACTTCCATATGATATGATAGTTTGCAGTTAAAAAATTATTATTTTTATTCCATAAACAATTCCATGCTGATATATATTTAAAGAGCACAGGAGTGGCTCCTCATTAATCATTGCTTGCAATTTGTAGAGTCGACGACGCATGCTCGAAAACGACTGATTTTTATCATTTAAAAAATGATTTTCTGTTTTCTGCTCGTTTGTATCTTTTGTTGCTTTTTTTTGTATGAAATTCAATATCTTTAGGGGCAATTTAAATTATTATAAAAATATGTGTTGCATGTTGTAATAATTTTCTCATTTTTTTTTTCATTCTTTCTTTTGAACTCATTTCATTCGCATCATGCAATTAAAAAAAGTTGCGTGCATAGATCATAAATGCAACAAACCACACACAATGATTGATTAGATTAGATCTCATCGCCATGAAATAAACAACTCGGTTCTACTTTGTTAATTCGATGGCCTATAATTTTCAAATAAACATCTATGAGATAATAGATACCACCCTCGAGATACGAGTACACTTATTATAGAGGAATTTAAAAAATGTCAATGATTTACAAGACAGAAAAAAAAACAACTGATTGACAAGTTGTCAGAAATTATCGTCAGGTGTGGTTTAAAGGTTGTTGAGAAATTGAAATTCTGTGTGGGAACCCAACTAAGTTGTTTTTTTTAAAGGTCCATATCAATTTTTTTTTTGTTAATTTATAATTTGATTTCTGTCTCCACTCTGTCATCATAAATCAATAAAAATCGTGCTTGCAGTTACACTGAAACCCCCAACATACTAGGTGCACAATGCACAGTTGCTAACTCGGTGATTAAACAATTTTCTAATTAAAATAATTTTATAATTGAAAAAAGTATCTTTGTTAGAATAAACAAAAAATTAGATATTTTTATTCAAAAATAAAAAAAAAATCCACACACAAATTTAAATAAAATACAATACAACTGTCAATCTTTGTTTAGATGATTGTTATACCCGATCGTGATATTACCTTTTTTGGGCTACTTGTTTTCCTCCATTATAGTTTTGATATGCCTGGTATTTGTATATATTTATCTAAATAAATCGCATCAAGGAGAGAATCAATGAGGTTTTATCATTTATATAGATACAATTGCAGTTCTGTTGCAATTTTTATGACCACCTATCTATCTACTAAAATCGATCTACCAAAGCGTCAAATAGAATAAATCATTGGAATTCTATAAAACAAAGCAGCTAAAGTATGTATGGGTAGTACGATAGGAGAGTTCACATACAACATATAAAAGTATAGCAACAACATTCCGACACTTTTCTGTGAAAACGCACCACCAAAGTCAAATCAAAAAACAACATGCAACCTGTTGCTAGCTTTTCATGTTGATTTGTTTGGTTTAGTACTTGCTCTGAAAGATACTTTAAGTATCTATGCGTGCACCTTTAGTACGAGTATTTTGCTGGGAGTGCGAGAGGCTGCAATATGTGGTGTGCTGCTGCTGCTGCTGCTACTGCACTACCTCTTAGCTGTCTTTAAAAAGATAATAGGCATCGAAATTCGAAAATTCCTCTGATTAATTTTAGTAGCATGGATTGGATATATCGTTCAGTTTTTCACTAGTTCTGTCTGTCTGTCTTTCTATCCGTCTGTGTTTTTTTTTTTTTAACATTATTCGTGTGTACAATCCGTCTGTGGCCATTTGGGAGCCCCCATAATTACAACGTCGAACATGATTTAGGCTGCTGTCATGCCTCCACTCTCCTGTTCGACCAGCACACACCTGTTGCAGCCACCTAAGCCCACAACAACACAAAAGTATCTACACACAAAGTATAATTTTGTGTGTATATCGAGTTATAGGTACAGATAAATTGTAAATTCCGACGGGCCGAAAATAATGCCATTTCCTTTCGAATTCGTATTTTTTTCCTCCCGTCCATCATGTCCTGCCACCACCACCCCCTCTTCTGTGCTCATATAGAATCAGAAATTGAAGTCGAAGTCAGTAGATTGTAAGCCTGTACGTCTCGGCGGCGAGTTGTGGAAAATGCTTCTGGCATCATGTTGCAGATACTATAGTAGGTATAGGTATAGTGATTTTTTTCCCTACTCAACAAAACATAATAATATTATGCACGCAATCCAAACGAAACAATCGCTTTTTTTATGATTTCAGTTGATTTGGGGCTTGAGAGTTTAAGTAGATATATAAGTGAACTGAGCACCAGACGCACCATCAGCAAGTAAATCAAACCGCCCGCCACCATCAGACAGGTTAAGCACAGAAGCAAGTTTGCACCAACAATCGCCATATGAACCAGCACCGGTGTGGCTGCTGTTACTGCTAAAGCTGGTGTTGGTGCTGGTGCTGGGCTGGCTGTTGCTGCTTGCTAACCACGATTGTGATTATTCTAGATGATAGCATTGTCCGAGGCTAAGTCCAGTCTAAAAAGATACAAAAGTATCTTTGTATCTGTTCGGCTATACGAACGTATTTGTATATAACTCGATTTGATATAGCGGGTGAACGACGAACACGACGACGACTTCAACGACGACGACGTAAACGACCTTAAGAAAAATGCTGTTTTTGGGTTTCTGTTCTCATAACCTAAACCTGACAATTTACATTGACTTATACGAGTCTCCACATAAGATTAGGTTCTTTGTGATGGCGATTAGCTGATGGAAAACTCATAAACATCTTCATCTCAAAATATACACCACTCTATAAGCTCTTTAAGAGCCAATTGATCATACATTATTATATTAGATGTGTGTCGTTATTCGTGTCATCCATTGGCAATATAGCTATGGGTTTTTGATAAAATACCTTTTTTTTTAACCATAAAATACTGACTTATAAGTTGCCCGCACCTCTGAGTTAAGATAAATATTTTGAATACCATATATAAGTATACCTATAAGTGGAGAGTCGATTAAGACGTGCGGGCTTAAACGTTTTAACACAGAAAAAAAACGACTTAAAAGAATTAGAAAAGTCAACAAATATTTATATATTTATCTTATGGCTTCAAGAGAGAAAGAGATAGAAGAACATATTTAGAGAGTCAGTATAAGAGATTAGCAGCGGCTGCGGGAGAGATTTATTATAAAATCGGTTTAAGGTAGGTAAAAGGCTAAAGTTTATGTTAATTAGCAACAAAATAGATGACAAGTTACTCTCGCATAAGATGAGATTTTTATAATATTTATAGGTTAAGCATTGTAGCTTTATGGTCAAAAGAACCCGGGTGAAGTTATATTTAAGGAATTTGTTGAGATTGATTTGAAAAATTGTTTTATGTTTATTTCTTTTTTTTCAAAAAGATTAGAAAAAGTGTTTTGATGAATAACTGTGAACGAGATTAAGTTTGTGTAATTCGAATTAATTTCAGGAACATTTTGTTTGTTTGGGGATTTTCTTTTGGGAAGGGTTTTTTATTCAGCAGCTGAATAGAATTTTTTCGGGGATTTACCCAAATTTTATATCTCATGCCTATATAAAAGAAAAGTTACAACTTTATTACCTTGTTACACGAGGAGGTTTTAAATGGACGCATTTTTTCTGTGCTTTTGAGAACAATTAAACTAAAATTGATAAAACAAGATTAGAATAAGAAAGCGTATGTTGTTGTGGTGTTTGAACAGCTGTCCATGATCATAACAAAATATATTTCTACAACAAATGTCAAACAATATCGCTTAATTTTTCAATTTCGCCTGTATGGCACATATTCAGCTTCATAGCTGAATTGTATTTTCTAGGGAGACAAAAAGATGAAACCAAATTTTTTAGGAATTGCTTTCAGGTTTAAGACAATCAGCATAAATTAAGGTAAACAATTAATTTGATAAATTTTATAACACTGATTACAAATCGGCAAAGAGTAAAATAGTCAATTTTTAAGTATAATTCTAATAAACAAGTAGCTGAATGGAGCAAAACGCATTCAGCTCTTAAATTGAATACATAGCTTAACACACCTTTATTAAAATGACATTTAATAGCATGGAATGTATCCTTTCAAGTCAATTTTTTAAGTATAATTCTAATAAACAGTGTGCTGAATGAGCCAAAACGCATTCAGCTACATTAAAATGAAATTTAATAGAATGGAATGTATGCTTTCAAGTCAATTTTCAAGTATAATTCTAATAAACAGTGTGCTGAATGAGGCAAAACGCATTCAGCACTTAAATTGAATACATAGCTTAACACACCTTCATTAAAATGACATTTAAAAGTATGGAATGAATGTCTTCAAGTCAATTTTTTAAGTATAATTCTAATAAACAGTGTGCTGAATGAGGCAAAACGCATTCATCACTTAAATTGAATACATAGCTTAACACACCTACATTCGAACGACATTTAATAGAATGGAATGTATGCTTTCAAGTCAATTTTTTAAGTATAATTCTAATAAACAGTGTGCTGAATGAGCCAAAACGCATTCAGCTCTTAAATTGAATGCATAACTTAACAAACCTACATTAAAATGAATTTTTTTAGTATGGAATGTATGCTTTCAAGTCAATTTTGTAGGTATAATTGTAATAAACAGTGTGCAAAACGCATTCAGCTCTTAAATTGAATACATAGCTTAACACACCTACATCAAAATTACATTTAATAGCATGGAATGTAGCCACAAGGCATTCAGCACTTAAATTGAACACATAGCTTAACACACCTACATTAAAATGATATTTTCTAGTATGAAATGTATCCTTTCAAGTCAATTTTTTAAGTATAATTCTAAAATACAGTGTGCTGAATGAGCCAAAACGCATTCAGCACTTAAATTGAATGCATAACTTAACAAACCAACATTAAAATGACATTTAATAGTATGGAATGTATGCTTTAGCCATAAAGACAACATATTAATGAACCAATATTTTAAGGTTTTTTTCTTTATTTTTATTGAAGTAGTCTATAAACTAATATTTCAATAAGCCTCTACTCTTAAGATAATGCAAATATTTGCTTAAATCTTGACATACACAACGAAACAACATTGATGTGGGAAGAATTTTCCCTAAGGATTTTCACGCTGTTCCCTAAAAATTTAAATCGTCCACTCAAAATATACAAGACAAACAAATCAGCAACAAAAAAAGAACCCAGAACCAGCAGCACCTTAAAACTGATATCGATTACGCTCCCACGGTTTTCGTGCCCATATATACCTACCTCAGTAAACAAAATGAGGACGGACAGAATTGCGTTGAGTGTGTCCCTTAAAATCAAAACAACAACAACAATGAAAATGAAAAAAATCCAAACAATCTACAACCGCAACACTGTGGCATGCAAATCTATGGGTCAGCTGTGTTGCTGTTGCTGATAGTTTGTGGTTGCAACTTTGCCACTGGCTACTATGCCACCACCACCTCCGCCAACAATTCTTTCTATATCCCAAAAAACAAATTCACACAAAACATAAGAACTTTTTTTTATTTTTTGAAAGACACAAAAACCGAAAAAAATTACAGTGGTAACAAGTTACAAGTGTCCACCGCAAATTTTATTTATTTTGTTCTCTTTTGGGTCGGTGTGGTGGTCGGCGTGATTTTTTTGTTCGAACGGACAAAAAATTGGTGTGCATCGACAGACCACATCCGTCCTCAATTGCCGGTGCGGTCGGTGGTTGACTTGGCTAAGCTGTAAGCATTTGTTGATAGCATTTTATTTAATCCATCCATTGACTATGGCATTACAATATACAGAAGAACAAAAACGAAGCAAAAATCAGGGGGGAAAAACTAAAACAAAAAAACAACGGCCTTGTTCAGTCGTGTGCGGTTATACGCCCTACTGTGCCGGCACAACTAGCCAAAAGAAAGTCAAAAAAGCACACCGACTCGACACTGCATATGAACTGCAGCAGTGGCACAGCAGCAAAAACCAACAATAACACAACAAAAAAGTAGTTCACAATCCTTTTCTTCTTTTTGTTGTTGTTGTTGCTTTTGTTGGTTTGAGGAGGGGTGGCGAGTGAGAGACTCAGTGTAGTCGGTGGGTCGATGCAATATATTTTTCAAAACCAACTCGGACACCTTTCGCATGGCAAAGTAGTTTAAGGTCAGTTCACGAACAAGGTAGGCATCCAAAAAAAAAACAGAAGAAGTGAAGTGGTTTCAAAGCCCCTCCACTCCACAACGCATATACTCGAATAACTCCCCTCTTATCAGCACAGCCACCTCCATCACCATCGTCATCATCATCAAATAAGCACATTTATCCATAAAATGCATTCCACAAAAGCAAACTCTATCGAAAGGCGAATCCGAATCACTACACTGCACTACCTACAACTTGTTAGAAGCGCTAGACCATGTAATGAATGTAATTACTAGGGTTACCATGTCCGTTCATATATGCGCACCACGTTCCACGTTCATAATATGCGGGAGGGGCAGTTAAAAAATAAATGTAATAAAAATAAAACAAAAATGAAGGAACCTATCTAAGACAGCATAGATATAATAATTTGCTTGTTAAAAGCGTTCTGGCGTGTAGATACAACTCAAACAAAATAACAAAAAAAAAACACAAATAATGCAACATCTGATCGCAGAGGCGTGTGAGCAAAATTTATAAGCAAAACAATGCATTTTTTCTAGCTTGTTAGGTATGGCGACCGACGCGAGCGGCGCGGACGGTCGGTAGGTAGTGGCACGGTGGCGTATGAGACTCGCGGAGCACATCCAGAACATACAGAAGTTGTGTTCTCGTTGTTATTTTGTTTTTTTAAGGGTGTTAGATTCAAAAGGTTTAAATTTCTAAGTTTTCTATATAGAAGTTATAGGCATAGTTAAGTGAATTTTGAAGTGGGCTTTATTGTAATAAGTCTGCTCACTGAATGGAATGAGAGGTTTATACCTATACTCGTGCTTTTTATATACAACATGATGCTGAATGCAAGTTTGTTTGGTGTTTGATCCAATCAGTGAACAGCAGAGATTTGAGGGAAGCAGAAAAAACGAAAAAAAAAACAAAATGGAAAAAGTTTTAGAAAAAAAACCTACTTCGTATTCATGTTGAAAGGAAAAACTTAACTTTTGATGTAATTGAATTCAATACAAAACCTATTAGGTCAAGGCCTGTCGATGCAACTTTATTTGGAAAGGTTGCTTATCAAACGTGGACAAACATTTAACTTATGGTAGCTTTGCACTGGGAAATTCACGACAAAATTTAAAATTATAATTGGAATCACATTTTTTAAAGGGAAAATAAAGTTGAGTCGACTTTACATAGTAAAATTATTGCAGCAAAACCTTTTAAAGGAAAAAATACAGCTTACTCGAAGCAGTTGCTTCATCTTCTATTTTTGTTGAAAAATAAAATTCATTCCAAATATTTCACTTAATAGAAATTCATTTAAGTGGATACCAGACAAATCCTTAAGACAAATCGTTTGAGCGAACCATCCCCATTCTCTTAAGTGGCATTTGATACAGTTTGGCATCAAGCTCTCTTATCAAAAATCCGTGCTTTTGGTATTGATGAATCCCTTCTTTGTTGTGTTAGAAATTACCTTTCGGACCGTTTAATTCAAGTAGTATTGGACGGGTTTGAATCTGATATCCACAATATAAACGCTGGTGTGCCTCAGGGCTCCGTTTTGTCTCCAACTCTCTTCATTCTTCTTATATTCATAAATGATCTTTTGTCTAAAACTTCTAACCCAATACATTGTTTCGCTGATGACAGTACCCTCTGCTTTTCATATTCGTTTTTAGATTCTCATCCTTGTTCTTCGGATGTGGACTACCAACGGCAGCGTATGATAAGCTCATTAAATTCTGATCTTGACAGCATTGTCTAATGAGGAATCAAAAACCGTGCAGAATTTAATGCTTCGAAAACTCAATGCTGTCTACTGTCACAAAAGCATAACCCTAGAGCCCAATTTCGGATATACTGTTAAGTACAGAGATTTTTTCTTTAGCCGAACTACACGAATGTTGAATGCTTTACCAGGGTCAATATTTCCCACTCATTACGGTGTGCAGACATTCAAAACCAATGTACATCGGTTTCTCCTTTCTAATCCTATCCTCCTTTCCTAACTGCTCGCTCTGTGTTTTATCATTATAAGGGTATTCATAACCCCTTTAGTGCGCGCATAATATAAAAAAAGTGGGTTTCAATGTGGATGGCACAACCCAGAAAAGACGAATTGACCAAACTAAACAATATGAAGATTTATTACAACCCCGAACTCTGCACTTAAGCACTAAAGCACTTTTGAGTTTTTGTTATCAGTAAATATTTTGTTTCCATAACACTTTTAATTTTTATTAGCACTCTACATACTTGGATACTCCTCATAAACGCCCACACTTGAACTTTTGAAATGTCAAAATCAAAAAAAAATCAAATGGGGTGGCGCAACAGTCCATTGTGAACCAGGGCCTAGTGACTTACAACTCTCAACCATTCCTGTGTGCGAGTACTGTTGTCAGGAATGAAATGTCAATCAACTTTTATTGTAATACAATTATTTATTTTTGTGTCGTACACGAGTTTGAAGAGTATTGCCGATGAAAGTCTACATTTTACAAGTACGAGCGTTCTAAATTTGATATCAATTACTTTCTTCTTCTTTATTTTATCGACAATCTTTTGCTATTGACGTCATTTAAGTTAAAACAATCAACACATCTTTTTTAAAAATAGTATACGAGTACCTATCTGATTGATTCATCATCAATTTATTTTTATTGTTTACATCGTAAAATTTGATAGCGAATGATATGTGCTCTACTCCTACTGCATGTTTAAATATGTGTTGGTATTTTAATTATTTTTTGCTCCGATAACGATATTTTATCAGTGTGAAGTACAATTGTATTATTTATATTGTAAAATGTGAAATGAGTGTTGCCACTTTATGTTTTTCTTAAGTTTATTTTTGTTTTTATTGAGACGGATATTCAAATATCTCCCTAAAAAAAAAACCATTTGGTCCCGGTTCTGTTTTCCAGAACCCATAACTCAAAAACGCTCGTAGAAATGTCAACTAAAACCATTTATCTAACCCAAACATCTTTGGCCAATCAAATTTCTACTCTCAAAAACCCATAATTCCAAGAACCAAAACATCCAGATGTTCACATCGTGATTTCTAACATTAGTTAATAGGTGCAGAACTCATAAAATCTTCTATTATATCCTTCAACATGTCCACAATCTAAGCCAAACATCCTTCTCTGAAAAGGATGGAAGTGAAAGAGCAAAAGTTAAAAGAAAATAAAGTACCCTCTTAGGAAAATAGGTATATGTGCTTTGCTCTATGAGAGGGAGAGAGCAAAAAATAAAAAACCAAGAGTGTTTGATGAAGGTGTAGTTATTACCCCGTAAAAAAGGTTAAAAACTTCTGCACTTTATAATCCACTTTTAAGCACTTCTTTCATGTTGTCCCGAAGAACCCGAAGGCATTCTTCAAGACACAAGAAAAGAAAAGGAAGAGGGCTTTTTTTTCTTGTAGCGTGATACACACACCTTTATAACATGAAATGGAAAAACTTTGTCCTCGAGAAACTTCATCTCTCAAGACGAAGAATTATGCCAAAACACTATAAGACTATACCTACTTGAAAGTGGGGGAGACTGAACACGATGTAGACGCGCGCCGCATTACCTGTTGGAATCAAGGGAGTTAGCCGTAGTCGTTTTCAGAGTCAGGGAAGAGTGTATGCAACCGCACGAAGAAGACATCGTTTGAATGAAAGAAAACTTGTCCGTTTCGTTTGTCCCGCCACACCACTCTGACAGTCTCGCCCGAGTCCCAAGTCCCAAGTCCCGACTCCCGACCCTGGTGGTTCGTTTTTGACTGCGTAGACTTGTATTCTTAGGTTTGTTTTCTGTTCCTTTTTTTCCTGGAAGATTTTTTGTTGTTCGATGTGTGCTGGAGAAGGAGATTCATCGATGGTCTTTGGGCTAAGCGATGTTCCACAAGATGATGATGATGATGATGAGGCTGGATGCTGCTGCTGCTGTTGCTGCTGCTGATGCTATTGATGTTGTTGATGCTGTTGCTGCAACAGGTGTTTGGGTAATTATTTTTCCTTTTCGCCAAAGGAGAGTGTGTGTTTTCTCTGTTTTCTGATTCTCTTGGATGCAATGTGTGTTCGTTGTTCGAATGGTTATGGAGTGTCATGGAGTGGTTAAGTGTTCACATCGGTTTTTCGGGATTCACTTTTCTGGCAATCTATCCACCAAGCCAAGCCTGTGTGCCAGCCGTATCCATACGTATGTATATATTTTTACCTATTTTCTCCCTGATGATGATGGGATTGTGTTCGATGTGTGTTTTCCTTTCATTCTAAATTCTCAATTCTTTGTGCTAAATCTTGTTCCTAACGGAGAGTTTTTCTATTTTTTTTTTTTTAATTTTGTTGCATCAATTCGTTTTGGTCTTTTGCTATCTGTCTGTCTGTCTATGTTTGTCTGATAGTTTTGATGATGCTGGTAGAGTTATAAAGTTGGGTGGAGATGCCAGGAAATTCAATTTTCCGTTTTTTTTTATTTTTGAGTCTCGTCGTGTAAACGAGTATTTAAAAAAGAATCAATTTGAATTTGAACTTTGTACAGAACCAATCAAGCACCTGTTGTGGAGATTGAATGTTTGATGTGTATTTAGGAAGCCTAAATGAAGTAGTAATTAGAGAGAAAACAGAATAGGCATTTGACATAGAAATATGTATGGTGTGCGTGTGGCCTTGAGTTTTCCGCAATAATTGATGGGGTGTGTTTTTGATGGGAACTCACTATGAACATGGGTCATGTATGGCATAGAATCGCTGTTGTATTTCAACTTTTGTCAATTTTCTGAAACCTGCACACTTATCAGATGTGAATGACTTCCACATTAGGAACACTTTTAGTAGTTGGAATCTTCTTCAAAGAAGGTGTTTCATGGCTAAGAAAATAAAAAATACTTTAAGTTGTACAAGATTTTAAGAAAATCATTTAAAAAAAATAGTGGCCATAAAAGCCAACCTTGAGGTACACCTTCAAATTTCGTAAATCTATAGAATTTGCCTGATTTTTTCTTTAAACTTTGATCTTTAATGCAACAAAGTAAAGATTATTAACTGGTGGAACGTATTTCAATGAAAAATAATGGACTTAGATAGATTTATCATATCACTGTAATCTAAATGGACATTAATTTAATTCCAAATTAATTTTTAACAACACATCATCATATAATAATATATCAACTTCATTTTGCTGTATATATAATATATTTATTCAATTTTTTTATTTTGCATTTTTCTTTTATAAGAACAAGTTTATTTTTATGAATTATAAATTCATATGGGCACATGTGCAGACGTTTTACAACAAATCATCACCTTGCGTACGATTGATGGCGGCTCTTGTATGGTATAAATCATGTAATTTACAATCATGGTTGCCACTTCAATTAAATTCTAGTGCTATTTTTAAAACAACTAAATTTGCACACAAAAATGTTTGAAAGAATGTGTGTATTAAAGTATGTATTACAAAAATATTTCAAAGAATATGTGTATGTATGTTTCATTAAGCAAATACAAAATATTATACAACAAATTTAGATTTTTTAGCTTGATCCGCCTGTTTTCATCTTTTAATAGAAATAAATAATCAATACATTTTTAGAAATATGTAAAATAAATCTTTTAAAAATTTAAACTTCCCAAAGTGGCAACCACGTTTGATATATACTCCAAGAATTGCATTATAAATTTGCCTCATCTTAGTTTATTTTATTAAAAATGCATGAGACACACAATACGGCGTGAATAATATAATAATATTCTTGTATAGAGAGCAGTAAGTCAGAAGATATTTTTGTATCTTATATAAACACAACCAGAAAGCTGGAAGGAACAATCTGTTGTACAACACGCGTGCGCACCTCACATATATGTAGGTACCAACAAACGAACAGCAGTCAACCAGTCAAGACAGCAATTTAAGCTCTGTGACTAGTTCCAAAGACCATCATGCACAAGTTGTTGCACTTTTATCATACACATAAAATAAAAATGTATCTTTTCAGCTTTAGGGGTAAAATAAAATTGAGGACTACACCAAGGAAAAACTGAAAGATGTATAGGTAGCTACCTACTTCGAACGTCCAGCCAGACACCACAGACGTCTATTTTGCTCCGTTTCGTATTCATCGTCATAGTCTTCGTTTTCGTCGTCTTCGTTTTCGTCGTTGTATCGTCAGTCGTTGATCGTCTCGTCTAAATGTGCACCGATTTGTTGTTGTTATTGTTTGCTGTCATTTTTGTTGAGATACAGATACTATGTGTATCTTTGGCGACATATTGAGAAATGTGCAATAGTTTAATGACCATATTTGGTATAGTTTTATGGCAAGTTCCATTTATCAACATCACATCACATACAAATGAATTTCAAATTCGGAGAGTGTGCGATGTTTTATAGAGAGATATCTAGATACGCTACGTTACGCAGTGGTTAGGTTAGGTTTAGGTGATCTGCTCTTGCTATCTAGCTACTGAATTGGCAGGTTTTAAAAATGTTTTATCTATAAGAGAGGGCAATATCTATATAAAAATTGTATCTAGTACATTATTGTTTTTGAACAAAATAACAGACAAACAGAAATACAAAAAAAACTAACAATTTTTGACATGATGGGTGACCTGTTAAATAAAATATTTCTGTATTTTTTGTTTTACTTTTATTTATATTGATTGATTGATGTTGTTGATGTGACAAAAGTCAATAGATGAAATATTTATTTATGCATGAGGAGGAGATTTTTTTAGTGTTAACCATGTGTGTATGCAGCATAAAGGTGTCTTTCTTGATTTTTAATAGAAAAAAAAGAAAAGTAGTGGCCTTAGAAGTCAACCTTGTGGTACTCTTTCAAACTCCGTTGATTGTCAGAATTTGATTGATTTTATTTTTTAAACTTGTTTGGTAGTACAAAATGGATCATTTATTATAAATATTCAATATTTAATTTGAACCTAGTCAAATATTTTGACATTCTAATTATTATAATTTAAAGTTGCACTTTTGTGTACTCCACCTCCCAATCGATCAATCTCAATTTAAACTTTGGTAGTTGTAATTTACACCACTTTAGTAAATTTATTTTATATTTACCAACTAGTTTGGAACATTAAGTTGCAGAAAATTTGGTTGCAATAGTAATAAGTTTATTTTTTATGAAATTTTGATGGAATACTAATGTTCAGGTCAAATCTAACAACATCAATTCATTAATCTATACATGAAGTAGCTGGTAACTGGTTAATCTGGTTGAAGTTAAAAGTTTTTGACACCTTTTTCGAAATTAGGCAGCCATTTAAGATTTTACATAATTCTTTTAGAAAAAATTTAAAAATTGTTTTTTCATTACATAGCATGATTGTGGTAATATTGAATTGGATAAAGAAGGAATTAGATATAATAGAAATTAACTGTCAATTTATGTAGATACTGACATTTTCTATTTCTATAATTAAAATAAAAATAAAAGTAGTGGTTCAAAATAACACTCTAGTGGAATGCCATATATTTGTATATCTCTTTTCATATCATGGATAAGGTTAAAACCATTACATTTTAAGTCTTGATTTATGTTCGAGAGCGAGATTTAACTTAAATATTCCACCTCCACATTCTACAATTTTGGTTTGAAAACCCTTTTTTTTTTTGTTTCGATAATGATCTTCTAAATCAATCGAAAATATTTTTTGGGTGCACGAAAAATAAACTCAACTGCTTATTCTTATAGCCGTCTAAAAAAGTGTGGGAACCAATTTATTTCGATTTCCGTGATATCAATTCAATTTCATGTTCTTTCTCAAGAAAATATCCGAAATCCAACACTCCACCATCACCTTCATGGAGCCACGGCTATTGTTAACCTTAACTTGTTTTTGAGTGTGTGTAGATATTTTTAAGGTATTCCTTCAAAAGTCCTTCAAAATATGTTGAAATCTTCCTTTTCTGGCTTAGTTTCTTTTTTTTTACTGATTTTCTACCTTTAAAGAGAACTACTTGTATCGCTCGCGCCATGTGCTCTCGGATGAATTGAATTGACTTCTTCTTATTTTTTGTATCTTCTTCTCTTTTTTGAATGTATCTCACCTATATAGTGTATCATTTTGTAATAAGGTGCCTTTAAATCTATTTCAATCTCACCAAAAGATACATAAATATACAACATCCCAACAACCACAACATCAAACCAGACCAGATCACAACAACAACAAAAACTAAAGGGTTAAACTGATGGTCAATACATATTGTATATGTTGTTTGTTGTTAATATGGCGGGTGGTGTGGTGGCGGGAATTTCCTTAGCAACTTGTTGTTATTTGTTTTTTCCCCCCATCATTCTGCATTATTTTATGCAAGAAGATGTGTTCTCCATTGCATTGAACACGGTCATCGATACCGTCTGTCCATCTATCTACCTTCACGTATATAAATTCTCATGTCCAAGCCAATGCCACAACCAAAGACCCAACACCACCGATTTTTCTCATCATGGTCGAATTTAGCTTTGACGTTGTCGTCTTTGGCTCGGATGGCAGTGGTGTTCGTCCTGCACTCCATTCAGACTCAGACTCCATCAGTCGATCCGAATCGACCTTCTATATCTGCACACAATCATTTCACAAGACACAGGTGAATTCTTAAACGATGTGCGGGTGATGTTTTTGTATATAACCATTCTTCTTCCTTTCGTAAGCGTTCGGGCTCAGAGTACACTTCAGGATCAGGATACCAACCACCACAATACAGTGTCGCGTCGTTTGTCGTCCGTCGTCTGGATCTGGCTCTGGTGAACAAAAAAAAAACATCAAAAACAAACCAAAAAAGAAAACAGGAAAACCACAGAATGTGCAAAAAAGGAAATTCCGACAGAACATCCAAACGACTACTCTGCAATGGTAATGAGATTTTGATGGTGCTGTTGAGGGCACACAAAAAAAGTATCTACAGGAAGTACATCTACCTTTGAATACATTTTTGTTTTAAATAAAAATACCAAAAAAACATCCCCCAAATTGTAAAAAACGAAAGAAAAAAAATACTCCACTTTAACACCTCCACATGGCTTAACACTCACTCAGCTTAAGTGCCGAACTAAAGTTCCCAATTCGACACCCACGAGTCGTTTCGACTTGATCGCTCTTCTGGGATCCAAACAAAAATAAACCTTCAAAAATCGACATCCTTTCCCTTTTTTTCACTCGGGAATAATATACAAATACCTACAGATATATATTTGTATGCACACGCATCCACTCATGTAGGACGAAATTACGACAAAACCAATTAATTTCACGTATGATTTTAATTTGACCGCCCATATGACATCAAAGGTAAAATACAAACACATATGTACATAATACATATCCTCGGCTATAAGCAGTTATAGGCATAAGATCTGAAGGCAGAAAGTCTGGAAATATAAGGACCATTCGTATAGACATCACAAAGTCAGAAGGATTGCAAAGAAGATAAACTCGAAAAAGGGCCTTAAAACAGTCCACGATTTAAAAAGACGATGTTTGTCGAAGAAAAAAATTTGTCTACACTGAAAAAAAAAACTGTCTTGGATACGAAAAAAAATACGAAACGTATTTTCACCACACTTAGCTTGGAAGAATTTGTGAAACACAATGTGTTTTTATTTGTTTCACAAAAGAGGTGAAAAGTTCGAGTAATAATGAAATACATTTTCCCGACGCAAAATTCATAACTTTGGACTCAAAATTTCACTAGGAATTTTTCTCACGACGAAATTTGGAAATTGAAATAATTTTATTTCTAAGCTCAATAATAATTTTACATTAAAATAATCAATAGAATAAATAAATTCTAAAAGATACGATTTTATGCAAGTTCACATTTTTCGAAGACAGGAAACATTTAAAGGACTATGTCCCCATTACCTCAATCAAACAAAATATTCAACATATGATTTTTCCTTGTTAATATTTTACGAAAGATACAAACTAAAACGTTTACTTGTCTCGAGTGGAACGAATGGATTTAACATACGATCCACATGTGAAAAAAAATTTCACATAAACCAATTTATTTAAATACATTATGACACCTCTGCATTGCAAGGACTTAATTGTCATAAAAAACCTTGAAATTTATCAATGAAAATTCATAAATGTTGTGAAACTTAAATTATGAAATTTTATTTTAATATTCTTTAAGTGTAGGAACTTAGTTATGCAAATCCTTACAAAGCCCATCAACAACTTCTTATTCCCATCGCCATCATCCTCTTTCGGCGGTGCGGAATTTAAAAAACCAAAAATAAAAATACGCAAAAAGTAAGCGAAACACGAAAAACAAGAAAATTTCACCCGCGACTTACAGCATGTTGCAACGCATGTGAGATGAGATGTGTTGTGATGCTGTGTGCGGGAGGAGGATATTTTTTGTTCGCAAAGTAGCCCTTTTATCCTACCTCTCACTCTAACAAACATACATATTATATTTTCTGTCTCTGTTGATGGCTGAATGCACTGTGATCGGAATGTTTGTATTTCTTATAGGTTTTTTTTTGTTTCGCTGGTACCTTTTTTCAGATACACATTTTATATGAAGGATGCTTTTTATTTTGCCGCCCAGGAGAGAAACAAAAAGTGATACAACAATAAAAAAAAAATACCAAACAGGAAACTGAAATCTGATTAAAGTCGCCTAAAGCCACAGTGAAGAGAGTAAAACAGAAAAATGAACTGATACCAGCAATATACCGCATGGTAAAGGCAACAACGCAATAGTGGTGGTGGTGGATCTGGATGGTCATAAAAATAATTTCCACCATCATTCACATCATCATCAGCCGATGCAGGAGCACGAGCAGCAGCTTTTATAAAAAAAAGTAACAAAAAAAACAACAACTTGTATACGCAATGGTCTGGTCAGTGGAACACCATCCATATCCCTGAACTGAAGTGATAACCGAACCGAAATCAGGTCAAATCATCCGTAACTGAAGTTCAACTGACATCCAACAGAAGAATGGAATTTGCTGAGCGGATTTATTCGTGTTTTTTCTGGTAATTTTTTTTATGTTGGTCTTTTCGTATCTCTGATGAAGTACATTTGTAATTAAATTTGATTCGAAAGAGAAAAAAAAAGTTATGTGAAATGACACATCCATGCGAGATACATCGCAAAGATACACACAACAGATACAAATACAGAATTGCATGCCTTTTTGATGGATCACCAGCGATAAGAGTTCAGAGTCATCATCGTCGTCATCATCATCATCAACATCATGGTGATCATACAGTTCCAGTGGATTTGGTCAAGAAAAAAGTGATAGATAGAGATGTTCGTATAGATATTGTATCTTTTTGAATAAAATACACATTTTTGTATATATCCTGACCCTGATGGGTAATGGTGGTGGTTATTATTGATTCTACTGAGGTGAAGTAGGAGTATCTTTCTCTCAGCATGTAACTTCAACTTTTTTTTGTTCGTCTGCATTAATTGTGTGATGTCCATCTAGTTAAACTGGTCATACTTGTTGTGTTCCAGCAACAAGTCCAGCTTATCCAATGCCATAGTTCGCCTGCTGCTCCTTCTTCATATGTTCGAAAGATGATGAAGTTGATGTTGATATAGATGGGGTGGGTGATGTTAGTTGGCTTGGTTGTTCATTTTTTTTTTGGATCTCTGTTGTAACACACAAAGATGATGCACGTGCTTTTCGATAATTTTTCATTCGATTTGCTATATTTCGCGTTGCCACATCTCCTCTTCCTACTTTTTTTTTTGTTCATAGAATGAACCCAACGAATAGGTAAACCTTCTGTAATAATAATAAATTGATTTCAAAGAAAAAAGGCTACACAACTGGTTAGCGTTAGTACTTAGTAAGTTATGTTTGATTATAAATCCACAGCATGCCAGCAAGGTGTTGAGTGTAGGATGAGGCTTTTTGTAATTATTCGTTATGTGATCTGAACACGATATTTAATTTTCGATGGCTAGAAGTATGCTGAGGCTTTTCTTCGAACTCAACTGCTGATAGATCTGCAAAAGGTTAACATAATAACCTGCAGAAGGTCTTGAAAGTATGCTAACCCAGTAATCTGGAATGTGGGGGATTCTATATTTGTTTTCACCTTTAAAATTGAAATCAAATAAATCATGACTACGTAAATCAAGAGTCAATTACACGTTACTAAAAAGCAAAAGAAAAATTTGAAAAGAACTGGTCCAATATGGCAGCCTTGTGGGACTGCGTGTAAAATCGTTTCCCACTGATTTTTACTATAACTTCTGTTGATCTGCTATCACTTCTTCAACTTCTTAACACGATATAACAATTTAAAGACAAAAAACTCAAAATACGTATAAGGTATACAACAACAACAGTAAAAACACCCATACATAACTACTTTGTAAATATTAATCGTCATAAACCAGTCAGTATTGAAATTAATTACTATTTGCACACCCATATGTCAAGTACGTATGTAATACCTACAAAAAAAAATTTAAAGGAAAAATTATTTCCCACCAGAAACACACACACAAAACCTCAACTTTATGCCAGAGAAGATGTGTATGTACAGAGACTACAAATCAAAATATTTTAATCATTTCCGTTGATTAAGCATGACGCGCTAAAGAACATTGCTGATGCGCAGCAACACCACCACCTCTGTTAAACTAACCAACCAACTAACCAACCGACCGATTTTGCTCAAATCCATATAGATACGAGTAGGTATACCTCACACGACTCTTAAAGCTGATGTTTTATGCTGTGTTAACAACGAATAAGCCAACTTAAAAAAAAAAACATGAAAACAACAACAATTTTAGCATCTAAACAAATCTTCTACGGATGTTTAAGCGATGAGACTTTTGTGCTATGAGACTCCAAGTCTATTTCATACTCTCTGGCCGGTCTTATACAAATGTATAGCCTTCACTCTACCGCGCAAATCACTCAGCAAATCAATTACACATGGAGTTTTTTTTTTTTGAATGACGTATAGAAATTCCAATGAAGTTTCACATACATATATTTTGCATGTGATAATAAATTTTCTTCGCGGCGGACAGGTTGTATAGCTTGTATAACAATAAAAAATATAATAAAACAAAAAAAGATACAGATACACCCTCGTACAATAGGACCAGGAGTTATCAAGACTTTTTAATCTTTTGACTCCGATTTTATTTTCTTTATTATTTTGTTTTTTATTTTCCTTCGTTTAATTTAATGACGATCATAACAATAAAAACCATGTTTTTGTGTTCCCTGTTTGCCTGGCGCCATATTTATTTCATCTTAAAATCTCAATGACTTTCATTTCCAAGGTAATCCATAATTTCCCTATATATACCTAAACTATATCGTAGTCATCGCTATCGCCACCGTCACAGCCACTGCATGCTGTCGCCATCTCGCCACCGATCGGCCACCATCGCGCCAGCCGGGATGACATTGATGATTCCCTATATCTTTAACTGATATTAGTTGGTAAAGGTATCCAAAGTATCTATGAGAAGTATCTGGACGGAAAACTTGTTCAACCTATCCATTGATTGATAGCTGCTTGGGTGGCAGATCTATCTCCACCGCATCATCATCATCATCATCATCTTCATCATCCACAACATCAACATTTTCAATACCTTTATAGATACACATCAACTTACAAACATTCATTATACTAAAAGATACATGTTGCAGAGAGGATGCATTTGTGACGGAGCACTGCTTCTCGTCGCGTCGGCGATCTTTTGCGTGTGACATGATGAACTAAAATATACATACACGTGTAAAAATTAATTGCTGAGTGATTTATCAATATACTTTGAATGATAAATGAATATACACAACGGAAAAATACTATATTATCTTGAACTTTTGATACTATCTAAAAATGTACACGCAGAGTTGGTTTAGATACTTTTTCTATTTTCTATGTTTATGTTGATATTCAAACAAGAAACAAAAAGGTGCTAATCGGTTTCTAATTGCTATCGATATATGATGTTGGTGGGATATGAACTATTGAAGAAAAATAGCCAAAGGCTCCATGTTAAACATTGGTCAAGAAGAAAGATATACATAGATAAGTCATAGATACAAGATACACACACGGAAGGTTGAATGTTTAATAATAATTGTGCAAATTGGAAGCTCCCCATAATCGAATATCTAATCCGCCCGCAATGCACGACTTTATTTAGCACCCCCAGTAAGGCGTGAAGTTTTGAAAAAATTTAGCAAATTATCGTAGGAAAATTGCACTGATCACGACAAGAAACAAACAAAAAAAAAAACAATCTTATAGATACAAATCTCCAAACTTATCTACTATCTTCTTGTAGCTATGCATATGCCCAAGCTTCAAGATCACGAGCATGATCAGATGGAGTATCTTATAGTTGTTGCATGGTTGGTTGACTGAATAACAAATACAGACCCCTTCTCTCCACCCCTCCACCCTCATCTTGCCACCTTTATAGGGTTTCCCCCCAAAATAGAATAAATATAGTATGATGGGGAAGAGTAAAAGTGAATCGTGTTATTCTGTACTTATGTAGATATAGCTCTATATATACAGGACTTAACTCTAGAATAGATATTGCCTGGCTTGCAAAGTTTGTGCAAGAAGCGTGCCACACGTGTGTGTGGCAGCATGCAGAAGCAGTAACAATCTCTTGGTAATTAGTCTTTAGGTTCTTTTTCTTTGGAGTTCATGGGAATTGTATATAGAAGAGCCCTCTTTGAGCATAAAGATGATGCTATATGTAAAGTCTAAGTTATAGACCTATAGATAGGTTTATGTATATTGTGGGAGTAGGCAATGGGTTTCTTTTTTTTTTTTAAAGTAAGAACATCACAGCGCCATCACAACATGCAATGTATCTTTTTTTTTCTTTTATTTTGTAAAGAAAATGTATATCTTTACGTGCCCCACCCCCTTCTTCGCCTGCCTTGTTGGTTTGTTTGGACGTTCCACATGGGAAACTCTTTATTTAGTCATCATTATATGCAACCGTGGTAAAGGCAAATATAAATATTTAATGGTTTTGCCTCTTTTGCCATACCAAACAGCATTTATATATATTTATTTTTTGTAACAAAAAACCTACAGTGAAGATCAAGACGAAGACTCTAAAGAAGATGATGTATCTAGAAAATAATGTATGTGTAGGTATAAAATGGGGGAGAAGTGCGTTTTGCAAAGCGAATGAATAATTACAGCGCAGGTGCAGAGTTTTTGCGTTTTCATCATCTTCTTTTTTTTTCTTCTAACTTTAGACTTTTGAAAGAAAAAAAAAAAAAAAACGAATCATATGTGATCTTTTATATAGCTATCAAACTATAGAATGTTGTATCATCATAATATATAGGTAACCGTCATCATCATTTTCATTCGAAACACGAATAAACCGATAGTTGTTATAAGTAAGTTGCAAAGAGTCTAGCAAGTTACAAAGATCAGCTTATGTGTATGAAATGATGAACACTAATTGGTGTTGCAAAGGATAAGGTTCAACACATTGGAGTCTTGTTTTTTTTTTAAATCATTATGGCCTTGTTGAAGACTTAAAAATTGCACTTTTATAAATTATGATGGCATATAAGTCGTATATGGTTAAATTATGATAAATGTGAATTCTTAATTTTGTATGTTTAACGCACATTTTGTACTAGGTAAGTTATGTATATATATTTTTGGATATAGGTAATAATTTATTTTGCCTTTCAACAACGAAATTTTTAAATATCAACAACTCAAATGATGAGTTAATGTGCTAAAAAGAATTATCTTCATTTTTGCTTAATTGGTTGCGGTGGCTGTGGTGGCAAGACGAAAAACGACGACACTATGTTCGGACTTATAAACCAAACGACATAAATTTGCTAATTTGATGTCTTTATGTCTTAACTATGCTTCAGTGTGGTTTTAATTTCGAAAGAAAAAATTAATGAAGATTTTGTTGAATTGCAGGGTTTTTCTTGTGACCTGAAAGTCTAAATTACACTTTGAGAAGTTTAAAATGGTTAGCTTTATGGATTTGTTGATTTTGAGACCATTATTACTAAATACGGTGTAATTTGTTTAGTTAACGATAATGGTAAAAAAAAATTAACTTTTATAGAAGCAAAAGTAGAGTTTCGAGTGTACATTCGTTTAACATTCAAAACATTTCAGACATTAAAAACACAAAAAAAAGTACTATACTGAAGAAAATAGCAAATGTCACAAACGTAACACAAATATTTCCTACTGAAGTAATGATCGTTACACTTTTTTTTTGTTTACATTTTTTTCAATAAGTCATTTAAAGACAAATAACCATTGTAACGTCGCACTTGTAACATTTTTGATTTTTGTAGCCATCAAAAAATTGATTCGAAGACAAATTGTCAAATAAAAATTGGCTCTTCGTGATACAGCTATCTTAGCCGTTGGACTTTTACCCTTCTGGGTAATTTTTTTTTTAAAAGTAAGTCATCAAAAAATAGTTCTTAAGAAAACGAACAAACATTTGAAGTAATGTTGATTGTTAAAGAAATTCTTATGAACACAATAAAAATGTCACAAACGTAACAATATTTTTTACTTCTGTCACGCAGTAACATTTTTTTATTTTTGTTCATGTTATTTTTCTGAGTAATTATCAAAAATAAGCTTTGAAGAGAAATTGCGGGGAAAAAAACAGAGTTCACAAACAAAATAATAATTCAAAAGACACAAATTTAACATTTATAACCTATTTTTCTTTACTTTAAGAATCTTCTCAATATTTTGAAAATAAATTAAGCACATTCATCACACCCACAATAATAACTTCCCATCCCATCTGTCGATTTGTCTTGCTTAAAAGTTTGTCTATATGTATTTTTACCAAATTTGCGCACTATTTTTTGTAGATTTTATTTTTTATGAAAAAACGGACTGTTGGATTTTTATATAAAAATTACTGAATATTAAAAACAATATTTTCTCTGAAATAAAATAAGTTTGAAGCCAATATTTTTAATTTTTGAAAAGCTATTTGAGCCGAAAGTAAATTTTTACCAAGTCTTAGTAGGTATTGTTTTTTTTAGAGTTTTATTTTTTGTAAAAAAACTGTCAATTCGAATTTTTTAAAAATTTTACCAAATGTTGAAAACAATATTTCTTATAAGATAAAATTAATTTGAAGCCAATAATTAAAATTTTTGAAGAGATATTTGAGTCGAAAATCAATTTTTACCAACTTTTATACATTTTTTTCAGGTTTTTATTTTTTGTAAAAAAAACTGTCAAATCGATTTTTCTCAAAATTTGTCCTAATGTTGAAAACAATATTTCTTATAAGAAAAAATTAGTTAGAACCTATTATCTCAAAGTTTTTAAAAGATATTTGAGTCGAAAATCATTTTTTACGAACTTTTGTTAATTTTTTTTCCGTTTTTAATTTTTTGTACAAAAACTGTCAAATCGATTTTTTTCAAACTTTGACTGAATGTTGACAACAAGATGTTTTGAAAGATAAAAGTAAATTAAAGCCAATATCTTAAAGTTTTGAAAAGATATTTGCGTCGAAAATCAATTTTTACCAACTTTTATACATTTTTTTTTAGGTTTTTATTTTTTGTAAAAAATAACTGTCAATTAGATTTTTCTCAAAATTTTATCAGATGTCAAAAACATTATTCTTCGTTGCACAAAATTGTTTTAGAGATGAAATCATATTTCAGTCGTAAAATTTTGGAGGTGACAATTTTTTTTTTTTCAGTTTTATTGATTTATAAAAAAAACCGTTATATTGATTTTTTTTCAAAAAATATACCTGTTTGGTATTACGTTACAATATATTATATTAAATTTAATTCAAGTCTCTAGCGTTTTTGGTTCGTAAGATATTTAGGGTTAACTAAAATTTTCACCTTTTTTTCAAACTGCTATGGTAAAAAAACCACCCACGCAATTTTCTTGAGAGCCCTTTCTGCATCTTTCTGCCTTATTATCTGTATAACAAAATTTATTTGAAGTCGATATCTCTTCTGGTTCTTGAGCTATGGACGACGAAAAAAAACCTCGCGAACGTACGGACGTACAAATCTACGTACACACACACGCACAGACATCTTTCTAAAAATCTTTTATTTCGACTCTAGGGACCTGGAAACGTCGAGAAATGTCAAAATTTTCAATTTGACAAAGCGGACACATTACAATAACTTCCTATGGGAAGTTAAAAAGGAGCTCTTCACAAGAATATAAATAAAAAAGTACAAGTCTAACAACAGAACCATATGGGACACCATTTGTTCAAAGACTCAATACAAGATTCCAGCGTTGCATAAGCCTAATTTTTTTTTATTTATATCCACCTGTTGTCAAGTTATTTTTACGCCATCACAGATGTACAAATAAGTGTATAATTATTATTGTTTCTCCCACAAAAATTATTAGAAAACACCAACTTTATAATAACTATAATTGATTTACACGAAGGATCCCACCACAATATAATTATTTTTTTTTGTTTTTTTTTCTTATATTTCTCTTTATGGGGGAGAGAAAAATTTAATAAAAAAAAAATCAAATTATTAAAATACAACTCCATTGAGAGTGACACGGAGATGGGGAGAAGAAACGGATGTATCGACGACGACGATAGGAATCCATCGAGAAGATGAAGGTATCATTTCCCCCCATGAATCGAAATTGAATGAAAATCCAGAAGTACATGATGTTACTTCAACTTCACTCTCATCACGAGAGGTCTTATAGAAGCGATAGTGATAATCCTTCAACCACACAACACGTATATAACGATCCATGAATGTGGTAATTGGCCATTGATTACCATCTTCCGTACGATTGTGGATATGATGATGGCAACAAACCCACAATTTATTCAAAAAAAAAAGACAGACAAAAATCACCCGAATGATACCTACTTCAAATCGAATGAAGCCAAAAACACGAAGATATAGATATGTATATATTTACACCGGACCATCATCTCTTATATAAGGTTAAACCCATTATCGGCTAACAGCAAACGAAGAACAGAAAATTAACACACAAATTTATTTATTATTTATTGACCGACACCACAATCAGAGAGAGACATAGAGGGACGGAGGGGGAGAGAAAGAGGGAGATTTTGAAGTATCTCGCGCGCGCTCAAGTGACAAACTTATTAAAAACTTTGTCAATGGCCACATTATGGCATGTTGTAGATACAAGCTATAGAGGCATCGCGTCCTAATACACGAACCCAAAAAAAACAACAACAATGCAATAAGGACCGAAAACCGAGAGGTGATCTTTTCTGATGGTTTTTGGATTTGTATGTAAACACAAATAACGAGTTAAAGATACACTCATTCAAATTCATTCGTTCGCGCACTGCACCAAGATGAAGAAGGAGTTCGCATTGCATTAAAATATGCGGCCACAGAAATGGTCTCCCAAGTTTCATTTCCAACTTGCCATCAATATCTTTCTTGCATATCTTCTTTTTTTAGGCTATTCGACGATTCGTGCTGGACTTTTGAATCTTTTTTGTTTTGTGATGTGTATTTTTTCTCTTAAGATGGAAATTTATCTGAGCGATTTGTGTGTGATCTCCGAAAGGTCTGTCGGCATTATTTTTTTAAGATTTTATTTTTCTTCATCTGAGCATGGAATATAAGGCTTAAACTTTTCAACTACATGTACACATATAGCATCAACAACATCTTGAAGATGAAGATGATGATGAAAAAGACGATGACGATGAAAACAACGACGATAGAGAAGAAGAAGGTGTCCCCAAAGTTAATCCTAAAAAGATTTGTTAAGTTTAACAAATATTTGACAGTTCTTATAGTTTTTTCTTCAGTCCTCTTCTTCTTGTTTTTTTTTTTTTTTTTTTTTTTTGATGGACCATCGTCCATCGTTAAAGCGGGAGTATACCTATATCTTAAAAGTCGTTTATTTTATCTCATATAACGCGCAACGCGCAGATAAAAAGAAGATCAAAGAAAACAATAGAAATTTCGTTTGTTTGGTAGCTAATGGTTCTATATACCTATAGCTCTGATGTCGTACCGCGACTTGACTGTAGTGCACATCATACTACCATCGCACTGTCATGTATTTGCCTTTTGACAGTTTTTCTTTTTATTTGTTTTAAGTATTGGTCAATTGTTGTTAAAAATTTGTTTAAATATTTAAGGAGTGGGCTATGCTTATGTGTACAAAACAAAACACCTTTTAACATGAAATTTAAAAGGTTTTACTTATTTCATTAACTTTAATCGATTAGGAGTCAAGCAAAGATCTTTTTTCTAATGTCTGTCCTAAAAAATCTCAGTAAATTATGAATCTTAATTCATATTTTTTTAAAGAAAATTACTTGAAATTTTTCTTTTTGTATTTAAAAATAAATCAATTAAAAAGTATAGGTCCAAGATTGGAACCTTATGGAACTCCTTTTTTGTTTTATATTTTAAAACAGCAATTAAACCAGATTTCCTAATTTAAACTTAAGATAAGTACAGACGATGGTCAGATCGTTAAACAGAGCTGATAATGGCCAATAAACCAAATAACCTTTCCATGAAGTATTTTTTGTTCAAACGATTCCAAAATGTCGGAAATTTCTGAAATTTTATTGTACAATAGCAAAAAATTCAACAATTGTAAGATGTCTTGAAAAACATCATCTGAAAGTTTCCAAAGGCATCTGATAATATTGGATAATGACGTTTCTGACAATATTAAAAGGTATTGAGGGCAATTTTGTGTACTGGCAAAATTGTAAGATCTGACATTCGTCGGAACTTAGAGCTTAAGTCCCAAATAAGCGAATATAATAGATAGCATTTTAAACAAGGACTACCAATAAATTATTATTTAGAGAGAAAGGTGCGAACTTAAAAAAAATATTCCAACATTCGCCCAAAAAATAAATAAAACAAAAAAAATAAAAAATCTCATAAAACATCTATCTTAGTTGATAAATATTTAAACTGAACATAAATTTAAATCTAAAACATAAAACCATAAATAATAATTTATGCCAGCCAATTTTTCTCCCAAAAAAAAAAATATTCAATTCACACCTGTTTTTATACTAATTTACACACTTTCCACTTTACCATAATAATATCTATCCTACTACGAGACAACAAGCCATCAAATTGGCAATGCAAATAATATACAACTATCATCATTATCATTATCATCAACATCAAAATCATTATGAGTTTAAAATCAGATACAGAAACCACATATTCGATACTCCCTGGATACATACGACTTATTTGTTTTCCATATTAAATTATAAACTTTATTACATTTTCAAAAAAAAAAAAAAAAAAAAAAAAAAACGAATCACACTATCAACATTCGCATGGATATATTTTAGCATGTTCATGCCATGTCACCATCATATCCACCAGATGTGACATTCTCTTCATCTCTCTCGATTTTAGCTCACAAAAGATACATAATCCAACATCGAGTCTATACACCACACCACTTGTATTTGCTACCACCTTTTGAATTTATTTATTTTTTTAACAGAAAAAACAGCAACAACAATATCTAAAATACTAGAAAAACTGTATTTTGATTGGATTATAATTTCAAATGATTGACTCGGTTATAGTGTGTAAGATACGTATCTTTTGGATACATATATGTAGGTACCAACGAGAGAGATTATACTAAATTTATCTAAAATATCTTGCTCCTCGTTTTCAAGTCGAAGTAATTGAATTGAAATTTGTGTGTATTATTAACCATATTTGGTTTTTTGTATAAAAAATCAGATATACATTTTTTCAAATCAAACAAACGAAAAAAAAAATATAATCATTTAGATATGCAATCTATCTTTATATGGATATATGTGTGTTAGATTTCGTTTTACGATGAAAAATTTATGAGATACAAAAATTGAATTAAACTATCACGAAACAATTTATATTTATATTTTTTTCATAAAAAAGCCTAAAGCAATAAATTAATTTTAAACAATAACAGAGAAAAAATAAACATAATAATAAATAATTTTCTCAAAAGAATTTCACTTCAAAATTATCATTGAAAGGTGTTGAATGAATAATTAAATACCTTTATTTTTTATAATCTATTAATTGCAAAGAGATACTAAATTTAAAAAAAAAACTCACACAAAAGATACATCATCGATTGCGATCAGTATCGATCGATCTTCTATAAAAAAAAAATACAACAACAACAGAAGAAGAAAAAGTCAACAAACAAAATAAACAATAAATTCTCGAAAACAATCTGCCAATATTAAATGGAATTGATCAAAAGACAAACAAATAAAAAGAAAAGCACAAGAGAAACATTATTGAGATTGTATCTTTGAGATGAAGAATTATCTCGCGATGAAGATTTATTGAAGTAAAGTCCCAAAACAAGATCACCTGTTAAAGAGATATACACACTCACAATCACAAACGAAAAAATTAAGATACACCAGCGACAAGTCAAAAAAATACAAAAACCAGATTAACAGCAGAAATGAATTCGGTAAAAATATAAGATACAAAATAAACCCAAATGACATAGCCGATGAAAATAAATTTGTCATTTTGTGAACACTAAACAACTCGATCGATTGCAATCCGATTATCAAAGATACTTAAAAAATACACAACGGAGAAAGAGATCTACATAGGTACTAATAAATTAATTTGAATATAAAGGAAAACACTTAAAAAGAGCTTAAGTGTATGTTGGGTTAAAGAAGTCATCATTTCTTTTAACGATCTAGTAAAAGCTTAAAAAGCTTAAGCATGAGCTGGTTTTCCTTCCATGATTATACACTTTTTTTGATGAAATTAATGTTACACAAAAAAGGGATCTATACTATTTCAAAAAAAAAACTGCTTGCATCGCCTTAGAAAACCCAAACATCTTGGCGACATCGGTATGTGATCGTTCCACAAGAGATGGTTGGTGGTACACATACCGAGAATATCAAGATGTTCAATCTCCTCGATGCAAATGCCATCCAGGGATTAATGGCAAGGGGGGTATATCTCGCTTTAATGATACAAGACATCATTGAGTTTTCGAAGCATTCAATTCCACACTGTTTTTTTATTTCCCATTGTACATTGCTGAATCGTCAGCGAAACAATGTATTGGATTAGAAGTTGCAGACAGGAGATCGTTAGTAAAAATGAGAAAGAATGTTGGAGATAAAACGGAGCCCTGGGGCACACCATTTTTTGTGGTTTTTAGACTTGAATCCATCCAATAAAACTTGTATTGGACGATTCGAAAGGTAACTAATCCAATGAAGCAGGGATTCGTGGAAACCGAAAGCACGCATTTGCGATAAGAGAGTCTGATGCCAAACCCTATCAAATGCTCTTGATATATCAAGTGTAATAATCTTACTTTCTCCAAAACAATGTAAAGATTTGCTCCACTGTTCGGTGAGATGAACCATGAGATCACCAGTGGACCTATTGCTACGAAAGCCATATTGTCGGTCATAAAGAAGCTTTCGAGATATTTCTTGAGCTGATAATTAATCAGCGTTTTCATGACCTTGGAAAGAAGGGATGAAGTGCAATCGGTCGGTCATTAGACGGTGAAGATACGATTTTTTTGAGAGTAGGCTGGATAAATCCGCTAGGAACGAGACCTGAGGAATAGAAAATGGTTTTGTCAGCGTTGAAGAACACCTCTTCAGAACAATAGCGGGGATACCATCCGGACCAGCGGATTTATGAATGTTGAGATCTTTAAGAACTCTTGCCACAGTACGAGTTCAAAAAAAGATTGGTCCCATAGAATCCCTAACTCGCTCTAGTACAGGCGGAGTCATAACACTCGCTGCCAGCGTTGAATTGGCGGCGAACTGTCTAGCAAAGAGATTAGCTTTCTCTAAAGAGCTTACATTGACAACGAACGTAGGAACCGAGGAAGAGGAAGAATTCCTGATATTTTTTACAAATAAACAACAATTTTGACTGCCTTTGGGACATTGCAGTATTTTTTGCCGTAATTTTTGGTCTTGTAAAAATTTGGTCCATCGAATATGGGCGTTGAAGGCCTTCCTGGCTTGCTTGAACTTATTCCGGTTTTCCTTACTTGGCTTTAAAACAACGGAAACTTAATTTCTTTGGTAATGGATATTTTTTAACAGCTTCGGTTGGTTTAAATAGGAATTTCTAGTACTAAATATAACCTATGTTACTCAGTGATAATGTTTTAAGTTATACAAGTGTGCATGTATGTATATTAGTTTTTATTTCATTAGATATTCATATTCTATAAGATACACTTATCATTTTTACATTCTTTGACCTACTACCAACTTCTTTGGCTTACGATTTAATCGAATATTTTTTTAAAACGCTGTCTCTTAAGAGCTATTTTAATAGCAGCATCTGACACTAGTCACACGCCAAAAACTTAAAATACACTTTTTTATCTAAACCCAAAAAAACACTAAATTAAAATAAACAAGAATAAAAAAAGAAGCCAACCAGCAGCTGCAGCAACGCATCAACCTACTTTAACGCGGTTCTTGCCTAAAAGAACTTTTAAGATAGTTAAATTACTTATTTGATAAACAATACACTTTAAGGCGAGAACACATTATCAAGTAGATATGCAATTATCATTCTATGTTATGTGTTTTTTTTTCCTTACCGAATTTCTTTTTACTCATATATCATTGGTTCTTCTAAAAGATACATTTTTATCTTTATTTGATTACCATATTCCATGCATATGTAGGTACGAGTAATCCTGTTGTAAATCTTTTGATTAAGAAGAATCTATTTATCGACTTTTTTTTTATTTCATATACTGATGCTGTCAATAATAAAAAACCAATATTATGAAGCGGTCTACCTCAAACTAATCTACATCTTTCGTTTTCAAATCAATTTTTTTTGTTCTTCTTATTGTTTTTTTTTTCGTATGTTAAAATGTGAACGAACTCATGTTTGCTGCCAAAAAAAGTTAGATTTTGTATGCGAACAAAAATAAAGATACATTCATAATATAATATTTTGTATCTATTTTCTTAATTGGTTTCGATCAAATATGCAAAAAAAAATTAAATATGATTTTCAATATCTGTGAGAATACGCTTTTTGTCGTATTTTGTATCTATCAAAATTGAAATTAACAAAAGAAAAAGATAAAGATACTCAGCGGGAGATAGTTTAGTCGTGTGTGATTGAAGGTTATCATCATCACCAATGATTATATTTTTTTGTTGTATTTTCACTTGATGCAAATTTGTTGCATAATTATACTTTTTTTTTGGCAAAATTTCTACTTTAACAAAAAAAAACACTCAAAAAAATAATAATAACAACACACAAATAGAAATAATAAACATTTATATCTAATTGACATGATGCACAGCACAAACAATATATATTTTATCATAAAGTGCATGTATCGTGAGATATTGAAATTTTGTTCTTAAACAATTAAATGTTAATTAGATTAAAAAGATATTTTATTTTTTTTTGTCTTGGCTTTTGCACATCACAAAAGAATGAAGGGGGGGTTTGAGAATGCACAATAACAACAACAAAAATTACTTGGGGGTGATGTATGGTTTAATTGGTGTTTTGGCATATTAAATATGGACCAAAGGGGAGAAGGGTTTTCTTTGTTGTTTTGTTAGTGGAAGAAATTATTTTAATTAGACATGAGATGTTATTTATTGTGTTTCTTTTGAAATTCATATTTAATTACAAGATGTTTAATAAATTCTGAGATTTTATTTTTGATAACAGACAACAAAAAACATTAAAATAAAATTTGTTTTTGAGAAGTGGTATTTTTTACATATAGTTATAAATATTTATGAATTGCGACCTGTTTTTATTTTTTGGGTTGGCGGATTATATTTTAAATTTTAACAAACAAGAAAAGTAAAATGTCAAAACATTAAATCTCTTAGCGCCCCTTGACACTAATTTGTTTCTGATTTTTTTTTTTTTTTGATCGCGTGCAAACTTTTACTTTTTGTTTGTATCTCTAACCGAGTGAAGTTTGTTTTGGTTGTATCTTGGGGGTTTATTCAATTTAACCAACACGATATCGTCTAATTAAAAATGTATAAGTTTACGGCCAGTTGAAGACGTATCCAAGTCAGGAATTCATTGACATATTTCCATAAACCGAAGGAAAACAAATTGGAAACATTCATTGGGTTCCTTAGCAACTATTTCAAACAATTGGGAAGTTTTTTTTAGAACTTTGAGTTTTCGATGTTGTATTTTAAAAATATAAAGGGATTTGTTATTTTTTTTCAAAAATCCTAAAAAAATAAAATATATTTCAGAACTATGTACGCTTAAACTTTATTTCTAAGTAGATTTCATATATTTTATAGAAATATCTTTGAACATATTTTTAAAGTTTTTAATGTTATTTTAGAAAAGATTTTCTTTTAACTTTTTTTATACAAATTAAAAATAAATACATTTAAATTAGATTTCTTTCGAAGTTTCAATTACCAATAAGAAAGCTCAACCCGGAAAGATTTTTGTATTAATCAGAAAAATTATCAAGATTTTGATTTATTCGTCCTTGAGTATAACTTTTTACTTATTTTAAAGTTCTATTCCGAAAAGAGTAGATATTCATTAAATTTAATCTCATTGAGGTTTAATTATAGCGGGTACAATTATAGCAAATTATAATAAAATTAATTTTCAATACATCGAATGATATGACGAAGATTACATTCAAGCAAAAATCTTTATCTTAACTAAAACTATTTTGGTAAAACTATAATTTGATCAAAAAAATATTGTCAATTAAAATAAACTTGAGATAACAATTTAGGTACGTTTTATCTTATGAAAAATAATAATAAATTATTTCAATTTTCTCACCCACTCAAAGCCTATGATGTAAAATTTTGATAATTTTTTTTTTTACTATTTCTGTTGATAAATTTATGTCACAAAATCCATGAAAATACTTAAATAAACGATAAAAATCTAGTTTATGTCCACTTGATATATGTAGGTACATTAAACGATAACATATATTATATACATGAATGAGTACGAGTGAGAATCCTATTAAATAGTCATTCATCTAGAATTCAACCATAGTTATTACCCTACTCATACTCACTCGTTTTGTTTTGTCGAAATGAAGATATAAAATCTATGAAATTCTTAAATAATCATAAATCATATAAAGATTTACTTCATACGATAGTGATATACGAATGAAGTATATTTTTTATTGTTTCGGTTTTTTTTAACATATTTGTCTTCGCAGAAGAAATAAAAAGTGATTCGTCTTCGATCAGATAGGTAGTTGTTGAGATACAATGTGTGATGAGATGTAAAAGTATCTTTTAGCTCACAGTAGGAAGGTATTATATATGAAGCGCAAGAGAGGGTGAGAGAGATTGACGAAAGATGGTTTCACTACTTTACAAGGAGTATCTGATGACAATTTTTCGAAAAGAATATAATTTGTATTTTATATGTGACTAGACTATATTTTATATTTTGTAAGGTTTCGTTCTCCCGTAAAAAAAAGTGTTGATCATTTTTTTGTTCAGAAAAAGATAAGATTTTTCCATACCGCAACTATTGTTTATTTCATAATGTTTGTATACACAATGTTTGATGTTGATGAAACACGAGTGTTTTATTGTTTGAAGGGTTTTGAGTTTCAAAACTAAAAAACCCGTTGATAACAACATTTCATCGAATCAATAACCAATTTAATTCTATACAAAATCAATAAAGTAACAAACAACTCGATATGATATCCTAAAATTCTCAATAAAGATTTTAAGATAAAATATTGGTGATGTTTATGAAATTAATGTTTGTAAACGTCTTTCAGGTGCGTGTGAAATGATTAAGGTATATTTTCTTAGCAATAATGTAGTACTTTTAGAACTTAGTACTAAGAAACATTTCAAATAGTCCTGCAACATTTATAACCAAGTACCCATAGATACAAATTTATTCCTGTAGCAACATGTATAAGAAACACATTTGTAAGATTCAAGACATTTTTAAGATATATTTTAAATAAAATAAACAAGTACAATCGTTTTAGGAACATTAACGAAAAACTTATAAAAACACAATACATTCATTTTAAATTGATCTTAAAAATTAAAACTTTATAAACAGACTTTTTAGCAACATAAGATTTTGGATATTTTTTCTGATGTGATTTAATTCGTTTAAAAATCAACTCTAATTACTCTTTCTTTTTGTTTCTATTTTATCTATTTTTGAATTACCAAAAACCAAAACAAATCACCCACTTTTTTCCTTTCAGTTTTCAATGACACACAAAATTAACTTTCAAATCAAATAAAGATGCAAATAAAAAAAATTAAAAAGACAAGAGTAACCTTGATATGCAATAAATCAGGCACACGCATAAATGTCCAGCATTTATTTACCAATCTAATTATCATTATAGCTAAATCTAACCTTGTAATTAAAAAAAAAAACAATAATCAAACGTCATAATTATCAACACACTACACTTATAGCTTAAGGTTTTCAAGGTTTTTTTATAAGCGAATTTTTAGTTAAAGTTTTTTGTTCGTAGTTAAAAAGTTTTATTTAGCCATAATAATATCCCCCGCATAAGTAATTGAAACTATATTTTTTAATTAGTTTAACAATTTAGAGAACGTGTTAACTTTTAATGAGTATGCTACATATGCAGACATAATAATTTATATACCGTATAAACATAAAGGAAATATAGTAGTTTTTAACTATTTTTATACAAATGTAGTGTTAATACAGTGCTGTCATTATGAAAATATGAGTATTATTAAAAAAAAAGTTTTAAAATTTGCTAAATACGTTTCTCATATTCCCATTGTTTATAAAAATTTTAATTTTCGTATCAAAAATCTTACTAAATTAGTATACATTCCTATATGACTACACTGACATAACTACTATTTTTAAGCTCAATTCATGTTAACGACGGAATGTTAGTGTCAAATTTATTGCAATTATAAATTATAGTTACCGAATAATAAACAAGAAATCTTAGGTCACTTTCAGAGCGCGAGTTTTGAGAGCGAAAGTATTAAATTGTATGAGTGAAGTCGAGGGTTGTTGCACAGCATTTCTTGATTTTTTATTAAAAATGTGTACAAAAATATGTTCTCATGTTCCCATTGTTTATAAAAATTTAAATGTTTGTATCAAAAATCCTACTAAATTAGTGTATACTCCTATATGACTACACTGATATAACTACTAATTTAAATTACTAAATTAGTATCCATTCCTATATGACTACACTGATATAAGTACTATTTTTAAGCTAAATTCACGTAAACAAAACGAAATGTTAGTGTTAAATTTATTGCAATTAAAAATTATAGTTACAGAATAATAAACAAAAAAACTTACAAAAAAAATAATAACTAGGTCAATTTTAGAGCGGAAGTTAAAGAGTGAAAGTATTAAATTTTATGAGTAAAGTCGATGGTTGTTGCACAGTATATCTGGATTTTGTATAAAAAATGTGTACAATTTTCTCATACTCCCATTGTTTATAGAAATTTGAATTTTTGTATCAAAAATCCTACTAAATTAGTATCCATTCCTATATGACTACACTGATATAAGTACTATTTTTAAGCTAAATTTACGTAAACAAAACGAAATGTTAGTGTTAAATTTATTGCAATTAAAAATTATAGTTACAGAATAATAAACAAAAAAACTTACAAAAAAAATAATAACTGGGTCAATTTTAGAGCGGAAGTTAAAGAGTGAAAGTATTAAATTTTATGAGTGAAGTTGAGGGTTGTTGTACAGTGTATCTGGATTTAAGCGGTTTTAATTCGTTGCTAAATAAAAAATCATAGATGTTGTCGTTTATAGTGTAGTAAAAATGTTGATGGTTTTAAAGGTTTTGAATCAAAGATTTTAAACTAGAGCTTGTCTCTGTGATTTGAACTCACTATATTAACCCTACAATTGGTAATTGAAAAAATATAACAGTTCATTAACTGATCATAAAATCAGCATTGTGCGGGGGTTCAATATCGAATTATAAGTGTGGTACAAACTGTTGTCACCTTATCAAATATGGCGCTCTTGATTGAGTTTGATTGAGTATATCTTCAACGTTGTGGTCGGTCCCTTCGTCGTCGTCGTTGTTGTCGTTGTCAATATCAAAAACCATTGTTTTCTTATCGTTATGTTCTCTGTTTTACGTCAAATTATAAATATTATTATATTTGTTAAATTAAATTTTTTTTTTTTGTTATTTCCAAATAAAAAGCAAACAAAACCAATATTTTTATCGAAGTTCTATATATTTCTGTGGTATCTGTTTGGTTTGTGTGTTCTGATTAAAAATGGTTCGAGGCATAAGAAACAAATAAACAAATATAATCTAGTACTGGACGCCACCACACCACCGTCATGTCGTTATCTTCTGACCGATTCAAGTGTTTTTTTAGTATTATTTTTAACTTTACCACCCACTGCAGTGGGAAATAAAAAATATTATTTCAACAACAAAAAAAGGCTCGCATGTAGAACCACAAATATTTTTAATTTTTTTTTTTGTGTGGACAAGCTTCGAGGGTGAGAAGGTCAAGTCCATATCGCGCGCACACATGGTCCGATAATATAATTTTATTTTTTATACTATAAACATTCACTAAATCGAATGCCTTATTTTTGTTCATAGCTGCAATAAGCTGATCCGAAAAATCGATAACGTATATAAGGTATCAACACTCGTACGTACATACATACGCGATAGAAAGTGATCTCGATATACGTTCGTTCTAACTTTGACGTAGTGTTGTTGAAAGCCCAAGTTATAATAAAGCAAGAAATACTGATAAGGCAATTCATTGGGGGGTTTGTCTCAAAATAATTAAAATATTGTTTGCTTCTTTTTAAATTTTATTAATTTTTATTTTTTTGTTGTCGTTTTGTTTTGTTTTATAAAATCAGGGAAGACCTTTCTGATCCCAATTAAATCCAATAGACGTACTTAGCCCTTTTTTCTTGTGTAAGGGATTCTGATAGCTGGGAATGACGGCGAAGCATGAGATGTTTTTTTTTTGTTTTGTTTCTGTGCTGTCCACCCTCACCATATCAGTTGAGCAGTGCTTACGTACAAGGCCTGTTTTGCACTCCCTTCCTTAACAATATTTTATGGAGACTCGTCAATCAGTTTAGTAGTTTTAATGACGAGGGAGCTGATCAGGGTAGTTGGGGTTGATATTGCGATTGCTATATTAAAGTTCGATCCCCCTTCGCAGCCACCTACAACAACGACCACGACGACGACGACAAGCAAACGTCAGTTTTGTTTTTTGGTTTGCTGACTTTTGTTTCGCACTGTTTTCTCTCTCCTTTAGGCTGTGTTCACACATATTCATATTTTTTGTTGATCGTCAGTATAGTTGATCGTATGTTTATAATTAACATTGTTCTTATTTTTTTTTAATATAATTTTTTGTTTGTTTGGTGTGCGTCAGTTTTGGTGTCATTGCGGTGATTGACGTCAAACTTAATAATCATCCGAGTGGGGGAACTAAGTAAACACATGAGGCCTCCACACATAGACCAATCAGCAACATTTATTGAAATCCGTATATTCAAGTCATTGTTTATGAAAATAAATGAATGAAGATTATACTGTAGGTGCTTCAAGCTTAATAATTCATATTTTGATAGAAATACGAAGTATAAACGAAGAAGCACAGAAGTGGAGTGGCATTGATATGGCAGCGTTATGAAGATGATTTTGATAGAGGAGTATGGGACACACGTTGCTGGAATATTGACAATTTGGATGCTGATCGGATGTTTGTAAAAATATTTCTGCAGTTGACTTGTTTTTATTTTTTTTATTAAAAATATGTATGATATGCTTAGTACCCGTGGCATGCCAGAGGTCTTGGGTTTGATCCCTGCCTATGCCATCTAAAGTTTGTTTCACGGGTACTGCCTCTTGCGGGGAATTGACAAATTCTCCAAGAGTAATTCTTGTCATGAAAAGTGCTTTCTCAAATTAGCCGTTCGGATTCGGCTTGAAAACTGTAGGTCCCCTCCATTCCTGACAACATTTCTGGCACACAGGAATGTTTGAGAGTTGTAAGTCACTAGACCCTGGTTCTCTACGGATTGTTGCGCCACGTAATTTTTAAAACATTTTTTAGCAAACATTGATTTCGGAAAAGTAGTTATTTAGAATTGTGCTGATACCTTAAAAAGATGAGCAAAATGAATATCGCAGTCTTTGCTCAAATGTAAAATGTTCTTTATTCCTTTCTTGAGAGCGACATTTTTAACTAAAAGTAACTAAGATAAAATGATCTGAAAGCCTATTTTTATGTAGATACGTTTGAAACCCAGAAAAGCAAAAGTGTCAAGGCTTTTATAACCCGAACTAAATATGAGTTCCTTTCCATTGATCCGTTCTGCTAAGTTTCATGAGCTCTGCAATTTTTTAATATCACTAATTTTTAAGTCAAAACTTAAAGCAATCACATAAAACCTTTACTTTAGCGCCACTTAAATAAATGTTGTTCTCATTTGTTTGCTTTATTTTTTTGTATTAAAGGTCACATTACTTAAATTGGAGTAAATTGTCAAATGCACAAATAAAAATAAATACCTACCTAAATGAAATGCAATTAAAATTCAACTTTTTTTTCGAATTGAAAGAAAAAATTAAAAAAAAAAAAAATAAATAAGACTTTGCACTGAAAAGCGTAGCGCACTAAAGGTAAATATTATTTAGGAAACATAACTCCACACGTTCCTGTAATTGGATCTGCGCACCGCGTCGCTTCAACTTTGTCCGCCACCCTCTGCCACCGTCGCGCCGTCGGCCAAATTCATTCCCGTTTTAATTTGTGGGGTAAGGTCATTCAGGGCGGCCACCGCACCGCTGATGATAATTATTTATTATACATTATAAAAGTACGGTGACCATCGGAAGGGTTTTTATAAGCAACATAAATATGTGCCTTAAAAATCAACACAATTTTTAAGATTGTTCTATGCAAATTATTAATAAAAAATAAATTAGGTGGCGCAACAGTCCATGAAGAACCAGGGCCTAGTGACTTACAACTGTCAACCATTCCTGTGTGGGAGTAATTTTGTCAGAGATGGAATTCATGCAAATTAGAAATATTTCAATTGAAGAATATCGATAGTATTTGTTCTGCAGTTCTGTTAGTGGTTGAAATTGGGGGGTTTAAAATTGAATACACATTTTCCTTTAGTTTCCCGAAATATGGTCACTCTAAATTGATGAGTTACGACTCGACTACAAGTTCATCATCTTTTAAGTATATTGTTTCTATTGTGCGAGGCGATATTAGATACTTTGCGCGAAAGTTTCGCTGATTTTGTAAAATGATAAACTGATATAAAATGCTTCCCTCAAACTGACACCCTCTTGCGTTCGGTCGGTCGGTCAGTTGTATCGTTTTTTTTTTGGCTTCTTTCTTTTATTATTGAATAAAAGTAAACGTTATAGTTATTAAACACCACCTGATATCGAAGAATGCGAAAGACACAAATCAACAAAAAAAATATTAAAAATTAAAGAAGCTACGTATTGTAAGAAAAAAATTAAAATATAATAAACTATTATATGAATTGCATTACACACAATTTTGAACGCGCGAAATGACCCAATTTATATATTTATATACTTCTGATCGGGCTGTGTCTTCGTCTTCGTCTTCGTTGTCGTCGTCGATACCTCGATGCCGATATACGATTGCAATATTATTTCCTTTATTTGTTGTTGTTGATGTTGCTGATGTTTTGTGTATCAATTTTACTTTTATTTTATTTTTGATCATTTTTTTATTATATGCTTACTTCTTATTACGTGGTTTTCTTTTTATTGGTGATTTAATCTTATTTCGCACATTTTTTTATTTAATATTGGTTTGGTGTAAAAGGTTCTGGCAACACGCGTTCCAATCCACGGTTCTTTTTCTTTTTTTGATATTGGTGTTAAATAAAAATAATAAAAGAAATACAACAAAAATAATTAAGAGGAGACTGCTAGCTGTTTTATCTCGCTGTCCAATTACAATGCCAATTATACTTATATTGCCAATTTATATACTTCAATATAAAATGCGAAGACAGTTTTTGTAGTGTGGATGTTGCGATGTTGATAACGACAATAATGATGCTGTTGATGATGATGATAATGATGAAAATAAGGAATTTATTTTAATTTGGAGGAAAATTAAGTTGCTAGATGATGGGGTTTTTATTGATAATTTGGTGGGGAATTCGAAGTATTTACATACCTATACCCATAAAGGGTATAATATACATTATGACAATTTAAAGACTTAAAAATATTTGTTTTTTAACAATTTGGGTGAATTTGGGTATAAGGGTATCAACATAAAGTTAAGAAATGATCAAATACATTAGTATGAGGGTAAAATAATACCCAAATACCTTTCTAAAATACCCAATTGCTGGTTAAACCTCGACAACCAAATAGTCAGGAATTTTAGGTAAAAAATACTTATTTAAATTTGTATGCTCTCAGTTTTGTTCTTTTTTGTTTTCTTATTTAAACAAAAGTAGGGAACATTAGTGTATTTGTGTTTTCATTTACGCACCGTTGATAACTTCTGTTCGCTTACGTATGTTTTCCCTTAACTAAGCAGGTCAATAGTACAAAAATACAAGCAACAAAAAAATGTTAAATTAAGGTCAGTTGTAGGTATGTAAAGTTATACCAATTAACACATGTAATTCACGCAAAAAATTTTGATTTTTTATTTATTTTAGCCTACGCAAAATTTTTCTGTTAAGCATTGAAGATTGTGTAGGTAAATGGTGCGGAAGTAAAGTACAAGTTTAAGCTTACATATTTTTTTTTTAATTTTAGGCGAAAAAAATGTAGCAGTTTATGAAGCAATACAGTTCTTAGGGTACAATTTTGTAATGTTTTAAAGTGTATTGCACTTTTTACAAGTTTATTCTGGATTTTAATTGTTTGACTATCTGGAGCAGTGCGTCGTTACTTATGAAAAATTCTCAAGAGTTTGCACTTATCTTTTTTTGTTCTAAAAATAGTTATTAATAATTTATTGTTATGCAGGAAAATTATTCCAATTTAATAGTTCAAAAGTTTTTATAGTAAGTATAATGTTTGAACCTTAAATTGATCTTATTTTCCGAATGATTATTACATTACTTGCTCATTTTTATTAAAAACATCTAATCTGAAATAAAACAAACAGTACTGGCAGTCTTTTTTATAAACATGCAACTGAAGCCTTTAAAATTAGAAACCATAGTCTTGTTTCATTTAAGAGTTGCATCAGATATCAACATACATTTATGATTTCTTGAGAATATCCTAAGATATTAAGTTTTTTACTAGGGATCTTCTGAAAATTCCTGATGATGTATTCTAAATTTTTGGAGCCATCTAGGGCCTCTGTATGGGATGGGATTAGAGTTTTCGGATGTTCCAGAAGGCTGCATTTTGAGCCCAATAATGTTTGCTTTGTTTATCGACGAAATCTGTGATGAACTTCCAGGAGGAATACTCTTTGCCGATATCCAAGTGAAAGTTTTTCTATACGCGGACGATTTAGTTGTACTAGCTGAAAATTCTTTCACTCTGCAGCTACAAATAAACAGATTGAAATTCCTTCTGCGAGAGGTGGGGCCTGCATGTTAACACGAAAATAATAATTTTTGAAGCGCCGGAAGAGAATTGGTCACTCAATAATGAACTCAATAATATTGAAGTAGTACCAGAGTTTAAATATATTGGAGTTTTGCTTACTTATAATTTAAATTTTTCTAAGCATGTTAAACAAAAAAGTAAAGAGGCTAAAATTACGTTGAGTTTATAATGGCCAAGTTTTTTGCCAATCCAAAAATCGATCTTCTATCAAAATATCGGGTTTTCGAAGCAACTGTCAACACTTGCATGTGCTAGTTGGTGCTCACGTTTTTGGATACTTGGCTTTCGAGCAGTTTGAAGCAATTCAAAGACATTTTTTCAAACGCTTGTTTAAATTACCTAATTCAAAACCAAATTATGCTATTTACATGGAGTCTGGCGTAACACCAATATATACTCAAAACCTCAAAACGAGCTCAGATTATTTAATAAGAGTGATGAAAGGAGTCTTCATAAAACCATCTTGCTAAGACTACTGCAATCTAATGACAGCCCTTTCAAAGAATGGAGGCAGCTAGCTATCTCACATGAAGCTAACTTAACTTTATTGGAGTTAAATGTCGATGAATGGAGCACTATGTTTGCAAATGTTACTGCTAAAATTGATGAAAGAAATTACAATCACCATCTCTCTAAAGCTTCGTCAACATCCTCCAGGAACACCTATAGGAACATCAAACACCAATTACCACAAGATACTAACTATTTCAATAATGAATTACCGACCTTAGCTGTAAGTTATATCTTTAGAGCACGAGTTGAAATTTTAAATCTTAACTATGTGCCTCATTGTGCTGATCTTACAGAAATTTCTAATTTATGTAACAGAAGAGAAATAGAAGATATACATCATTTCATTCGTAGAAATTAAATGGTTCGCTAGGATGGTCTACCCTATATAATTTCTGTAAGCACACCCTACATTTCCGAAATAGTTTCCCAACGTAAAATCTAATCATTGGGCCAGTTTCCATTATTTAAAACTTTTTAATTTTGTGTTCCAAATCACTTTAAAATCGATTTTTGTTTATGTTTCAAATCATATTAAAATTGTTATTATTTTTGTGTTTCAAATCATACCAAAATTGTTAATGTTTACCTATCAGGCTACCATGATTTAAAATATTCTAATTTTGTTTTTCAAATCACTTTAAAATTGTTAACTTTTTATGTTTCAAATGATATCAAAATTATTAATGATTGTTTATCAAGTTTTTTCTATTGCTTAACTAATTTATTTAAGTATACGTATTGTTATTGTTTTTTTTTAATTTTTAACATTATAAATTAATTATTTAGTTCAATTATTTTACTTTTATATTTTTCTTTTATTATGAAATGTCAAATCAGGTAGACGGCAGAATTGCCAAGTTATTTTTAAGTAAGAATTATTGTTTAAATTTAATAAGAACAAAATAAAGAATTTATGTATCTATCTCTATCTTTCCTTTTTCAATACAATTTCTAAGCAAACTTTCAGATCACTTAATTTTTTCAATTTCTTAAAAAACTACAGCAGTTTTACTTAACATCTGATATTAGATTAATGTGGTTCAGTGTTTTCGAAGCATTTGATATTGAATTAGGTCCATATAGAAGTTTTATTTGCTGTTTAAACCAGAACAAGCGGTTAGACATTTACCGACGGTATTTTCATGTACCTTGCAACTAAATTTTTTGTTAACAAATTAATAGATTTTTATTAAGGTTTCTTGTCCTAATGCTGGGGACTGGAATATATGTAATTTGTTTGGGTCATGAATTGTGGAGAATCAAACAAAACTAGTGTGAATATCTTTTTGTAAAAAAGGAAAACGAAAATGAGCCTTTTGTTAAAAATTAAAGACAACATTAAAATTAAGTGTGAATTTTTCATCTCTTTTTTGAGTCTTACAAGAAATATCTTACCAGGGAAAATTTAATTTCAGTATTTTCTCCATTCGTTCCATTACTGATCTTCGATAACTTTTTTCACGACTGAAAAGGATTATTTTTTTGGAGACTGTTCGATATACATTAGGCATGTAATCTTATTTCTAATTGAAAGTGGAATTTCGTTCAAATGAAACTTATAAAAGGTACGTGCGTTGATTTTAAAATTCCGAGCGATACAATAAATAAGATTGATATGAACAGTGTATGATTTTTACGAATCGCTTTTGTTATCTATTATGAAGTCTAGTCAATTTCGAATTTCTCCACTATAATTTAATAAGGCCGTGTTTCCATTTGCAAAAGAAAAATTCTGCAATAAATGTCCGATAGTCTGTCCGACAGTGAATTGCAAGTGGAAACTACCAAGCAAGTTCTATCGCGACAGTACTTTCATAGCTTCTTGCGAGTTTTTGCAAGTGCAATTAATTGCTAGTTTAAACACTATCGACTTGCGACAGTTCTTGCAACTTATCGAAACAGTTTCGTATAACTCGCGCAAGTGGCTGGTTGACGTTTTCTTTATACAAAATGAGTAAAATAAAAGGTCAACAGGAGTCTTTCCTTCGGTGATATTGACTGACGGAATCGAGTGTCTTGTTTTTTTATAATAGGAATAGGACCCTCTTTCAATATCAAAACTTCCAAATCAATTGCGGCCATGCGAGTGAAATTGAAGCATCTTCTATATTTAGTTCGTTTAATAAATTATAGATTGCACCAGCTTACCGTCTTCTCAAAATCCAATATCGAACCCAAGTTGATCTTTTTTTCTTTTTTAATAATAAAATTATCATCGCAGCTGCTAATCGTTGACGTTTTCTCGCCATGACTTCACAATTTTAAGTAAACAACCAGATTTCTTGAATCTTGAGACATTAATTGCTCTCCAGGTGTAAATACATTAGCAAAAAATTGCGACAGTATGATGCGCTAGCTTCTTGCAAGACATTTAATGCAGAAGAAATTGCAAGAATTCACATGACAATGTAAACGCGTCTTCGGGGAGTTAACTTGCAAATGGAGACTGCCTAAGGTAACTAAAATACCCTTAACTTATGAAAATAGATAAATATAAGTATCTATCCACACAATAGAAAGCAATGTTTCATACCTACAAATAAATATTATAGAATTTCTAAAAAAATGCTTAAGCGGATAACAATTTATAAAAATATAGAAGGGAGATAAAAAGCAACCTTGAGGTATACCAAAAACCTTCGTTAGCAAAACGTACATAGGCAATGTATATCTATTATTTTCATGTTGTCATAGTTTATTGTTGATTAAAAACAATCTGTAAGACACGCATAGACATACTGCTTACTAAGTATAAAAATAATTTTTTGTAGAAATTGCAAATATCAAATTCTAAGAATTGTTTGTACTTTTGTGCATAGAAAAACATGAAGATATGTTCATAAGAACGAGTTATAAGAAGAATGCCAACACTATAGATATTAAATCTTATTTCAACTCCCATGTTTAAGATTAAAAAAAATCATGGATTAAACATTTCTTGGATTGGACATGGTTTGTTACTGAGGATCTTTGCGTTATCATTGCATTATTGCAATCGAAATAAACACTGAAGAAATGGCAGTGATTGTCGCTCGCAATGTTCCACTAATTAATGAAGAACAAAGAACAATTTATGACCACATCATGTTGGCAGTTTTTGCAGAACAAGGTGGAATCTATTTTTTGGACGCAAAAGGTGAAAATGGCAAAACACTAATTATTTCGGTAATTCTTGCTAAAATACGATCAAATAAAGGTATCGCAGTGGATGTTGCATCTTCTGAGATTGCGGCAACTTTATAAGATGAAAGCAGAACAGTTCATTCAGTATTTAAACTGCCACTAAATATTCAAAGTACATGGCCACAGTGCTGAAAGTGTTAAATTATCGTATCGGATGAATGCACTACGGCACACAAACATTCACTTGAGGCGTTGAACAGGAAACTGAAAGATATAAAAAACAACGACATACTATTTGGCGGCACCCTATTACTCTTTAAAGGTGATTTCATGCAAACACTTCCCGTTATTCTGCGTTCAACGTACGCTGATGAGATCAACGCGTGCTTAAAATCATCTCTAGAAATTATTTTTATTACAAAACAACGTGTGTCGGGTCAGCTAGTAAGTAAATACATAGGTAGACTTTTAGTTATTTTATTTTAAATAAATCAAGCCTTTAAAATACTTTAAAACTATTGAAATATTAAAGATTTTATAACGTCTATCATAAGCTTGTCATTAAAAAGTTAAGTTAAGCTAAGTTACTTTGTTGCATCCATAAAAACGATCTTCTATTTCGGACCCTAAACATTATGCCATAGTCTGATTTTCTGTTCCAAATATTAAATTGTAAATCAGGACTAAAGAAGGGAAAGACATAAAGTTAAATTGCAAACTTAATTGTCAGCTTGCAAAAACCTTAAGAGAAAATCAAATTTTCTTAATTTAAGTACAAATGTTAAATACTGTTGAAAACAGTAATAGTAATTTACCGTTATACCTAGAAGACACAAATGTTTACGATAAGTGGATCACAAATAAGTTAATTCTAATCTCACGTGAATGCCATTCTTTTCACTATTTTTACACCCGTAACGTCGCAATTACTATTAAATCTCATGATACATCCATGCATCGCCTAAAGGTATGTTTATGCCTTAAAATATGCTCGCAAATTACAGATCAATTTACATGATCAAGCCATAAATTGTAAATTATTACTACTTGCCTGTCATGTTAATCATGCGTAAGTACCTAACCAGTTAACACAGCTTTAAACCAAGTAATTTAATAGTTACGTTACACTTATTATAAATAAGTACAACATGTAAATAAAATCTTAAAACAAAAAATAATAAGTCGGTTTTAAAATATTTAGCTAAACTTACCTTGTAGAGGATCTTGAAGTGAAATATTATTATCCAAATTTGATATAGGTATAAATCGCCTATAAATAAGTCAACAACATAATTAAATATGTTCACTTATTCACTTAAATTTTGCTTTCACCAAGAAAATTTCACACGTGAGACACTTTAAACTTTGCAAAATTTTTAAAACACAAAAAGTTAAAAATTAAATTAAAAAACTTTTTTTTTTCAGAAGAAGTTTCTTTCAATAAAATCTTCTTAAGTTGCTTTTTGACGGATTTCACTAAAACTTTAATTTTTATTTATTAGAGTTAATAATATCCATTTGCTGTATAAAAAATATCACACTATATTTTATTTTATGTATAATTTAGTTTTTTGTTTAAGCTTTTATTCGATTGAGTTTAGTAAAAAATATTTTTACATTCAAATAGAGTATGAGTTTTTTTTATTTGTATTAATAAATTGGCTATCTATTATTTTTGTATTAAAGTTTATTATTCACTATTTAAAAAGATTTAAATATTTTTTTTTTTTAAATTGGCAAGCGATTTTTTACTATAGTTAAGTATTGTTAAAAATATTTTTTTATCGATTAAGACACTTTAATTGCGGCATTCACTTTGTTTTTAATATTTTTTTTCTTAGTTGTTATTGTAGGCATTTATTTATATTTAAGAAAAAATGTATATATTGCTTAGTTAAGTTTTGTAATAATTTGTTGTTGTTTGTATAAAAATACGGTTTGTTAATTTGAAGTAGTTTTCTTTTTTAAAAAGTTACGTTTTATTAATTTATTATGTAAAAAGGTACACTTTTGTAGTAAAAAAACACAAAACAAAACAAAATTGTTTGTTAAGTTTTTTAAATATTTATGTTTGTAGATTTTTATTTAAGAAGACAAATTGGAGAGCAGAGATTTCTTTAAAAATTCAGCACAAAGCGATTGTTATAAAAATTGGTTAAAATGTTTGATTTCTTTTTTTTTGTTTTTGTTTGGTAAATTCTTATTTGAAGAGAAAAGCCGAAGGCAGATTGATTGTTGTTAAGAATGGAGAGAATAAAATTATATATCTTAGATTTTGTATTAGAGGATTTTGTTTATAATAAATTTTGTTGCATTATAGGAAAAAATTTGTAGGTTTAAGTATAATTAATTATCCTTGATGGTGATTTTATATGAAACAATAAAATGACGTGTTGTCGCGACGACCGACGGTTTGAGACAAAACAAAATAATTTCCTTGTCGTAAGAGAGTGTGACTACCAGATGATGATCTCCAGTACCAAAAGTTATCGTGCTGTGGTATCGAGTGTTTTTTTTAATCCTTTCACATTAATTCACTTTGGAGAGTTACACTATCCATGCTATTCATAGAATATAGGGTATATGCACTTTTATTTTGATAATACAACATTTGATAGGTTGTTGTTTGGTTGGTAGGTATCAAGCGGCGTAGGTGGTGATGGTGTGATTGTCAATAAAAAAATAAACAAACCATTTTAAACCGATATGACAAATCAAATAATATCCAGTTACATTCACATTTATTTAGTTAGGTACAAAACAGAAGAACACTAAACTGTCGTCTACTGTTAACAAAATGTGCAAAAAAAACGTTTCTTTTTTTCTTGTAAGTTTATTAAATTTCGTTTCACTGACCCGATCGGCTCTGACGTTGAACCGACACTACCCTACGAGATACTGGCAACGGATTCTTGTCTTTCCATGCAACAGAGCTGAAGCTGAGCTCAAAACTCCAACATAGTTGTCTCGTTTTGATGCATTTGTTAGAAGAGAGCTCGTTGCCAACACACAACGAGAACAAGGCACATGGATAATGTTTGATGGTGTTTGTATTTTGTGTGGAGGAATTTTTCTTTCGTTTTTTGTTTTGTTTTTGTTCTGTATTTTGTTAGTAATGTAACATGGAGAGAGTGAGAGAGAGAGAGGCGCCAGAGTTTACAGTTAGTGTATTTGTATTGTGTTGTGTTGTGTTGTACACAAACGAACGCCTCTCACTGTCTCACTTCGTGTGTTTTTTATTTTGTTTGGGGTGGTCATTTTAGGGTGATGCGATGGTGTAGTGTTGGTTTTAGTGAGGATTGAGGATTAGAAAAACGTGTTTTTCTTTCATCGTGTCGTGTGTCGCTCACGTCGTCGGGTATGCAGTGCGACTGGCTGTGCAGAGTGCAGATGCAATAATAATTTTTGCATTATTTTCAGTTGTTGTTGTTTTGTTTGTGTTTATCATCACAAGCGAATAAAATTTACAATTGCATGATCGAATTGGAGATTTAAATAATGTTGGAAAATGACATTTTGATTGACACGGGCGGGGGCTGCATAAAATAGATAGGTAACTTGCTTGTTACGTAGGAGATACTTTTTTCAATTAAATTTTGTGCAGACTGGTAGGAGTATTACAGTAGCTTTAGGTGTGATTAATTTTTAAACTATAATGATCGACAGATATCAAATATTTTAGATATTATTCAATCGAAAACTAAAAAAGGATTATACATATTTAAATATATCTTTAGTATGAAGTACAAATAAATAGATACATAGGTATAATAATAATTAAGGGAAATTTGAATGAATCTAAACCCACAAGCGAGAATATCTATATTAGGGAGAGATGCGAAGTTTTGTGTACAGCTGTAGGTATCGACGCAATAATGTATTAAAACTTATCCAGATTCAATTCAGAAACACATTTCTTCTTGAGTTGCGTAAATGTTGACTTTTGTTGCCGCCAGGCGTTTTGATTTACCTAGATAGGTATCCTGGATTTTAAACAAAAAGGTAACCACAACTGCCCTGAAAAGTTTTTTTCCGAATTTTTAGACTTAAACTCAAATCAATAGAAGGAAAAATATCTTATTTTTACTTGCAAAATAATCCTCGGTTTAACCTTTGTGAATTGTCTCAAATGCATATGTATCTAATCTACATATATGTGTATAGTATTTTCAGCCTGACAGCTGTCATACAAATTTATTCTAATTATAAATTTGTGCCGCGTCTCGGATTTAGAAGGAAACGCTTATAAAAACACTCATTTACCGGGTAGCATTTTAATTTCTAGATAGGTACCTTTTAATCCATTCATTGGAATTGATAAAAATTGTATTTATTTTTGCATACCTACCTAACCTACATAACCAATTTGTATGTATTACTTAACCTCTATGGCTAGTTATGCCAAAATTATATGCATCTTAACATTTTTCCATTTGTAGGCAAAATCTAGAAGTTCTTATAAAGATACAAACATTTTTAAATAATATTTTTTTTACAGGTTAGGACAAAAATGTCGGGAAATATTTTTCTTCTCCAATAAAATAAAATAGATTCTATAGATAAATGTTTATGTATTTTATCAAAGAATTGTCATATGCTGAACATCAAGCTCTTATAAATTACATTTGTGAGATATTTAGTATTCAATAGAATTCTTCATGTTTTCAATTAATTTTTAAATATGCAGAAGTTTGGAATAGGTTATTTCAGGTATCTGGGTAGTGTTCTGTGGAATTATCCAATTTTCTGTAAATAAAAATGGCAGCATACCACCAGCATAACACGCTTCAGGTTCGTCTGCGTTACGGTAGGACTGCTTTGAGTTTGCTTTGAATGACATTTCTATATTATTTCATCTCACCAAACAGAAAATATTTTGTTTTTTTTTTGACATTTTTTTACAGCTGTTGAGCTGTAAAACAAAGCAAATGTTCAGATAATTGAACTAGAGCTTCAGTTTGGAGTCACATTACGTTACATAACGTTCTTTTCCTTACCATTGTTAAACAAAATGTGAGGTCGAAGGTCCAATTTGATAGCATGCATTGAATTCCTATGGCTGAACTCGTAAACGTCAGGTGAAGCGTGTTTGTGATTCAGCCATTAAGCGTTTCTATTTTCAAAAACAAGAACAATAACGAGATGGTTTAGAATTGCAGCAAGGGGCGTGCTCAAAAATGAATTCCGGAATACCTAATGCTCATTACAATTTAATTTTTCTGCAACTACAGCACGGGCCACATCTATTTTTCCATTTTAAGTACATAATTTATATCATTTTTGGAATTGATTCCAGCCCTATATCTGAAGTTATAAATTATGCCGTTGCCATTATTGTACTTATTTATAGACACGGAAAATTTTAGAGCTTACACAATTGAAAGAGAACGTCCTTTTTTCATATTAATTAATTTTAATTAATTCTTTTTTTTATATTAATTTAATTTTCAAAAAATTGTTCAACTTCTTTATCTTCGCTATGAAACTATATTGATTAAATAATAAAACTGTTGATACAATAATTTCATAAATTAATTGAATGCTTGAAAATTTTGGTAAATTTGTTGAATAGACTGGACCTATAGAAACGGAGATAATAACGAAAAAGTAGTTTTCGCGACTTTTGGCAATCCAAAACTCATTCTCATTCCACAGTGAAAACCTTATTTTACTCTGCTAAATTTATTAAAGTTTCTCAGCAAAAAATACTACTTTTTGAAAAACGTTATTTGTTAATTTGCATAGAATTAAAATTTCAATAAACTAATAAGTGTTCTTCAATGGTTCGAGGCAATTGTTACTTTTTGCAGATTTACGTATATATTTGGTCCAAAACCTATTATTTAAACTTCTCTCGTAGATTTAAAATAAGAAAAATATATCCAATTTTTTGAGTGTATTTCCGACAGGAGATTGGAAGCAGGCCCGGATTAATAGGGAGGCTAGGGAGACTGCGGCTCGGGCCCGCGGCGCGGAAACGAGAGCCCCATCCCCATCCAAATTAGTTGACCCCACAAAATTCAAACTCGAACGCTATATACCCAAAAACGTTAAACCCATATAGCCCAACTTTAATCCCATAAACCTTAAACCTTAAACCCACATAGCTCAACTCGCTAGTATCTCCAAAAAGTCAAACCCACATAGCCTAAGTATTGAATCGTATTTATTGATACAACGTAAGTAAAATTGAACTTTCATTAACCCTTCCGTGTGCAAAATTTAACTTTACGCGAATTACATCGAGTGTCGATGCTTTAATAAGACTCGAGATGAAAAAAAAAAAAAACAAAAATGCACAAGAGGGTTGAAGCTTACACTTACATCACTGATATCTTCAGATTCCTTTGCAAAATTTGGAGTAAACTTACGAACTAGAGCAGCTTATTCAAGTTCAAAAAGAAAAAAGTGAACTTATTTCACCATTTAAAATAATTAACTGGATCGTTGAAAAACAAATGATTGACGTTTTTCCAAATGTTTATATAGCCCTTAGTATATTGGTAATTTGTGTTTACGATGTTTTATTTGCGAGTGCCCAATGAACACACTCAATTTTTTAAAAACGTTAAAAAGAGCCTCTGGCTCTGATGAATAATTGGCCCCAAGTATCAAAAATTAATAATCTTATCGATGGTTGGAGCACTTGGGGGATAGCTTCTTGGATTTTGGATGCGTCAACTCCTCGGCGCATTGTCTCTTAGATCGTGGACTCCTAGCGCCCTGGGTTATTGGGTTGGCTCGTTTGGGGTTTTGAACGCTTTGGGATATTGGGTTGGCTCGCTTGGGGTTAAGGACGCTTTGGGTTATGAGGGATTGGCTTGCTTGGGTCTTATATCTTTTTAGGGGACCTCAAATTTGAAATAGCCCTGGGTCCCTATTTCCTTTAATCCGGGCCTGATTGGAAGTGAACAATTATTAAGTCTCAAGAGTTGTTGCCTTTTGAGCAATGTTACCTAAAGATATAAGATCTAAAGGCCCAACAATAACAGACTTAACCGAGCTTAAGCCAGCTTAGGGGATCGAACCAATATGCAACTTTATATGTCACTAACCATAATAGACGTTCTGCTCAGTTTTGTTAAATTTCGCTAACTTTCGCGCAATTGCGCAAGAGCCATTTAAATGGTTCGAGCTTAAGTAAATATCAAATTTGCTTAAGTGACTTGAATCCATTATGGTTACTTTTCGTTTTCGGATAACTTCTGATAACATTTCGTTCGATTTTGACATTAGCTTACTTTCGATTAAGTCTATTATAGTTGGACCATAATTCTTTATACCTACTATACATACTTTTGGCTGCTCGCAACATTGGATTTATGCATCTACATATTTGCCTTGATTTTTTTAACTTTCGCACAAAACTGCGATGAGAATTAGTTGTTAAAAATCTTACTGCAACCCTTATTCTGGCGGCATTTGTTACTTTCCTTTTTAACATGAATAAAAAAGACATTGAATTCTCTATTTAACTTTACAAAATATGTACCTAATTCATTTCTATTTGCTCATATCAAAATGCAACGTCTTATTGGAAAACTAAACAAAATAAATTAGGTAATTCTAAAACACTATTAACATTAAAATCATAAAATGGTAGTTTTCTGATATCTGAATCTACTTTTAAAAATGAATAGCAACTTATTTTGTATAAATTTCATCTTCAATTGCTTATAATAATGATAATAATACTTTGTTAATTTTTAATTCAAACAAACACAATGTTAACAAATAGGGTAACGACATACATACCTATGCAAACAAATCATTTTTTCATATTTGAGGGACCAAGTTATTTTTTACGTTTCAAAAATGCAAAAAAAAAGAAGAAAACTGCAAAATCTAACAAAAAAGGTTACAACTGTTTGTTTTAAATTCTATGAATTTGAGAGCTTTTAAAGGTTCCGTTACAATTTATTTTCCGTTATTATTATTTTCCATCATGTAGGTTACATAATCATAAGTATATAGATAATATATTGTCATTTCTCTAGATATTAAGTTAATGTTTTCACTTGGTGCTTATTGTCAAATAATTAACAATCATAGGTACCAGAAGTTATAAGCAGACCAAAATTTGAAAAGCATTTCAGTTCTTCCCTACCGAACAAACATGTGGTTATTTTAACTGAACCCTTATTTCAATTCTTACCAAAAACTACCTTTGCACGTAGGAGTATAGCTAGAACATCACTATTAGTTTTTCAAATTTGTCTGAATAAATACAATCAGAGCTTTGAAAAACCATACTAAAAATTAAAAACCAAAAAAGGTAAAAGGATGATTGACCATGACAGCGTCTCATCACATTACAACACAACGATTTATTTTTCAAAAACACAGTAGGCATTAAATTATGGAATTAAATTTGAAAAAAGCCGGCTGTTGCGGTATTCGGATAAAATTATTATCCGAAATCAGAGAGTCACGCTGGCTGCAAAGAAAAATCCTCTCACAAAATATCTTACTCTTCTCTCTCTCAATCTAAAATCTCAGCTAAATCAAACGCAAACACACTACCATATCCAAACACATTTACACTACTCATTTGTTTGTATGCGATTGTTTACATTTTTGTTATTCTCTCTCTCAAACGTTAGAATAGAAGAAAACATTAATGTGCTCTAGTGTGTGTTAGTGGGCAGGGTAGAATATGAAAACAAAAGAAAACAACAAAAAAGTATAAAGTAAAAAGAAAACATCTAAAAACGAACAAAAAATCAACCCAACTATGTATGTTCCAATGAAATCGCCGCGTTATGGTCTTTCAGCAGTGAAGTGGGCGAATAGAAGTGCAAACAAAACAACAACACCAAAGATGGGGAACCAAAGCAAAGCGGTAAAATAATACAAAAAAAAACTACCTAAATGAAATGAGAAAAAAAAAGAAAAATGGTGTAGGCATGTGGAGGTGGGAACAAACTGTTGCTTTTCCTTCACGTTTTATTGCGGTTTGAGCCGTAGTTTGCTTTGCTTTGAATGGAGTGGGCGCATAAAATGAGAGAGTGCACATAGAATGAGATGCAAGTAGATTATGCGAGAAGGACTAGAGCAAATAGGTAGGTTCGGTATCGGTAATACAGTATAGTTAAGTTGGGTTTGTGTTTGCTATTTTTGTTGTTGTTGTTATTATCAGAAAATAGATGTTAGAATAAAATTAGGTATTAGAGGGGTAAAATAATGAAGGAGGTTATTTTTATTGGATAGAGAACAGTTTTTCTTGCATTTAAATCAATTTGTTTAACTATTAGAATTAATTAATACCTGTGATAAAAAAAAAAACATTTTAACGAATAACGAGAACAATCCTTTTTTTGTATCAAGCTATAAGCAAATAGGTTGGCAAGTACCTAGAAGAGAAACAAAAAACTAGAATTTATTGCAAATAACGGGTTAAATTAATTATTGTTGGGAGCGTTTGACTTTTTTGCTTGGAAATTATAACACAAAAATATGAATGTACAGTCAAAGGTAGTTAAAAAAAGGACTTCAAAAGTGTTTTTATATGTTTTTGTTTCATAAAATTACTTACCAATTAAATTTTAACTTACGAAACATGACTTTATAGAAAATTTGTATTACTAGGTAAACCTATACCTTATACCTGAATCTACGATGTAAATATATATACCTATGTATATAATTACATTGTTGGCCTAAAATCATCAAGGTGTAGAATTGGCTTTGCCTGCAATTTAATGTCTTAAATCTGGACTTAATTGAGAAAAAATAAATACATAAATACTAAAATACTAAAACTCTTTTGTTTGTCCATCAAACAATATAATTTATTAATAAAGTTAATTTTAAATGAAATCAATAAACATGCATAGAAAATCATTTCGAGAACGCGTCCTAATGTACAATCTTCAACAACATGTCAAAAATATGATTGACAAATTTAGGGTTTTTAAACCCGGTCATTACTTAATACACAAATCTAGTTTTAGAAAGGATACTAACAGATTATTTATTTTTAACAATAAAAATGCAAAAATAATTTGTACGAAACCGCACAAGTCATTTGAGTGAACATATCGATAATCGATGAAAAATAATTTTAAGTAAACGCAGCCATTCGTTGTCAAACGTCAGTCGAGGAAGACAAAAATAACAAAGCCGGCTGTCAAAGTATTTATCGCAAAATAAATTATTTTCTATTCATTATTCGTAGAGCGTGTGAAACGTATTTATTACATTTAATTATTGATGAAATCCTTTTTTACGACAGAAAATAACAAAGTAACCTCAAATATTTTCCAATTAACAAAGTCAGATTGCATTTAAGATGAACGCCGCATAATCAAAGTGCTCGCTTATTTCAAATCGTCATTCCGCGAACGGCCATTGCTGGAACATTTCCGGACATTTGACGTAATTTCGTATTATTTTCGTATTGTTGAAATTATTGCTTTGTTTTGTTCTTCTTGATTTTATCAAATATAGAAAAACGTTCCCGAATTGATGATTTCTGTAAGATATTCAATACTATATATATACAATTTTGAAAACGGTGTTAGCTAAAACTCATCAATATACATAGCTTGCAATTTTTTGTCATAAAACTGCTACCTTGGTGATTTTGAGCCAATTGCATTAGTGTACTGATTAGCTACACAAGTAGGTATATAACTTTTAAGTTGATATACCTATTTAAATAAGATTGTTTTAAATTACATATGTGATGATATTAAAATTTTACAATTAACCACAACAAACATTTTTATACCTAAGGGTTTTTAGTTACATTTTTCACAGCCTTCAGCAAAATACGGAATTTCAAAATAAAAAACCAATCGAGGGATTCAATTGTTTTGCAAGTAATGCAACGTTAGAGAAGGTTACCTACTTATCTTCCTTGGAGTCCAGAAGCCTAAATAAGGAAGTATCTAGTAGGAAAACCATTTAGATATTTCATCAATTTGAATGACAGCTGTTATCAGATAATACAAAACAACGATTAATGTTTTTTCCAATAAGTTAGATCTATTTGCTAAAGATGTCAAAAGCATTTCTTTAAATCTTAATGATTCCTTTGTCGATAATAGTAAAAGAGTTCCGTTTGGTTCTTTTACATTTCCCTAATTATTTTTGTAAATCCCAATTGAGAAAGAGCTTACCGAAAACACACGACGCTACTCTTCTAGTCTCAATTACCTATGAGAACTTCATAGTTCTCTGATATACAGAAGTGCTTGTCTCAGAAGCCATTGTCCTAATTAACAGGATTAAATAATTGCTGTTAAAACACATGTGAGAAACACATGTTTCTCAAATTCTCGAACAGAAGAAATTATAAAAAAGAAACAAATATTTACAATCTTCAAACATTTTTTCAAGTCCAATAACTTTGGAGTCGACTTTTTCGCGGAATCAAACAATTTTAAACTCAGAATCCGTAGCTACTTATTTGAAAACTACTTTGTTACGTAAACCAAAAATATAATTTTCCGCTACACATAGTTTTGTCTCCTTTTTTTATCGGTGTAGGTACTGTTAAAAATAACTTGTTAAGCTAAAATTTTAGGGTTCGTTTAATTCGGAATGATTACAATTTCATGTTTTTTTGCTTTTAGAAACTAGATTTTGAGCGAAACTCTTAAAGCTACAAATTTTCTTTACAAAAGATTTAATTTCTGGAGAAAAAGCCCAAATTTAAATTTTTCTTCATTATCCTTATCGAACTGGAAGTGCACTCAATGGCGGATCCAGGGGGGGGTTTCGTAGGGGGCACGACCCTCCCCTGGGAGATAATTTGTTTTTTTTTTTTTTTTTATAGGAAATCCCTTCAATTTAAAACTAATCACATTACGTTAATGGATATGACCCCCACAATATTTTGAGTTATTTATTTTTTATATGAAAACAAAATTTGTATTTTACTTCCTTACACTTTGTTGAAAAAAGTACTACTTTTAACTGAGGACTTGACCAAGAACATAATATGAATCGGAAATTGAGCCCTGTTTCAAAAACACAGCACAAATTCATCAACTCAACTTTGGAGGCATATGAGTAATAAAGTTTATACAGTTAAGTTGTATAAGTAAAGATTTCAACTAAAGATTTGTTATTAATTTAACGACATTCACTATATAAAAAGTGGTTTGCTGTCAAAAACAACTAAAATTTTAGTTTTCATGCAATTTAGAATTTGTAAAAACTTTAGTCATGCTTTAAATTATTTTCATAAAATTGGTATCTAAGAAAAAGAGCAAATATTCAGGTTCTTAAGAAGAAACTTTGAATAAGAGATCGTCAATTTTATATTAAGTAGCCTTTAAATTCTCGAAACTAGCCTTCAATTACATCTTATTTTTTTGAAGCACGTAGTGAACATTGAAGTGATTTTTACTTGTGAGGAAAAAGTGGGTCCCCCGATTCCATCCGTCTGTTGTGTTGACCCGTGCAGTACAAACCATCCTGTCGATTGAAATAAAGGTTTTCAACCGACGAGCGTAAGTGTTTTTTAATACGAATCATAACAGCTGTCAACATACAAATTTGTTGGTTAAAAATAGAAAATTCCATTTTTTTTTTCAAAAATGAACCGATAGATTTTTTTAAAACATTCTCTAAATTTTGTGTTTTTAATATGGGTTCTTTCTACACGAAAAAACATATTTTGGTAGTGTTACAGAAGCGTACCCATCATAAAATACATTTTTTTTTTACAAAACTCGATATCTCAGAAAGGGGTCAACATTTTTTAACGAAATTTAAATGTAAAATGTATGTCAAACTAATGCTAATCGAAAAACACAACGAACGTTTCATATTTATTAGAATATAATATCTTGAGAAATAAATAAATAAATTAGATGGCGCAACAGTCTTTTGAGAACCAGGGCCTAGTGACTTACAACTCTCAACCAATCCTGTGTGCGAGTTTTGTCAAGGATGGAGGGGACTTACCGTTTTAATGTCGCATCCAAGCGGCTAACTTGAGAAAGCACTTTTCGTGACAGCAACTACTTTTGGAGGATTTGTCAATTCCTCGCAAGATGTAGTACCCGTGAAAAAAAAACTTTTTGGGTTGCACAGACATTGATTGATCCAAGAGAACTGAAGTGTAAAGAGATTCTGAAACATGTAATTTGTGAGTGCCACACAAAAGTTTTTTTCCCAACTTATTTGTTTACTTTAATTTAATTTATTTTTTCATTAATTTTTTAGAAAAATTATGTACTTAAATGCACTTGTTTCAATTTTCTCTCTACAATTTTTAAGTTTTGTTGACTCCTTTAAGATTCAAATATTTTCTAGAATCAGTTCAAAAAAAATATAACTACAAAAACTCTTTAAACTATTATGTTTTAGCTCTTCATTGTGGCATATTTAGAAAACTGTTTGAATCTGGGAATGCTTTCATATGTAGCCCAAAATAAATAGTTAGATTATACCTTGATAAACAACAGCGTTCTAAAATAATTTAGTAACTAAAGTTGTCACTTTACTATTGAAATGTGTAAATTTAAGGTTATACATATTATATTATTTTAATTTTGTTAGCCTCATTTACAAAACATTAAAGAACATTTTTAAGCGGTGAGTAATAACTCGTCTATGTTAAGTGTGTGACCCCCCACCCCCCTGATAAAAAGTCTGGATTCGCCCTTGAGTGCACTTTTAAGACCTTGTAATGGAATTAAAAATAATATAAAATTGACGTCTTTCTGCTCGGAACAGAGTCGAAACAAACATTTTTATGAAATGGGAATTTCAAATGTAAGACAATTAGACCTATTTTTATTGGACATATTAATATATAAGTATAAAGCTAAATAATTATTTAATGTGTTCTTAGTTTAAATAAATGTTCTTCTTTTCATTTAAGTATATAGGTTTATTAACTTCCCATAGGAAGTTATTGACGTACGTTCGTACGTCCGATCGTTTCGTCATCCATAGCTCAAGAACCAGTAGAGATATCGACTTCAAATAAGTTTTGTTATAAAGATAATAATGCAGAAAGATGCAGAAAATGCTCTCAATAAAATTGCGTCTGTGGTTTTTTACAATAGCTGTTTTGGTTAACCCAAAATATCTCACGAACCAAAAGCGCTCGCTTTTAATATTATATCGTGTTACCAAACAAGTATATTTTTGGAAAAAAAAAATCCAAGCAACAGTTTTTTATAAATCAAAAAAACTGACAAAAAATATTGTCACTTCGATAATTTTACAAGTAAAAAATGATTTTATCTTCAAAACAATTTTGTGCAACGAAAAATAACGTTTTCAATATCTGGTAAAACTTTGAGTAAAATCGAATTGACAGTTGTTTTTTAATAAAAAATAAAAACCTAAAAAAAAACATTATACTCTTCAAAAATTAAAGATTCTGACCTCCAACCTATTTCATCTTATAAAAAATATTATTTTCAACATTCGGTAAAATTTTGAGAAAATTTGAATTGACAGTTTTTAACAAAATAAATACTTCCTAAAAAAATTAATAGTAGTCGGTAAAAATTGATTTTCGGCTCAAATGTCTTTTCAAAAGTCGGTTTTTTTATTAAAAAAAAATCAAAATTGGTAAAAATTGATTTTCGGTTCAAATTAATTTCATTCGTACAATTAGTATTTGTTTGTATAAGAAATAAAAACTTGTAAAAACGACTAAAAGTCTCTTTATAAAAAATGGATTTCGAAATCAAACTATTTTATTATATGCAAAATTTTCCTGGTAATTTTTAATTTTTTAAAAATAATTCAACTGACAACTTTTTACAAAAACATGAAAGCCTAAAGTCATCAGTGTGGGTCGCATCCCAGTCTCTTTTTAATTTATAAGAACATTAATTTTCGTATAGTAATGAAAAAGCAACCCCGATGCTTTCGGACGGTTGACTAAATGACTTTCATTTTTAGCTTATATTTTTATAGAAATATTGATCCGCTTTTTTATTAAGCATATGTGCAGGCAGTTCGACAAATTCCTTGCACTCATTAAAGCATTCTAAATCAAGTTGCCTTAAATTTAGAATATAATACCTTTACATATTTCACGCGAGAGCTTAAAAGGTTTTTTTTTATTGTAAAATAACTGTTCTATATCTAACTTGGATATTGAAAAATATTTAAAATAGGTAGATATGTTTGAATATACATATTTATAAGTCAGGAAACTGACTTACATACGTCGTTAAATAAATAAATAACTGTAAAGTTGCTTTTACTTTGAAAGACGACTGTTGTCTTAAATCCGTATCGTTTGCTTGAATGTTTTCTAAAAATCTACAAAAAATATACATAAATTCCAATGCAGCACAAATTTGATGCATATTTATATATAATTGCTAAAATGTTTATACAAAATAAGGATACATAAAAATACACTGAATGACTTAAACATAGATGTTTAATAAGATTTTCTAAAGTGAATTTTGCATTCCCCATAAATCGTTGTTGTTACGGCTGGCACCGGTCCTATTTCAATACTGGAATGATTGATTATGAAGTATGAAACCCTGATTTATCTGTCATTCTAATTATAGAAAAGAGTATGGTTTCTCAAATCTTGACCTTAAAAAAAAACTTATCGCACATAGACTTCATTGGTAAAATTGTATTTTAAGAAAAACTAAACAAGATTTCTCAAATCATAAAAAATGAGTTTTTTTAAAAGCGAATTTGTGTTGCAATCAATGTTTATAAATGGTCTAGGTTCAAGAAGGCAACACCATTCCAATACAATGCTGTAAAAATTAAAGTGCAGATGCATTGCAACGCATTTAAGGTACGATCTTATAGAAATAGAAATGCCAAAAACAAAATTAATCACAAACTCAAATGCGCATTATTATTTTTTTTCCTCTTGAAGCATCAAAATTTCGTCTTAAAAACTCCCAAAATCTTGATTGTAGTGTTAAAATCTTCCCACGGTTTTCAAATCGCATATACTACCGCACCGAAATGTTTACCGTCACCCTCTTCTCGAAGAGAACCCGGTGAGTCGACCCAATCTCTGCGAACAAAAGAATCTCAACCCCCTAGAATTTGGCGGGAAATATTTACTTAATTTTACAGTGAGCTAAAACATAAAAGCAACAACAACACCAACAACAAATAAAGCGGCACACAAATAAGAAAATAAGCTGTTTTTGTTATGGGAGGCAGAGGGATGGTATATAGGTAGGTAACACAAATCAAACTTCACGCATAACAATGACGCGCAACCAAATAACTGATTTAATTTACCTTTTATTCTTTTTTCTTCTCTTTGATGATGCTATATAGGACGAAAAAACATAATATGAGGAACGATGAGAGAAGGACGACTAAAAATCTTGATCGGGTGGTAGTAGGAATAGGCATAGGTAGAGAGGTATTCCGGGAACAATAGCCAAGACAATAACGCGCTAACTGCGTCTACCCCACGTCAATTCCATATGAAGTATACACAGTCTTAAGGTATTTCCTCCCTTTAAAATACTTGGACATACTTCCTTCCTTTCAAATTCGAAGAACGGAGACTTCTTGTTCTCGTTGGGTAAATAAATCCTTATTAATTTTCTTAGAGTGCCAAGGGCCAAGGGTACCTCTCTATTCCTGCTGATATTTCTTTATGCCATGATCAACAGAGTGCCTATTATGTCCATGTATGTGGCATTTGCCCAGAGGGTGAAACAAGGTAAACGTGATTTGGATTTCTGTTGCTTCACGAATGATTTTCAACCACTACCACTTCCACCCTTCTGCCTTCTTCGTTGTATACCTATATATATGCGTTTGAAGGAGTCCTCTTACATCGTCCTTGTGAGTAGAAAAGAAGAAAGCCGGGTGTATGGCAAGGTTTACTAACAAAGTTTCGAGTTTGACAACGATCCTGCTGTGTGATGATGTCGGGTGATGTTAGTTGCGGCGGAATTTCCATCAACGTATAAATTCGATGATCCTTGAGGTTATTTCACATCGCAATACATAATTTACTAGTATTGTATCAGAATGTGTTTTCATAAGCGCATATAAAATAATAAAAAGGACCTCGATGGTTGATTTTAAAAGTACCAATACGTACTTTTTATGCGTAGATGGGAAGTTGATAAAATAATTCATTTGTTGACCACCCCTTCAGGAAGAGCATAAAAAGAAATGTAAAAAAAGTGAAGTGAACTTTTACGCGTCTTTTTTTTGTTTTGTCGAAAAAGACCACTCGTAATGACACACTACAATTTCAGGATAATAATAGTCCTTAGGACGCCCCGAACAATGCATAAGTAATAATCATCAGTGGAGGCGATTTTTTCACCCTCTTATTAAGGGTACCTACCTAGGTTAGGTAGGGAAGTCAAAAGTCTTTTGAGAAGTGTGGGAAAAGATTTTTGCATCTTATATAGGGTTGAGATTTTTACTATAATACTCGGTAATGATGATGTGTGGCAGAATTTGTTAAAGGTATAAAATAGCGATGGTGATGCTTTGACGTTTATGCATTGTAGGTAGGTAAGATGCAGCTGCAGCTGGGGGTCGAAGATTGAGAGTGGGTAGCCGAGACGTCTATAAGTTTTATTCAAGGGTGAATCTGGATAGGGTTTTCTTTGAAGACATACTAAAGATGCTTCTTGGGAACGAAATTCTCCCACGCTTTAAACAATTGGCAAAAATTGTTGCAATGCAGCTGCGTGTTGGAAATATTTTTGTTAGACAAGCATATAGCTTTGACATTATTTAGATATATAGGACATTGTCCTGACAAAGCTGAGAGCTGACAGTTGATCACGGCCATATTTTAAAAATTACATCAGTCAATTTAGCTGACATTTTTCAAAAACAAAATGTTGGCTCTTACAGTGAGGAACATATACAAAGTGGTTTCATGAACGATTTTCCTAATTTTCATAAAATCAGTTCTGTCTAGAAATACTCAAAAATATCACCGTTCTCCAAGAAAGTGGTACAGAGGAAAATCGAAGATAGCTAACTCCGCAACCGCTGATTGGACTTTCGCAGATCATTAATTCACGAACTTTGCAACGAATGGTGAACGATAATTTCGGACCTTCAATACTTAAAAGTTTCAAGATACGAAAATATTGTAGGGGCAAGTTAGCCAGTGTGTTTCGCATCCTAGTCCCTTTTAAATTTTTATTTTAGGTCTCAATATATTTAATATTCCATCCAATCAATATTTCCTGATTACCGAAACTATTGTCATTCCGTTTTCTTAATCACGAACTCAATGCAATGTATGCAATTGGTGGACCGTCTTTTTATCGTAAGGAGCTTTTCGAGCTCAATTTGGATCCCAACTCAGCATCTAGTGAATGAAGATAACTCTGTATTACTCTGCCAAACAACAACAGCGAAAATTAACTACCACCCCATAAATGTGATTTACACTCGCTACCGGCCGGTCGACCGACGACGAGCAGCGACTATAATATACAGTTGCACCTGTTGGTTTTGAAATTCATGCGCACAACAACTGCATTACCATAAATTCGTGCAACAATTATAATCGCCACACATACCTGCATTAAGACCCTTCACAAGCTCCCCCCCTCCCTCTGATGAAGGCTGGGGACACTACAAACTTATGGACTTCATTTGCGGCAACCAACGGCGGTGGTGGAAGAAGGCGATGGGACTCTGGGATCGCGGCACCAATGTTCCAGATCCAGGAACCATCATCAATAAAGGTCTGAGCAGGCTACCCGCGTCCAAGCACACATGCGGCCTATACCAAACGAAGATGCGATGGTGGCGCAGGAGTGGTTCGTTATGTGGCTTATAATTTTAAAAATCCTGATGGTCAACATTTGTATAAATTATTTGTGTAGGTATGAGCCCGTATAGATGTGGCCAGGGCCAGACCAGAGTTAAGCCACGAGACGAATGCAAGCTCGTGCAATCTTCTTATAAACTCATAACTTTTTGGTTAATTTCCCTTTTAATTTGCTAAAACTATAATTGGCAATTAACGCCGCTTACCGTCGTCATCGTCGTTACGTACGTTCATTGGGTCTGGTCGTGCGTCGGTCGCGTCGTGTCGTTGGAGTTGTTCTTCGTCGTTTTTTTTTTTGGAAGTAACATGAAGTTAGGTAAGTAGTTAGTTTTGGTTCTGCGCAGGACAAAATGGCTTGCAGAAAATACTGAGTAGTTCATATTAATACACTGACAGAAAAAGCTTAATTAATTGAAAAAGAAGTAGGAGTAGAAACAAATTAAGTATAAGAAAATTTAAACATTTTTGACATGTTTTGCTAACATCTAACAATGACCTCAGTGAAGTTACATTAAATTAACTTAAATCGGATGTGGATGTTTCGTTGCATACATATGCAAATTGCACGTTTAAATTGTATGAACAATTCTTAAACTCAGTATGATTTTTTATCTGTGTAAATGCAATGACCAGCGATATGAGGATGATGATGACGACAACGATTTAATTTCGGATGCAAACAAAGATCGTTCGCAAAGACCATTGATGGCACTGAGGAAGAACCCAACGAGCCCCACGTAATGTACACAAACGATTTACGTGTGGAGTAACAAACAGACACGCAAGACGCAGTCATCGTCGAAATATGCGCCCCTTGTGTGCATGTGCAGATACAGCTTAAGATATATTTTTGTTGCAAGATTTTTATTAGATGCGCGGTCTTATAGCTTCTTTAACCTATTCTGCATATAGTTGAGACATGAGGAGAATCAAATCGAAGTCCTTTAAGAACTGGGTCTTTGATTTGATTCACCTTCATGACAATTTAGTTCATTCATTTGCATTTTATAGTTTTGTCTGGTGTACCTTTGAATTTCAAGACAGTAAAAACGCATTGGTGAGGGTGGATGTGGAACACACCTGTGGTGTTTTGCGGTATCGGAGGTGGTAAGTGAAACGATGCATCAGTATGCCATTATCGTCATTGCTTTAACGATTATTGCGCATCGATGTTAATTCAATTTAAAATGTTAAATACTTTTTATATACGTTGTATATTCTCAGTGCTGGCGGCGGCGACACTTGCACTTTGCAGGGGTGATGACTGATGCAAGAAGCAAAGAAGCTGGAAGTTTAATAATTTTAAGTAAAATGAAGCCAATAGAATTTTTTTTTTAATTTTATTTTATTTCAAAGAACTGGTATAAGAGACCAGTGCAATTAAACCTTTTCTAAATTAGTATATAATCAAAGAAAACCGAATATATAAAGGGAGTGTGCGTGCTAATGTGACATCGTGCGTCTAGGTATAAAACAAGAATATTCGAAAATGTAACAAATATCCTTGTTTTATGCCTGGAATCTAAAAAAATGTTGAAATTCTTTTTCACGACTAATTTACAACAAATAATCTTCAACTTATTGCATACTTAGTTTTTCCAAAATCAAAAAGCGTTGTGCTAACTTGATATCAACCTATAGCACTACGTGCCACTTTTTTTAAAATCTTTGAGGTACACATTTTTTTCCACAACTAATTTACAACAAAGAAGCTATAATTAACTGCATACTCAATTATTGAAATTTTGAAAAATGTATTGCCTACTTGAAAGGCGTATTTTAAAAATCCAAGAAACTATTCTAAAATTTTATTTTGAAATAAAGTTGTTTGTGTAAAATTTTTTTAGAAATCACTTTTTTAAATTGAAATTAATAAAAAAAAATGATTTAAAATTTGTATTTAGTTAATTAAAATTTAAAAATGCAATGCTCTTTCATTTTCATTGTTTTAAAAGGGACTGACCTGCTAAGGAAAAAACAAAGCCTACTTATCCTTCAAATCTGCTTTATAGGTCAGGACCTTAGAACAATAAGGTTCTAACTGCACTCAAGTCACTTTTGAGAAAAGAAAGATTGAATTTTAGTTTGGCTATAATTTTTATATTTTTTTTTGGATCTACACGAGTATTGAAAACACAATTTTTTCACTGAATTTAAAAATTTACAATTCATAATTTAGCAATAAAACGTAGTTGAAAAATAGATAGAACATTGGTACTCAATACTTAGGCATTGGAGCATAAATCAATGAGGTTCTAATTACCTGATAGAACTTAGTCTCATGATACAAGAATTTGCTTGTTCAGATAGAACCCTGTTATCTAAAAGAAATACAAATTTTTGTTAAACGAAGTTTTTATTTTCATAAGAGAAAAAATACAAATATATTAAAGAATAGTAAGTAGTTGTTATTGCATTTCATTACCTACTTTAAAACAAAAGGATATTTTAAATAATGTTTTAAATTTTAATATTTAAAAAAAGGAAAAAAGTTTTAGTTTTGTTTTGAATATTAAATTAAAATAACATTTTTATACTTTTGTTATACATACTGAGCTTAAGAATTGTCTTGTAACAAGCGTTATCAGATGAATTCATTTATTCGAGCATTTTTCTCTTTTTCTTTTGAGATACCGCCTCTTTCTGGGACATATTCGATATTATCTATGGGTAAGAAAGTTGGAATTCCTATATAATTTTCATTTTCTACTTAGGTTAATTTTTAAATCTTAAGCTTCGTGAACGGTACGTTCTTATATTCAAAACAGGTTTTGAAACTTTCGCAACATCCTTAAAAACAGTAGATTTCATTTGCAATATCTCAAATGGGTTTCTTCTGTGCACAGTTTCAAGGAGCCGGATAAGTCCCATCGGTGAAAAATACTCATTAACAGACAAATTTTTTTCTATTTGGCTGTGAGCATTGTCAACCTCCTGCAATCCTGAATGACCTGGTAAGGAGTAGGTACATCATGTTTTTTTTTTCGATAATAGGGTGAGTTTTTATAAAATTCTGGACAACGAAGTCATAATGGAATTTTTGTTCTGTGGCACGCAAGAGTTGGACCATTCTATCAAGATTTCCTTTGAAGACCCTTTTCAATATTTTTGTGAAGCCTAAGGCAATGTCTTTTTCACTTCGCCCACTGGTATATATTCGGTGCAAATAGCGCAGTAAACTTTTTTCTGTAGATAAATGAGCTGTTAAGTTGTAAACGTTTAGTTTTCAACAATAAAAAATAGGACCAATTTCAGCTCTTGGCAATTTTGCAAATTGAAAGTTAAACAAGGAATTCCTGAATCTTTGTCAAAAGCTCATCATCTTCTTTAAATTAAAATTCATCTCATGTTCCTTTGTATATTTTTCACTTAACGCATCTTCTTTTCTTGGTGTATTATAGGCCTCACATTGGCCACATTTAACCGACTTGGATGGTGAAAATCATATTTCTTATTGAAAATATCCCTGTAAAATCTTTCGTTTACAGGATTCAGAACGGTATCATTTTATAAGTTAAACATTTTCGTTATATTTAAGTTTGGATCTAAATATTGTTTATTTGGTTTAGCTCACACTAATGCGACGCTATTGATGGAAAAGATCGTATACGCTCTTTAATTTTTAAAAATAAATTTTTAAAAATAAAAAATAGATGGCGCAACAGTTCGTAGAGAACCAAGGCCTAGTGACTTACAACTCTCAACCATTTCTGTGTGCGAGTAATGTTGTCAGAGATAGAAGGGACCTACAGTTTAAATGCCGAATCCGAACGTCTAATTTGAGAAAGCACTTTTTTCATGGCAAGAATTACTCTTGGAAGATTTGTCAAATCTTCGCAAGAGGCAGTACCCGTGCAATAAGTTAGGTGGCACAGGCAGGGATCGAACCCAAGACATCTTAAAGTCTAAAGCACTTTTTTTTAAATTAATTTTTATTAATTCAATCTTGAACTTATCTTAAAGCTAGACAAAAATTTATAAAACTAGCCTAGTTATCCATAACTTACAACTAACTTAATGGTCCCATACGGACACTTTAAGTTAAACAATAATACTTAATACTAATGCCTTTCGGCACTTACCATCACGCTACGGGCACTACTCTTTTATTTCTGCTATCCTATTTTCGCATTTTTTTTTTCGTAGGCATTGTAAATGGAATTTTGGGAAATAAAAAATGTTCCAAACTAAAACGGCTCGCAGACCTGGATCTTGTATCTAATAACTCCAAAAAATAGTCAAAAGTGAAATTTCTTCGAGAAAGAGTCGTTTTTTTTGTTTTTTCGAAAAGTTTCCATTGCAGTTGTCGATTTTAAAATATAGTTAGTTTTCCCATCAAGAACTAACAAATAAAAGGATTCAAAAATTTGTTTACGCTCTGATGTTGTCAATTTCTCCGCACAGTAGAACTTGCACTTAGTTAAACAATTTTTTGTCGTTTTAAGTTCTTTTTTAATTATCGTTTTTCCATGCGAACTTGCCTATATTTTCTTTTCAAGATATTCTTTTTCGAATTTTTTCATTGCTTTTACGCTTACGAGGCTTTTGTTTAACAAGCTCACTTACCATTTCATTAGTTTCAACTTCAACGTTTACGTTTAAATTTTCGGCTTACGTTGAAGAATTATTTTTATCATGCACGTCTGCAACGGATGTACAGCTGTTCTCCATGACTAAGTTTTTTTCTACTCCTGGAGTAACAATTAAAAAATCCTGAATGACAAGTGGAACATTTTCTAAACTTATTGTTTCTCCTTCCAAAAGAAACTGCGAATGCGAAGGCATCTGAATAAAGTTATTGAAAAAGAGGACGTTTTTAATGAGTAGTAGGTATATTTAAAACATTGCACTAATTGATTTACTTTTTACTTTTAAAGTAGAAATACCTAACTTAACTTAGTAAAAATGTATGAATATTTTTAACAAACATTTGGAAAATCACACATCACAAATTATAAAACCGAATTGTACAAAGATTTAATTTAAAATGCATTTCTGACAAAATTCAAATTTATCACAAACTTTATAGCCTACAAAGTTTTAATTACGGCAAACGTTTAAATATTTTCAAGCAACCAAGTTCAATCTGCATCTTGTTGTGTAACAAAGTTCATTAGGTTCTATTTACCAATTAGAACTTTGTGAACTTAGTTTTTTATAAATTAAGGTACTTAGAACTTTGTTTTCTTAATTTGTTTGGACTATATATGAAACTAAAAGAGATAGACAGAGTTGACAGGAATCGAAAGAGCATAGGTACTTGATTTACTTCGAGCACATGTATAATTCAGTTTTGAAAAAAGTGTTAGAACCCTATTGTTCTAAGGTGAAGAGGTAGCATCCCTCATACGTTATTTTTAAATTTTCAACCTTTATGTGTGGTGTTTCCAGCTCGGTGCCAAGTTTTAGGGAAAATAGATTTTTGAACAAAGACGGAATTAGGGCACTAAATTAAAACAAGAAGAGTCCTGAATTCCTGCATGATTAGAACTTTGAAATTCGATTGTACGAGTAGTGTTTCCAACTTGAAGGACCTGAAAATCGAACTCAAAGTGTTGTGTTTTTGTATTTCTTTAATATCTTTCAATAAAATTGGAAAATCATACCACAAAGGAAAACTTTATAAGCCGATTTTTGGCATTTTTCTATGAATATTTAGCATGAAAAAAAAATCTAATTATGCAAAATTTTTGTTGTAAAATTGTGTACAAAGTATTTTTTATACAGTTTCTTATTTAATTTTATTTTGTAAAACATCTGTGTTTATTTTAAATGTTTTCAATTAAAAATAAAATTTGACAAGTACAATAGTTAGCATATTTTTTTTATTTTTAAAACTAAAATAAACAACATTATGGACAACTTTCGTTTCTTATTAGATGTTTGGAACTTTTCTTTTATTAATTTCTTAAATTACAATTTTCTGTCTTACACCCCCAGAGAATATTGATTTTTTTGAGAAAGATTAAAAACTATTATTTCGAACTTTATACATCACTCTCATTATAAAACTCGTTTCTAAAAATGTAATATATGTCTACGTGTAATTCTCTACTTTCTGACTTGTTCTACCTATCCTTCCCCACTTTAAGACCATTATCATATTTGTTTTCAATGATAATAGAGTTCATATGATACCGATCACTATCAATCCCTATAATATTGAATATTAAATTGATTTTCTTTTTCTAAGGTGCCATCATTAATCGAATGCTTTTGTATTTACGTTTGTATATCGAGATGATGGCGCTTCGTATCGTAATAATGCTACTGTCTGTACGTAACGTATATTCGTTAAATTAAGGGCCTATTCTTATATTTTATTTTATTACACAGCATACATTAAGAATGTATTCCTTTTCTTTATACCTATTTTAAACATATTGTCATCTTTGACAATCTCAAATCTAAACAAAATATCCCATAAATGAATTGATATAGAGAATCAATGAAAAGGAAAAAAAAAAGAACTACACACAAGTAATTTGATTCTTTGATAGTTTTTTTATTTTGTTTTTAATTTTAGTTTTTGTTTGTTTTTGATTTCTTTTTGTTTTAGTTTTTTTTGTTTATCTTCATTCTTCAACTTTTGATTGGCATATTCAGTGTGAGTGGAGAACGTGTATGTAGTTCTGCAGGAAGTTGATCGTAAATTTTTAATTAATCTAACGCGTCACATAATGCCGCACTGATGCGAACGACAACGACAACGACCGCGGGGGACAGAATGGGATTTTGTTTGTTTTATTTTTTCCTGAAGATTCTCACATTTATAACTTAAGATAAAAAATACAAAATAAAAATTGATTTGTGTAAGAATAGGTGAAAATCTTACAGAAAACATCATCACCACCGCCCGCTCAAATCACGCAGGGCACAGTGAAACACTTTTCACTGTAATGTTGGAAAAATTTATGAAAAATAAGTTTGTAAATATAAGTAATAAACAAATGAACAATAAAGGGCCTTATGGCAAATAAGCCATATATATATATAAGTATTCACTATTTGGTATAAAAACTTTATCCCAGAAATTTTTCGCACACATGAATTGTTGAGAGTTGTAAGTTATTAGGGCCCTGCTTCTCTACGATTTGTTGTGTTTCCTAATGTATTTTTATTTCTTTAACTTTCCACGTAGATTTCTCTCACTGTACTCATACCATTGGTTCACTTTTGATGATCGTAGGAGATATGTTTTTGTTTCTTAGTTCTGAAAGATTTTAACATATCGATTAATTATTGAAGTTGTATTGTTGTTGTGATTATCATATCTCCGGTCTACTCTGCTGTAAAATTGGGTAACTGTGCTTCTGTGCGAGATGAGATACGAAAGAAAAAAAAAAAGAAAAATTATAAAAAATATATGGAAGATAGTAAAACCTTTTGGGGTTCAGATTTATTATGTCTAGTTTTAGTGATTCACAATGAAAAATAAAATAAAATGAAAAGTCTTTTGGGGCCAAGGAGGGGAATGCCACCTGTACTACCTGATTCGATTAATATCTATATTTATGAGGATGTAATATTGATTTATGTTTGTAGTGTTTTTCGTAGGTTTATCATTTGTTGATTATTTCCAAAAGAACCAGACTTTTATATCACCTTTTTTATTTTGTTTTTAATTTTTGAATTGATTTTTTTTATGACTCCTACACAAAATATATATCTACATAGACAGTAGGTATATCATGAAAGTATAGATAAAGATAAAATGTAGATAGACAGAAGGCAATTTATAGTCTTTAACTGATTATAGATTGATGCGCTGCAAGTTATAAATCTATAGGTATGGTGGTAGCACAAATTATCATCGGGTAAATTAAATAGGAGTGATGTTAAATCAAGAAGTTTTGTATTTAAATCTGTGATAGGGGCTTTGATTTTTATCAAAACACTCGAATATTTTAAAATGGTATTAAAATATGTTTAAAATTTTCAAAAAAAAACTGTGCTTTTTTAATTACTTAATTAAGTTTTCACAATGGACTTTTTTAAAGACCAGCCTTTCTACTTTAACTTGTTTTATCAAAAAAGTTGACTTCGGCTACCCAAATAAGTTTCAGCATGAACATCCGTTCCAATTTCATTGGAATTCTTTACAATCTCTAGATTCAAAAAGAAGATATACACTCAGGTTTCATTAAATACTCAATTTATGCGCAATTACTACTTGTTCGTAAGAAAATGTAACTAAAATGAACAAATTTACGCAAACGAGCATGTTTTGCCAGCTGTTCTGCCTAAACAACTATCTTAAGGGTATTTCTTTCAATAATTGTCTACGAAACTCGCTGTCGAAAAGCGCGTTCAATAAATAACTCCAATTTATAAACGATAAATAATAGCTTGCATATGAAATCATATCACCGCAGCCATTGCAGCGGTCGTCATTGTGTACTCTTAAAGCCTGTCCATTACCATTACCGACATCAACGTAGTCCAATGATCAAATCATCACCGCACCTAGCACCTTGCAAAAAGTAAAAAAAAAAACAAAAAAGCAAGTTTGTACCTCAGGTCTTTTGTTTTAACTAAAAATAAAATGCTAGCATCCTCATTGGAATTGAATCGCATTTTTAAGAATTTCACCACCATATTTATGAGTATAAATAATGACAACAGATCAATATATGTGTATATACAAAGTCTGGAGCACTTATTGAAACAAGCAAAAAGAAGAACAAGAATCCGAACAACAACAACAATATACATGTTGATATTACATTAAAGCTGGCCCTTTACACTCCCATGCAATGTGCAATTTATTTAAATTCGGTCAGCACCTGTTTTATTCACACATGGATGGCATCAATTACGTCTTCGCCGATGGAATTTTGTTGTTGTTGTTGTTGTTTAATTTTTATTTTTTAGTATTGTGTTGTGTTGTATCCAAAGCCATTATTTTATGATCTTCATGCCAATTAAGACGATCACATGCAAATTCGATCCCCGCCGCATCATCTTCATCGGTGGTAATCGCATTTAACATGGTGTCAGTCGATAAATTTTATTAGGCTACTGAAATTCAAAAACAATGGCCTCACAACTTTAACAGCCCCAGCAACAAATGAGTATTTAAATGCATTATAAATTTTGACACTAACAAGGGGTATTCTTCTTATATCTTCCTTTATACATCTACACTGTCGGTCTCAAGCAAATACTGCAAGTCGGCGGATGTGAACAGTTAATTTTGTGATAGCCTTTATTTTATTCGCATTTGTTTTTCTCTAAAATTCTCATGCTCTAAATACAAAATGCGGATGCGGATAAATAGAAAATCTTAAATGCTGACTTACTGCTGACGATTTTGCACTCTTAAAGCGGAAGTAAGAATTCTGATGAGAGGAGATTTAAACTAGAACAAGCTTGCTTAACCGGAGGCAAACTTGTAACGTGAGCAGCCATTTAACCTCTATTATTTCTCTTAGTAGTTGGTTAATTTGCCTCTGTGATACGAAGAGATGCCAAAGAAATGTGCAAATTAAATCAGTAGTTGATTAACAAAGGAAATTAATGCCAATGGCAATGATTTCTACTATTTTAGATACCTATTGAGATTTTTTTATGACATGACAGAGTGGGAAGCTCGAAAAAAAAACTTAAACTAATTAATCAAGATTTAACTAGATCATGGAACAGAAAAAAGACAAGGAAATGCAAAAATCATTGTTTAAATTTATTGGAAAAAATGTCTAACACGTAAAAGGTATTCGGGAAGATAAATTAATTCTATAAAAAAGCTAATAAATATATTTGCAAGACAATCAACCATTAAAATTTCGAATAGATATAAAGAATTTATTTGTGTTAAAAAAGTTTTGTTGAATTCAGAGGACCTAGTTTTTATAGTGTAGATACACAATTATAACTATAGACGTTTTTTTTTAACAGTAAATATCATTGTTCGATTTTTATTCATAAAAAGCTGTTCCGCAGAAAAAAAGATTAAACTTTGACTTTAAGAACCACAATCTATTTTATTCTTAATTAGAAAAACATGGCTGATACTCGTTACAAAGACTTACATACATTCATATGAAAAATATAGCTAAAAGGGCTTAAATGTCTCATATTTAACAACGTAGAGAAGAATTTAAAAAACTAAAGCTTATTTTAAAAAAATTTGAAAAACCCAAATATTTGTTGTTCCAAAAGAAAAACGAAAGAGGCTGGGTGCAACCCACACTGATAACTTATCATTCCGTCTGTCGACTTGTCTTACTTCAAAAGTTTTTAGGTTTTGCGTTTTTTTTTTTTAAGTTGTCAGATCAGTTATTCTATAAAAATTAAAAATGTTTGCATATGATATAATAGTTTGATTCGAAAACCGATTTTTACCAATTTTAGTAGTATTACTTAAATGTTTTTATTTCTTATATAAACAAATACAAATTGAATTAATGAAATAAATTTAAAGCAATATCTTCTATATTCACGAGATATCGAGAACCGAACATCAATTTTTACAAATTTTTCGTACTATTTTTTGCAGATTTTATTTTTTTTTTCTGAAACAAACTAACTGTTGGATTTTTTATAAGAAATGTACCTTATGTCAAAAAGAATATTTTCTGTGAGATAAAACAAGTTTGAAGCCAATATTTGAAAAGATATTTGAGTAGAGAATCAATGTTTAACTTTTAGTATAATGTTTTTTTTTAGGTTTTTATTTTTTGTAAAAAAAAACTTTTAATGGGACGAACTTTTAGTAATGTTTTATAAGGTTTTTATTTTTCGTAAAAAACTGGAAATTCGATTTTTCTTAAAATTGTACCCAATGTTGACAGCAATATTTTTGATTAGATAAAATTTGTTTGAAGCCAATATCTGAAATTTTTGAAAAGGTATTTGAGTCCAAAATCAATTTTTACCAACTTTTAGTGATATTTTTTGTAGGTTCTTATTTTTTTTATAAAAAACTGTCAATTTGATTTTTCTTAAAATTTTACAGAACATTGACAACAATATTTTCTTATAAAATAAAATTAGTTTAAATAAATAAAGTTGAGGCAATATCTCAAAGTTTTGAAAAGATATTTGAGTCGAAAATCAATTTTTGCCAACTTTCAGTAATTTTTCTTTTGTTTTTTATTTTTTGTAAAAATAACTGTAAAATTTGTCTCAAAATTTTACCAGATGTCAAAAACTTTATTTTTTGTTGCATAATATGTTTGGGGATACAATCATTTTTTGTTCGTAAAATATTTGACGTACGAAGATATGTACACACGCACGCATAGACATCTCTCTAAAAATCTTTTATTTAGACTCTAGAGACCTTGATACTTCGAGAAATGTCAGAGGCCTTGGTGCAATAAAGGAGCGGAGGCCCCTTCGACAAAAATTATTTTCAAAATAAAGTAAACCATTTTTCACTGGAGTTTTTCAATAAATAATTTCTTGTGAAACCAAGTAGTTTCCTTTAGTATTGAACAAACACATATAAATATAAACGGAAAAAAGAATTATCTGCAATTAAATTTTAAGGTTAACACACGAAACCTTTCAAGCTTTTTTCGCAGAAAAATCGTTGATGATTTCGGTGAATTCCAGTTCTAGTAGTAAATCGCTTTCAATGCTCAGGATAAAGAGCTTCGATAAACGGTTTTGTCCCATCGTGCCTAATTTTTATAATTTTCATTTTTGAAAATGAGCGCACTCCAGTGCAATTTGTTACCATCAAAATACATTCTCAATGCAATTTCAAGGTTTGGGAATGTAGCTCTGAAATTTTGATTTTCGAGAATTTGGTAGTAAAATAGTTCCAGTGATTGATCTGTTCCAAAGTCCTTTTACTTTTTGCATGAGTCAATGAAAGACACAAATTAAACCAACTCATTACCAAGTCTAGGCTGTAAATCATCCGGATACACTTCCACCAATGCGTCTGCTCCACAGTGCAAATTTTCTGTATCCATCTTATTCACGTGATTCTGGAATCCAGATCTCGAACGTACAGCTTCATAGGCATGCAAACTTAGGATGAAGGCGGGTATTTTGCATTTTTTTTTGGGTGACAGATTTGCGTCTTGTGCTTTCCCATAATCCACCAGATTCAACCTCACATTTTTCGTGCTGGTGCGGGTGCGTGATCGTACATATTCATCAGTATGTGTTGTTTTTTTGGCTGCACGAATGATTTTAGTGATTCTAAAAAAAATCATTTTCGGGTCTTGCAACATCTTGTTTCTAGTATTGAATCGCTCCAAGATATCGTTCCAAAATGTTGTAAACTAAGCTTTTTTGGGACCACTCATCTTCTGTAGGAGGTGCATTGCTTCATTTCTCACGGTATCTTTTTGTTCTTTATTGGAAGATATGCTAGTTAGAGCTTCTTCGATTTCCGAATAGCCGTTGACTTAGGCTTTCGTATCTTCAGCTTAACAAGGCCAACGAGTGTCGCTGAGCTTTTTCAAGACTAAAAACTGTCCGCTTTTCTTCTCCGATCATTTCTCAATCAGAATTCGGTGCCGCTGTGAAAAACGTGTATGAATTCTGCACGAAATCAAAGAATTGAACAGCCGATGGACAAGAGTTAGCAGCTGCCTTTCCCACTAAATTTAGAGAATGACCACAATAAGGTACGAACGCCGATAAATGATTTTTCTCCAAAATAAGATAATGCATCCCTTTGCATTTGCCACTCAAGTTATGCAGCATTATCATATGGTTTTGATATTTTACTGATTGCCTGATTGGAGTGAACAATGATTCAATAATTTCTGTTATTTAAGATTAATATAATCAAATAATCAGCGGATGTATGTACAAAGTACTGTAGGCTGTAGGTAAAAGTAAAAGACCAAAAAAAATACATATCAAAGGAAAAGATGTTTACTAGTAGGATTTTGAAACCAATATTTTCCGGAGTCACTAAGTGGGGGTCTCCCGATTTCCCTCCTCTTAATCCGTCACTCTCAGCGACACTAGTCATATTCAAGAACAGCTGAGGGGACTTCAGTAAAAATGTCCCACTCAAATATCGTACGAACAATAAATAATACTGTCATCAACATAGATTATCCACCGAGGATTAGAGATTTTAACATGAGGTGTACATTTTAGACGAATTATTAATTCTCATAAAATGATTCGTCTAAATTGCTGTCGTTTTAAAAATAGCTTTTAAAAATATAAATTCAAAATCGAACATGTGCGGTTTTAAACCAAGAAAGTGTTCTTTATGATTAAAACGAAATCATATATTTTCTTAACCATTATAAATTTATTACCTTCTTCGATAAAAACTCCACCACCCTCTAATCAAAATATTGCATTCTTCTAAATGTACAAGCATTAATATCTCACAAATTGAACTTAAATAGATAATCTAATTCAAATTTATATGTTAATTTCTTATTGTTGTTATGTTTTAAGGCCTATGTCACTTTCCCAGACACTAAAATACACCATCAGCATAAGCTTACAGTCTACAAAATAAAAGAATAATGCAACAGAAAAAACTCCCACTTTCTCAACAACTTCTATATAACTGTTGCACCTTAACATCAACAAGAATAAAAAAAGAAAGAAAAAAGAAACAACAAAAAATACTCAAAATAAAAACAAAAACACAAAATTCTAAAATCAAGATAAAAATACAAACAAAAAATCGATAAATGTTGCAGTAGGTATTATAATGTTTGTTGGAAGCCAAACATTTTCAATTAACCACAAATTAGCTTTTTAGATAGGAATCTTCCTATAAGAGAACAGAGACTCGGACTCCCAAAATAGTGTGGGAAAACATAACTCGGCAAAGTTTTTTTTTTCTATTTTATTTTGGAAAACCAAAAGACTGATGGGCTTGAGGCTAAGATGGTAGATTATATGCGCGTTCTTGGCTTGGTGAGAGTTGTGCACTTTTAAGAAGTTACAGCTATCTAAAACATAAAACTTTAATATACACACAGACATGGCACGCAATAAAGATTAAAATCGATTGGTTTTGATTTTTCATTGATGAATATTCTGGTACCTAAATATGCTTACAAGACACCTGAGATTAGGAATTAAGACATTTGTAGGGCTCCATTAGTGCATCCCATGCATAAGCACACTCTTTCACTCTGATTTTTCCATCACCATCGAACTTGAAAATTAGTCGCCATCACCACCAGCACCAGCACCACCACCAACACCGCCACCATAAACTTCTTGATCTGGGCAGACAGGAAGTCTGTTTTTTTGCTTTGGCTTTTTAGATCAGATTCAAGCCATTAACCTGACGTGTTCATTAAATGCTGTCCATGGTGGTTTTATCAGATTGGCTCCCTGAAATCGTGGGAATTTATGTGCGGTGCCATCGGGCAACAAATATATACCAACTCTCGAGTTAGTGGGGCAAGCTTTAATGTTGTTTTTTTTTTGCGGAAATGTTCTTGACTTGTTTTGAGTTGGTACTACTTTAAAATTGTCGTTTCCTGTGAGTGTGTCTCGTGTAAAAATGATGGAATTAATTAGTTTTTTGGTCGCTTAAATTAGCTTGAAATTAAATCAGTAAAACCCCTTTTTTTGCACACATCGATATAATCTTAAAAAGGTTAATGAACTCTACGATAGAGAAACAGAAGAAAGTAAAGAAAATAACACAATCGACACACAAATCTGAGAAACAATAGGAACAAACATATGTTCGAATAAGTAAAAGTAAAAACCGCAATATTACGGTTGTTTACTGTAACAAACCTACAATCGGTTACATCCCATTAAACAATCTGCCATTTCAAATTTCATTTTATACCTATTCCTACCTAGAGCACCTACCTACTTTACCGTCATCATCGACGACAACGACGACGGTCATCCAAATACGGAAGGCCATACAGAGAGAGCATCTTGCTGCAGGTATAGGACATTGCATTCTTCGTTCATTGCCCTTTAATAGAAAACAATCATATCACACTGACAGAAGGTAGGTAACAACGATTAGGAGCAACAAATTTTATATTTTTGTATCTGGATTCTCCTTATAAAGTTTGTCGTTTGTTATATTAAGTGAGGGTGACTTCTTTTTCTTCTTTTTTTTACATAAAACAGCTGTTCAATCGCTGTGATTCAATATTCAGTCAAGGATTGAGATCTGTCAAAAAGATTTTGTGTGGATTAGAATTGAAATCATATGAGAATAAACAAACATTCAAAATGCAGTGAGAACAAAAAAAAAAAACGATGAAATTCCAAGAATACAGAAAAGATTTATCATTTTAAGGTTTGCTGCTCAGCTCTTTTGTTTTATAGTCTTAAATACTTTTCTTATCTACATTTCTGTTTAATTAATGTGCATCTTAATCAAACTAATAACTCAAAATGAAGAGTAAAAACAAAGTATGTACATCACACTCTCTCCCCCTCCTTCATATACACCTTCAAAAGATCTCGTCCTTGATGAGCCATTGAGCAAAAAACAAAAAAAAAAAAACATCAGCAGCAACTTCAACAGCAGCAAAACATAAACCATTTCTTGCACCACACACAACACAAGAACAGAGAGACATCAATTTCGTGAATAGCCAAGTCCATTTATTCGATTGCTCGCCCTCTGTGGTTATGTCATTAACTTTAATCGCATTCGTTTAGCAAGAGCCCATCATTACACCTCGCGTTCGCAAATAACGTAATTTCAGTTAATCGTAGTATCTTGGTCCTGGCGCGGTTGTCCTGATGTCTTGAATCGCAGAGGAGGCTTTAAGCAGAACGGGATGCCATTGCCATTTCCATCGCCATCGCCATCACATTCCCTTTTGCTTTTGCCTTTGCCATTTGCTATTTTACCGCATTGATGTGCATCAAATATAACACAAAAAAGCCTTTCGGGTGTAAGTTTTTGCGTTCTTTATTTTGTAGTTCAATTTATTCTACCGCCGCACCGCCTGCTTGTTTGGCCGCAGGCCTTTGTGCAGTGATAAATCTTTTTCGCTAGGCATTTATCTAAATGCAAATTTAATTGTCCTTCATATTTGGTGCGCGGCAGCAACGCTATACGCATATAGAGAGCGGTGGTGTTGGAGTTGGTGGTATATATTAAATATAAGTGTGGAGGGAAAGTTATGTTCATAATCGAGAAAGGCTCGATTTTTTTTATTAAGGCTTTGAAACGAGTATATGTATTTGAAAGAAAGAAATCTTAATGTTATTTTTATCTTTATAAGCTTCTGGGTTACGGATTAAGTTTATATAGGATAACGGAATTTTTAAAGGCTTTGTTGCGTGACTAAAACCAACACAGTAATCGTCATGGATATCATTCGAACATAACCATTATGTTATTGATTGATAAATACAACGGTAGATCGTATTTGTTTTCAGTAGAATATCAAACAGTGTTTCTGAGAATTAACGGGAGGCTTTAAGATCAGTCAAATCAGTTTATTCAAGATCTTTAGAATGCTATAAAAAGGGCTCCAGACTTGTAATTACCTACTTTAAAGAGGATGAACATATCAAACTAAAGAGAGAGAAATGTTATCGAACAAAAATGTACTATGATGCGTTATATAAGCTAAATGATACATTTAAAAAGAGGCTGGGATGCGACCCACACTGATAACTTCCCATCCCGTCTGTCGATTTGTCTTGCTTAAAAGTTTGTCCATATGAACTCGTATCAATTTTTACCAAATTTGAGTACTATTTTTAGTAGATTTTATTTTTTTATGAAAAACCGGCTTGTTAGATTTTTATATACAAATTACTTAATATTGAAAACAATATTTTCTGTGAAATAAAATAAGTTTGAAGCCAATATTTTTAATTTTTGAAAAGCTATTTGAGCCGAAAGTCAATTTTGATCAAGTTTTAGTATTGTTTTTTTTTAGAGTTTTATTTTTTGTAAAAAAACTTTCAATTCGATTTTTTTAAAAATTTTACCAAATGTTGAAAACAATATTTTTTATAAGATAAAATTAGTTTGAAGCTATTATTTCAAATTTTTGAAAAGATATTTGAGTCGAAAATCATTTTTTAACAACTTTTGTTAATTTTTTTTTCGGTTTTTAATTTTTTGTACAAAAACTGTCAATTCGATTTTTTCAAACTTTAACTAAATGTTGACAACAAGATTTTTTAAGAGATAAAAGTAAATTAAAGCCAATATCTCAAAGATTTGAAAAGATATTTGAGTCGAAAATCAATTTTTACCAACTTTTATACTTTTTTTTTTAGGTTTTTATTTTTTGTAAAAAAAACTGTCAATTCGATTTTTCTCAACATTTTTTAAAATATTGAAAACATTATTTTTTATAAGATAAAATAAGCTTGAAGCAAAATTTCAAGTTTTTGAAAAGATATTTGAATCGATATTCAATTTTAACGAACTTTGAGTAATGTTTTTTTTAGATTTTTATTTTTTATAAAATAAACTGTCAATTCGATTTTTCTCAAAATTTTATCATATGTCAAAAACATTATTCTTCGTAGCACAAAATTGTTTTAGAGATGAAATCATATTTCAGTCTTAAAATATTGCAGGTGACAAATTTATTTTTTCAGTTTTATTGATTTATAAAAAAAACCGTTATATTGATTTTTTTCAAAAAATATACCTGTTTGGTATCACGTTACAATATATTATATAAAATTTAATTCAAGTCTCTAGCATTTTTGGTTCGTAAGATATTTAGGGTTAACCAAAATGTTCACCTTTTTTTCAAACTGCTGTGGTCAAAAAACCACTCACGCAATTTTCTTGAGAGCCCTTTCTGCATCTTTTTGCCTTATTATCTGTATAACAAAATTTATTTGAAGTCGATATATCTTCTGATTCTTGAGCTATGGACGACGAAAAAAACGTCGCGAACGTACGGACGTACAAACGTACGTACACACGCACGCACAGACATCTTTCTAAAAATCTTTTATTTCGACTCTAGGGACCTTGAAACGTCGAGAAATGTCAAAATTTTCAATTTGAAAAATCGGACCCATTACAATAACTTCCTATGGGAAGTTAACAAGAATAACGCAAGTCTTAAAACTTACATAAGTGTGTGAAATAAACCCAACTTTTTTCCATTTTACAAATCCTTAAAGTTCTTTTAATTTGTTTCCAGTTCGTTTTGAAGTGTTCCGTTTAATGAAAATACTCATGAATTGGGTCGATAAAATTTGTTGGACCTAATTGTTTAAAATTAAAAAAGATTCGTAAAAATGTTGTTTACCACTCCGACATATTTTAATCCTTACATTTTGAAGAATGGAACTTAAAATTTCCCCAACTATATAACATGATATAATAATCGAATTTTTACAAGACATTTTCAAGTTTTTGAATTTTGTACAAACTCTTTTTTTTGAGCCTTTAAAAAAAATATTATCTATTGTTCCAATACCAACCATAATGAATTTTGAAAAGTTTTCTTAACTTATTAATCCTCGAACAATCTACACAATCGACCGCAAATGTGCGAATTGGTCATGGACAAAATTATAAAAAGGATATGGATGTGTGCTGCAACCGATGCCTAAGTTGCCTTATTTATAAATTTTACATTAATTTTGAAAAAAATAAAATTCTCCTTATGTTTTCTATGAAATAGAATCATCTACATTCAACTAACGCCGCACCATTCCGGTCACACAAATTTTATTTTGAAGTAATCAACCGTAAATAAGGTAACAAGAATAAAACATGTCCTCTCAAAAGAAACTTGATTTCTTAAATATTTATGTAGGTATAAAAAAGAAGACCTTCCTAAGATTTATATTTTTATGCGAATAAATCAAATAAAGTTTCACGGAATAGTAATAGTTCTAGCTTTTCAAATTAAACAAAAGACCGCAAATAAAAGAAAACCACCCATCACGCTATGAGACTTAGTTTGGAAGCAGCTGCGCGACTGAAGAAAAGTTGAAAGTATCCCGTTTGGTGATCCTTCTTAAGCGAAAATCAAGTTTTCGCACTTCAGATATATTTCTACGATGGGCTTTGAATTCATCTCCCATCAGAATAGCGAATATGTGCGCAGTTAGCGAATTTTCTTATTCGCCGGAGGGTGAGAGTGTTTTTGAAAAAGAAACAAGCCCAATTTTGTACAGTCTAAAAAGCAAAAGTTGAATAGATCTTAAAAAGAGGGTTGTCTGTCCCAAAGATTGATGATGATCAAAAATTCCGTTTTTTTTTTGTTTTGAATAAGAAAAGTCTTTAAAAAAGTGATCAATAGCAAAGGGTCCCTTAAAAAAGTATTTTTTTTTTCATTTCAATTTTTATTTCTCTCACTGATTCAGTGATTTTTAATTCAATTTTTTGTTTGCTTCCTTTCAATCGCCCTTTTCAACTCCCTGAAGACATTACGCACCACATCTTGTTGTATAAGTCGTCGTAGTCGTTGTTTCCCCCGACGATGATGATAAGAAAACTCGTGCTCTCAGGCGCTCAGGCGAAGTGATGTTTCGGGTAGGTACGTGCTTATTGTGCGCCCAGATGTTCCTTTCTTACCTTAGTTACATCATCTTTAAAGTGATCTTCATCGTCAGCCTCACTCAAGGCTCTTCTCTGCGTCTGCGTCTTCTTGTTTTTTTTCACGCCAAATTGATTTTTCCTACATAAGACATGAGCATACATCAGAAAACCAGAGCAGGAGTAAGGTATATAGGAGCTGTATAGATAAACGAGTATGTGGCAAAAATGTTTTGTGTCTTATTTCATTCTTAATATCTTCTTAAGGATTTTTTCTTATAATAATCTTTAGCCTTAGATTTTGTTGTTGTTGTTGCTGTTGATTTGTTAAGGAGAATGGGTGGCAGCTGCGGGAATAATATGTACACGTAAAATAATTTTAAAAAACCAAGTTGAAAATTGAAGGCTAACAATATCTATATTCTGGAGGGGTGGAAGGTCGAAACGCAAATGTGAGCGAAATGGGAAATTGATTTTTTTTAGTTTTTTTTGTATTCGTTTTGAAATACACAAAATAAAACATAACAATCATTTTTCTCGCACAGCAACAAGATTTCAAAATAATTATTATTATTCTTGATGAAAAATAAATATTGGAAGTTGGTATGTATTTATGAAAGCAAAAAAAGGCAATAAAACATTACGACTTCCTAAAGAAGTTTTTGTTTCTAGAGGACTTATTTTGTCTCACATCAAATAACTTAATTTTTTCTCTAAAAATTTAATATAACTTTAAAAAGTTCAAAAATAAGTGCAAATTGAAAACTAAAGATTCCAAACGCCTTTTACAATTTTTAATTTTATGTTTTTGTATGATTTTAATTTTTCGATATTTTTGGCTTTTGGAATTTTTGGTGGATTAAATTTTCCTATGACGCATATTTGTGCTATAAATATAAAAATAAATTTTTCTACACTCCTTACGTTTAAAAATCGAAGGTGTTTTAAAAGAAATAGAATAATCAAAAAGATACTTTACTTTTTACTTTTTTTTTTGAGTATTTTCTTTAAACTTTATTGTTGTTAATTTTTTGGATGAAGCTTTGAAAAAATTTAATGTGCGTATTTTTGAAACGGAAACAGTTTAGATTTTTTATTTTGGAAACTGAAGTGGGGAGCTTTTTATATTTTTTTAATACCACAAAACAATTTTAATAAAGGAACCTCTGAAACAATTTAGAAGAGCAGTAGGAGAGCTGTACTATGAATTTTTAATTTTGAAAAAAAAAAAAGCTGGAAGAATATGGTTTGTGGAATTTCCAACTGTTGAGATATTAGTTTTTTTGGAGTGTTAAATGATGTACGATCAGTATTTATTTGAAAGCTTCCGAATTTTAGTTATTTTATGAAGGGGGGTCGCTATCGTTCACTAGAAAATGGATTAATTAAAAGATATTTTCTGAAGACATTTGAATCACGAATTAGAGGATAAATATGGTTTGGCTTGCTATTTTTTTATAAAAGGGGTATCGGAATAAATTTTACAAAATTTAAGAACTTGGAGATGGTCATTTCACGAATTTTATTTCTTAGAACAATGGTTAGCTCACTTTTTAAGATCCGAAAAACAACTTAGAAAAAATAAAATTTCGAAGAAAAAGGTTTGCTAGAATTTTTAGATTTTTTACAATATTTTTTGAAATTTTGAACATATTTGTCCATAAATAAAAAAAACTTTCAAAATGCGATGGAATTGGCTAAAATCGGGTTCTGGTTTTAAAATGCCTATTGTTGATTTTGTAATAAGACACTAGCTGAACTTTAAGACATTTCAACATACTCAGAATAATATGAAACATTTCATGAAAAATATTTATTTAAAGAAACACAAATTCCTGTTCGATTTGAAATTTCATATATTGTTAAAAATAATTTAAATCCATAGTAATATTATAAATGCAAAAATAACTCTGTCTGTCTGTCTGTAACTCAATAACGCCTAAACTACTGCACCAATTTGCATGATATTTGGTAGGGAGAAATTTTGAGAAAGGACATGCATGATGCATTCCCATGGGAAAATTCAGGTGCACCGATCGCTTTTACGCCTAAACTACTGATTAGATTTAAATGAAATTTGGTAAGAATATAGTTTAAGACTTATCAAAGGACATGTGTTACTTTTGACCTCGGGAAGACAACGCATTCTCATGGGAAAAATTACTTACCAATTATATTTGGATAAAATTGGTATTACGGAAAAATAACGCATTTCCAGCCCTTATAAAATAAGTTCTTGAACATGTGAAACTCATCATACACGTATATTAACACGGGCTTCGCTTACCACGTGCCTCAAGCCCTCAACGTTAGACGCAAACTGTGGTTCCCATAAAGTTCCACAAATAATCGCCAAACACTAGCCATGTAGGTACAACAAATAATTCACTGGGTTTGTCTTCTACTTCTGATAGTCCTGTTTTGGCTGAGGTGCGGGCCAGTGCGCCGTGCAAATTACAGAGAAATCCTGCAAATATTTTATTTTTTTTATTGATTTACTCGGTTCGTCTTTGATCATTTAATTTACCAGAAGTAGGTAGGTAGTTTTAAGCTTTGTTTCTTTAATTTCTCTGCGTATTTCTTTTGATATTAATACGTGCATGTCGGATGTGGAGGGAGATATCGTCGAGTACCTCTCAGTATAGACAACGTTATGGACACAGAGCAAGTATCATCATACCCCATAGAGTTTCTAATCAGGGCTGCCTTCTCATAAGTTGAGATTGAAGGTTGGTGTTCCAGTCCTATTAATGAGAAATATTGAAGCACGAAAGTTATGTAATGGTACACGGCTACAGATTACTCACCTAGGACGAAATATTATAAAAGCTATAATTATGACTGGAATAAGAAAGGGAAAAAAAATGTTTTAATTCCCCGCACCTCGATAATTCCAACAGATTTGCCGTTTCACTTTAAAAGAGTGCAGTTTCCTTAGAAAGCAGCATTTGCCTCATTGTGGCCTCATCCCATCTCGGCACAATTTAACATACGTAGAAAAAAGTACAGCTCACGTTTTTTCATACTACTATTAAAAAAAACTATCTAATGCGGACGAAGTCGCAGGTAAAAGCTAGTAAATAATAAAAGAAAAATTGTCAAAAAGTATAAAAAAAAAACAATAAATAAGTTTAGCAAATCAAAGCTTAGTTTTTTTAGCCTTATAGAAGATTTTTTCATTCTGAAGGAAATATTACACCCCTACATTTTTTTTCTAAATTTCCTTTGTCTAAATTATTTACGAAAGACAAATTCTTTAAAAATTCGTTTCAGATATCAAACAAAAAAAAATACCAAAATAATTCTTTCCACAAAAACTCGGAAACGTGATTTTTTCAATTCAAAATTGCATACTTTAAATTTTGTCGTGCTTCGCGAAAAAAATAGTACTTATAATAATTCAATACTCATCTCATGAGTCACTTTAAACCATCACATCCTTCCTTATTTTCTTTTCATTGAAATTTTAAATTCCATTCTCCTATAAGGATTCTTCTCCAACATTGCACATCGAATATCCCCATAAACTATACGTGATGATTAAGAAAACAAATCTGTCAATCGATGCAAAAAATTTACATAATAAGTATCAAATTTTATAATGTGAAATAATTAGGCTTTTTGTTGGCAATAATCGTTAAAGACACCTAATAAAAATCACTGCTTAATGAACTTCAGTCCACACTTCGGTGGATATAATAGTATACCAGTTCTGGAAAACAAAAAAGTGTATGCAAAATTCAGAAGTGAAATTTGATATTCAGGAATTCAACGTTTAAACTATCTTCCGCTGGTCATTTCATATTGCTCCTGTTTGCACTGTTGAAAACAATTTTTTGTTGTTGTTCTCCTTATATCGGAAGAACAAAAACTTTAGGGGCCTCATGAAGTTCATAAATTATATCCATGACTCCCTCGCACGACGTTGCGTAACAGGATACCTGTGACGAAATAAAATGACAATTTTTTGTTATTATGTTTACACACAAGTAACGAATTACTGCATGCGGGTGTCCTTTTATATAATTCACATTTGTCTGTTCCTTGTCGTGCTTCCCTTTTTCATTCGTTTTTATTTTTTTTCTGTGTGTATCCTTTTGTGTATGCCCTTGTTGCTTTGTGTGATTAAGGATTTGAAATGACTAACAATGCATAATGATCCAATCTGACAGCGCGCCAATTTTCCTTCGATCTTTGGCACACGGTGCCACAGCCAGAGCCAAAGCCAAAGACAGGGACACTATACCAGCTGATGATTTCCAGATCGAGAATCGTTCGGAACCCCTCTCGTATATTTGTCTGCATTCGCCTTCGGTGAATGGAACAGAAGCATTAGCAGCAGTTTGTACTTTATTGTGTATATCTTTCGGATCTTCCATCAACGTAAGGATATTGTGTATTGAAGATACATGCGATACCTTGAGTGAGGGTGATCTGATGAGTATAAATTGGGAAGTCCTTTTTTTGTGTTGTCTTGCGTTGATCTTTATGATAATTTGACGAAGCACGTGTCGTAAAAAATTGTGTGTGAATTGGCGCCTTTTTCACTGAAAGAAGAGAACAAACAAAAAAATCGACAGTATTCATTACTTTTGAAAAGATATGTGTGCGCGTGGGTGAGTGAGTTGATACATTTTTTGATTTTCTTTCGTACCCTCAGCACGTGGTAATGGGCGTGAAATTGAAATGTGATCTAAATATACGTCGACGAAAAAAACACATAGCATACAAAACAAAAAAAGATCTGCGTACGGAAAAAAGAGTTAGCATCCGGTAAGATGGTTCTATATTATAGAATACATAGTGACACTCTCCTCCGATGGAGAACAAAAGCAATCCGGTTTTGATTTTGAGTATAATTTTGCTCTTTTTTCTTTCGTTCTTCAACGAAGGGAAGTTTTATGCTAATTTTTAAGCCTTAAAAAATGAACAGTATTAAAGAAAGCTATGTAATTTAAACATAATCATAGGTAGAACATTGGGAGGTAATCTCGTTCATTTTCAGGAAGACGCGTAATGATGTGCCAGTAAAATGTACAACGGTGGCGTAGTTTGGCAAAGAAAAGGTGCGCAATTTTCATAGTCAGTGTGCTGATTATCTTAATAATCATACAGTTTCCAGAACGTATTAAAAAGACGGGGATTTTAATTTAAAAGGAATCGTGTTTTGAGTATTACAAAGGAAACATCATTTTAAATAAAAGAGCTGTTCTTAAAACTCGTTTTTACATGGTTTCTGTTAAAATCGAACATGTTTTGAAAATGACTTTTTTACAATACGTATATTTATGTTGTTATTTAACTACTGTAAACCCCCTCCCTACAGCTACTATCTAAGAAGCACGGATGTTGATGAATTGTTATTTGAAACGATCGGTTGTAAATTGTCTACCTTGATTATGATGACCGTAAAATAGTCGAAAGCGAATGTTTAGATAAGCGATTATTTAATTAAAAGCACATATAATTCAATATTATAATGGTTCTTTTTTTATTAATTTTAAACCTTTTTATAACGATTTTGTTTTCAATAGAATTGAAGATTGTTTTCTCTGGAATCAAATAAACCTTGATGCCACACCTTTTCTTCGATTATATTTCCCATATTTTTAAAACCTACACGTAATACTCAGATTGAAATTTCATTCTTAACAAATCCGCACATCAAAATGACAGACATTTGAATGCGGCAACTTTGCGGAGCTAAAGCTAAAGTTACAACTTCATGCTAACCTGACATTATACAACAATTTCAAGTGTCCATTTTCTAAAGTGTCGGCGGTAACCTATTCAAGCGAGGCCATCAGTGGACGAGAGAGGAGTTTAGTAGGAATGAATACATATACATAGGTGATGTGAGTCTGAATTTGCTACTGAATTATTGCCTCGTGAATTTGCTTTATTGGACGCAACTTCAATGTTAGTTTGCCCCGCATACATACAGCGAGAAACAGACAAACCAAACGCGTCGATTATTCTGTCAAACTGCAGTGGGACAGAAACACTAGAGTAATAGCTCTCTATATGCTCAATAGTAGATGGCGCGAACGTCGAACACTTGTAATTCGTGTCATCTACGTCCTTTGTCTATATAATGTCGTCTTCGTATTCGTTGCCTTAACAGAAGATATGTGTGTTAGACATACCTGTAGTCTTATGTCTTTATGGAAGTTCAATAAAACATTTGTGACTCGGAAATAAATCTCAATTCACACCATTATCGCCACCTATGAGTGAGAAATTTAATGTGACACATACATTTTATAAAAACCGACGAATGAAGTGATTCATTTCCTTTTGGAATGTGTTGAGCAAAGTCTTGAAGAGACTCCAAAAGAATGTCATTTTTTAATATGTATAGACTTTTGAAATCTTCAATTTTCGAAACTTATTATTTTTAAATTATGTACATATATGTATATGTATAATTTTTAGTTGAAAAGCAATACTTATGATTTTATTCTAATTATAGGTTCAATGAAAAAAATGCTTGTACATTGGAGGACTAAGCTCATTTGGAAGCATGTTTCTGACCAGTTTAGTGTTACAGAGTAAATCAACAGCAGCAGCAGCAAAAGTATAAAATTAAAATCATTTGTTATCGGAGGTGCATGTAGTCAGAGCGGCAACCATCCTCTATACCATAAGACCAATTAGCCCTAAAGCATGCAGACGCATATAGCTAAGATGAGCATCAGAGCAACAGGAAAAAAGATGATGGAGGAGTAAGACTTGAACCCACATCAAAACTCATTCGATGCGCCGCCGCCGACGACGACGACGACGCTCACCTCCAACAAGTTGTTTATAAATATTCCCTGATGATGATGCAGTAGACCCTATTCTGTACTATACTGAGCCGTGTCGCCGCCATCGCCACGTGCCAAGGGCTAAAAGTCAATTCTAATTATTTTACATTTTAGTTGGACGATTAAAAAATGATTCAGACTCAGACTTTAGTTCTCCAACAGGAGGAGACTTAAATTCCACCCGCAGGGCAATCGGATTCAATAGCCGTGTTTATGTCTGGAGTAAGAAAAAAAAATAAGAAAAGATATTTTAAAGATGTTACAGCGCACAGCCGCAACGCCCACACCAGAAACTAAAGATTCTGTGCTTATATTAAGTCTATTGATTTGAAGTTTGTTGTGCGGGAGCATTGCGACTATAATGTATAGACAAAAAATAACAGGAAGAACGCGTTCAACCCTTGGGGCAAAGTTATTCGTTTAAGATTGTGGAAAAAGGTGTGGGATGATGTTTTAAGAAACGAAGAGGGAACGTTTCAGGGCCATGAGCGTGTATCACCAAGAGTGGTACCATAAGAAAACTGAGTTTTAGAATATATACTAAGTATAGAGATATTGTCTATCAATTGAGTTCAATCTTTGAAATTAAGGTTCTAAGCAGATTCACTTAAAGACAAGTTAACAGTAGGAAAAAGGTCGAAAATTTGAATTTTCTCAAAAAGTGCTTGACTTGGTTTCATACAATATAAAAAATATTTATTTTTATTTTACCAAAAGGGAATGAATGCTTTGAAAGGTATAATTACGCAGATGGTTTTTGGATTTATTAGGAGCCAATTTTAAGGAATAACCGCAGAATTTGACGAAGAAAAAAATTATTTTCGATAATAGTAAAAGTTTAACTCATAAGCAACAAACTGTTTATTCATCGAAAATAGTTTATAGGTTAAGCCTTCTGCGACTATTTCTTGTTTTCAGACTTCATGAAATGGCTCAAACGTTATATAAAGTCAAATAGAACTTTTAGACCAAAATAAGCTAGTCTATGTTTTATCTTGTTGTTTATGTATAACATAAACTTTTATAAATTTGTTAAGACCGCTAAAATTTGTTAATGTCGTATATAAGTAAGACTTCTCTCGAGCATGTATCACTCATACCTATACTTTTTGCACTTCGCCTTGAAATATTTTTTAAAGTGCCACATAGCCCCAACGCACATGAGTTTGTGTGTATGTGTTCAATGCATGTTTTTCCGCATTCATACTTAAATACCAACAACAAACCGTCTATAAATCTATATAATCTGATAAAACAAAAAAAAAACGGTTAATCCATCCACCACACCGCAGTAACATCGTGCAACATCGAACAAAATGTCAATAAAAAGTACCACTTTGACCATGTACCTTCACTAATCCTGTTAATTGATAATTAACTATCTAACCATCAGTTAATCCGAGTGCTAGTAGACAAAACAAAAAAAAACTCTGTCCAAATGCGCTGCCCGCAGTTCTACCAAATATGGTAACAATTTGAACACATTGTGTCACTTGTTTATTATTGTTATTGTTTTTTTGTTTGTTGCTGTATTCACGTGTGTTGTGTGTTGCTCTTGAGAGTGCAGACAGCATCACACGTTCAACATGACACCTCGCAACATTCAGACCAGATGAGAAATGTCAAAAAAACCATAGAGTGCCTCCTCGGCTCAGCGCAGAGACGAGCGACGTAATGATGGAACATCATGTGGACATTCAATAACGCTCAACGCGCGTGGTCCATTGCATCATATATCCTTTGACGGATCGCCTTTAGTCTTTCGACACATGATGCTCTCGCTCGCGCTAATAAAAGTCAAACGCAATCGCTTAATTAGCACCAAAGCGTCGAGTCTTCGTCGTCGTTCGCGTAGCGTTGTCTTGACTTTGAGGATGTTTTGTTTGGCCGCTTCGTCTGAACGGCTGACAGTAACATGTCACATTGCTGTAAAACTTTACTACACCATATGACCACAACGACGGCGATAAGTGTGAACAACGCATAATCTCGATCATAAATAAGAAAGCCAGCAGAAGTGGACCATTGCAAAGTGCGTCACGTCGTTGTTGCGTCTTATAATTTCCAAGACATATTTTCTCGTTCATCCCGAGCAAAGTTCGATCCCGCTCGATGTCGCATCATTAGAATAGGATGGGGACGCTGATGCCAATGGTGTGTGAAAAATGCAATAAACGCTCCCCTAAAAGCGTGCTCTTAATGAACGTCCTCATATTAAGCATTCCAACTCAGCCATAGATGGAGTTGGCATCGGAGAGCGCGGAGAAAAGAATGTCCCTTCTCCAATTCTGCGATTACATGCGGATTACATGCAGCCAAGTGACAAAATCTACTCACTATATAGCCAGAGAGATGTTTTCTAGCGGCCGGCAGCTCAATTATTTCGCTAAGGCCTCATTACGCGCGCTAACTCCTCCATAAAAGCGTTGAGTAGAGTTCCAAGTAGCAAGCCATCCCGCAACTAACTTTAACAACGTCCAACTGACCAACGGACGGACGACGACGACGCAATGGCCGTATATGCCCATGCGTGAGTGTGTAGGATTCTGATGGATCGATGGATTGCTATATGGCTTCTTTATAGAAAAAGAGTTAAACTCTATGCTGTTAAGAAAAGAATATGTTGCCCAGTTCTTGGCAGAGATGGATGGTTCGAGCTGTAACAACCAATGCGCGCATGGAAATCTCTGATGGTTCGCGTGGCGAGAAAAAATCCATGCGACTATTCTCGACGGAATGTAACATTTTACGTAATCATTTCGCAGACGAATGAGCGAACGGACGAGGACGGATGCGACGCGACGGACAGACAGCATGGCCAAAGTAAATATATGCATTTTAAAAGAAGACTCATACTTGGACATTGTCCATTTGGAACGGATGATCGATGATGTTATAAGTTAACTTCCGGACACATAAGAATGAGTAGTAGTATAGCTTTATGAGAGTGTTGGAAGGAGGCCGAGTGGCGGGATATACTGCTCTTTTCCCAACTGGCAACTGCGAACTGTTGCCCACACTTGGAAACCATTAGTCCTGATGTAAACACATGTAATTGCAGCCCATTTTAGGGTTCGGTCTTTGCAAGTGATTATTTAACTTTAATAAGGTAGAAATTTATAGCTCTGAACTTGGTGCAGTGGAGCTGTGATGGGCAAATATAGAGATAACAATGAGCATGTTGACGATGAGTGAAGATTTGTTTTTGTTGTGTTTTCCAAAGCGCTTAGCAAATGCAATTAAGCTTGAACCAATTAGACATAAGCCTTTAAGGAAAATAAACCATAAAATATGATAACAAACATGCACGATGTTCCCTATCGAGGGAACATGCATCCAAAATGGGTACCACTTGCCACTAGAGGGATGTTTCTTTGACATTTTTGCTGATGTGGTACACTTTGTCACAAGTTAATTTCTGGGAAACAAGCTTGGTGGTCGGTTTCTGAGATGTTTGTATGTAGGCTTGGTTCTGTATGAAATTTCCACTGGATTGTTAAAGAATAAAATAGAAAATTTGAAAATTTTTCGACGTTTTAATTTAACTTGAATCTAAAGCCGTGGTTGTTTTAGAGAATTGTTCATATTTCAATATCGAGGAAGTGGTGTTAAATATTTAGAGAATTTCTAATATTCATAAACCAATTTGCTTTTGGGACCTAGCCTCCTTTTGTCATAATTGCAAACCTGCAATATTTTAGTATTATATAGAAATGTGAATACAAAAATTATTAACTTAATCCCAAAAAGTCTGTCACAGAGATTTCTTTAAAAAATGATTTCTATAATTTGAACTATAGCTTATATCAACATACGAAACACCAATAATAAACTAAAAAAAATAATTTTTAGAAGTAATCTTTCGAACAAAACTATAGTTTTGAAATTGATCAATATGTGGTTCTTATTCACATTTTAATTAAGGTCAATATTGCTACCTTATGGGAAAATCTAATGATATGGATAAAAACTCATACTATAGATTCCATTAACCCAAAACATCACAGTCTTCTCGTATACATATAAAAACTTCCAACTTTAAAATAGACTCATTAAACCCCGCATGCAATACTTTTATATTGAAGACTCATTAAGAATGCACCTTATAGAAAACTCTCCACATAACCTTTTTCAAGATATGTATGTAAAGAAAACAAATCCAAGCACTAAGTGATACAAGGCAAGCAATTCCTTGATTATGCAAGACATTGGAACTTTTGAGACATTAACTTAGCAATTGAAATGCACGCATGTACATACACTCAGGTATAGATACATTACGACATATAACACAAAACCAAGACACAACTTCAAAATCCCTTTCCTTGGATAGCCACTAATCGTATGCAAATATGCATATCCCGAGCAAAGTACAGCTATATTGTGACTTTAGCATTTGTATCGCCCATCATGCCCGGCTCGTCCCCGTTGCGTCGTAGTCTTCGCTACCACCAACGCCACCACCTGACCTATGGCACCCCAATCCGCCTGCCGCCATTATTGCCGAGCGCCTCAACACCACGTTTCCCTCTAGGTACGAGTACACACATTTTGTGAATTCGATTTCTCAAAACCCTGTCCATGCATAAAATAAATGTATTTGGTTTCGGTTAGCCTTAGCTTAGCTATAGTGCTGCCGCTGCCGTGCCGCCTAGACAACGCTTAACAAATAAACATTGAAATGAATTCCGGTGCGTTTTAGTGGGAGTCTTGCTGCGGGCTTTTAGTATAGACGCAGACGGCAAGTTGAGTGACGACGGTAGGGGACGGGCATGCACGCCTGCTATATTGAACGGTTTCTATGGCGGTGGCGGTGGTGGTGACGGTGGTGACGGTTGACTACAATTGTTTTGTCACCTTCGATGTCAAACGATATTTGCATAAAATATTCAACTGAACGCGTCATTATAGGTTGCAGTATGTGGTTCGGTGTTCTTGAGGTTTTGTTGTTAGTAGGTACTCGTATATGCTTAGCTTATATAAGTACTTAAGGCGGGTGGCTTGATAGCTGTATCACTATTAAATGCGAGTACTAACTCACACACTTTGAATGGGGTCAGAAATGGTGCATTATGCCACTGAACCTTAAACGCACATATATTCGTGCACTGGGTCAATGGGATCCATAATTTAGTTTTCTATTCAATTTAGGTACCAACGGTGAGCGTTGGCCATTGAATTGTGGGGTGCATACATTTATTGTCTTTTATAGGATTTATAGCCAGAGTTTGTACAAAACTTGTCAAAATTACATATGTACGTGTAAAATAACTGTTAAGTCGTTTTATTTAAACTGCAATGTGGAGCTTAAATACAGAAAATAATGTTGAAAATCCCACTAACAGTGAGTTTCATCGTTCTAACCTTAAATAAAAATCATAGAGAGTCAAGGGAAAAACATTAATATAACAAATCAAAACAATATACAAACTTAAATTTGGGATATTCGCGAAAAATAAATTTAATTTTGTCTGCAAACTTTTTGTTAAATATTTAAACAAAATAAAGGGCACTAAACAGTTTACGCGATTCATTTGTGAAATATTTTTAAAAAAAATTTTACTTTTAGAATTTTGACTTACACTTGACTTGTTTCTTACCTTTGACTCTGGCCATCTGACCATTGTGTCATATCAGCAAATTTCTCGTGTTAAAACTCTTCAGTTCAAGACAGAGCTTCTAAACGAACCGCTTGACAATACGAGAATGCCAACTGGGACGGTCTCAATAATTATTTTAATATTTTTAACTGGTCACTCATGGTCACATGTACTTGGGCGAGTTAGTGATTCTATGGGACCAATCTTTTTTCGCACTTGTACTGTGGCAAGAGTTCTTAAAGATCTCAACATTCCGGACCAGCGGATTGTTCTGAAGAGGTGTTCTTCAACCCCGGCAAAACCACTGCGTAAGCTTTTTCATCTGTCCTACTCCTCAGGTCTCGTTTCGAGCGGATGGAAAACCGCATTTGTCCAGCCCATTCCCAAAAAAGATGAATCTTTCTCACCCTTTAATTACCGACCGATTACGTCCCTTTTTTCGAAGATCATGAAAACGCTGATTAATTATCAGATAAAGAAATATCTTGAAGATCAAAAGCTTCTTAACGAGCATCGATACGGCTTTCGAAGCATTAGATCCACTGGTGATCTCATGGTTCATCTTACCGAACAGTGGAGCAAATCTGTACATCGTTTTGGGGAAAGTTAGATTATTGCACTTGATATTTCAAAGGCATTTGATAGAGTTTGGCAACAAGCTCTCTTATCGAAAATGCGTGCATTTGGTATTGATGAATTCCTTCTTCGTTGGGTTAGAAATTACCTTTCGGAACATTCAATTGAAGTAGTATTGGACAGGTTAAAATCTGATATTCAAAAAATAAACGCTGGTGTGCCCCAGGGCTCTGTTTTGTCTCCGACACTTTTCCTTATTTTTATAAATGATCTTTTGTCTGAATCTTCTAACCCACTTTATTGTTTCGCTGATGACAGTACCATCAGCTTCTTATATTCGTTTTTAGATCCTAATCGCATCCTTGTGCTTCGGATGTGGACTACCAACGGCGTATGATAAGCTCATTAAATTCTGATCTTATCAGCATTGTCCAATTGGGAATCAAAAACCGTGTATAATTTAATGCTTCAAAATCCCAATGCTGTCTACTCTCACTGAAACGTGTGATCACATATTTGACATCGCCAAAAAATACTGTTAAGTGCTTAGGTTTTCTCCGAAGATGCAAGTATTTTTTACCCCTTCTGATCTGGCTACAATTTATAATGCTTAAATTCATTCGAAACTCGAGAACAACTCTCATATCTGGGCAGGTGCTCCAATAACACATTTGAGTCTCTTCAAAAGTCAAATTAAAAAAAGAGGTCTAAAACTGATAGGTGGCCGTTGTTTAACTGAAACTTGTGTATCTCTTGAGCACCGCTGTAAGGTTTCATGCCTGTCATTATTTTATGGCTATTTCCATAAACAATGTTTTAGTGAAATAGCCAGTTGCATTCCTCACCTCAAACAATTTAACCGTAATACCCGTTCTTTTAGGAATGCCCATCAATTTACCCTTGGGCCCAATTTCGGACGTACAATAAAGTACAGATATTCTTTTTTTAGCCGCACTAAACGAATGTAAAATGCTATACCAGACTCAATATTTGCCACTTTCTAATTGCTCTCATTGTGTATAATCATTATAAGGGTATTCATATCCCCTTGAGTGCGCGCACAATAAAATAAAAATAGATGTGATCCTGAAAATCTCAAAAAAAAAATCAAAAGTACGTATTCCAGATCTAATAAGCCTTTAAGAAAATGTTTAAGTCGAATATCCCACTTATCAGAGCCACATCTTTTAATTATTCCTCTCATCGATATTTGGGCATTTTCAACTTCTCACACCACCAAATCAACTTTTCGTAGTTTCTTACCACATCCAAATTGGTTTGATTAATCTTAGCCTTTCTTAAACAAGAGCAACATTTCTGGATTCAGGTGGCATATATTATGTTGCACTTAAATATTTCACAGAGACTTCAAGTAGGAGATATCTAAAGCGACTTAAACTCAATCACCATCCGATAAACATTTTATTGACAATCGATAAACGGTTTATAAAAATGCAAATAAAATGAAAAATAATATCATTTCATAAATAAATATTGATTTTTTAAGCAAAGTCGAATGATGTGTGTTTTTTTTTATCAAACTGCGCTGCGGTGACTCCCACAGTTTAGTTGCTTGCTTATCACAGGCTAAACAAATATTTAGCAATTTATATGTCAACAAAAACCGCGTTTTCTGAATTTAAAAGAAATAAACGTTGTCCCTCTGGACTGTGGGCTCTCTATGGTTTGGTGAGACTTCTGAGAGTTTTATTTTTCCAGACAAATTTGTGGAACATCACCGCATTAAAAAGTATCATGTTATAGACCAGTTTAAGGGGAGATTCGGCCTTATAACGGATAGAGAAAGAAAAACTAGAAAACTAGGTGACAATTTTATTTCGACGCACAAGTGTGGATGGTTCTCACGAGTTTTGATGATTTTTTTTCGTGGTTTTGTTCCCACGTCTTGACACAGTGGCCTTTCCCGGTGCGATGTCGGTGCATGGTCAGACACACCAACTGTGTAATCAAACAGTAAATTTGTTGTTTAGGTTTAGTTAGGTTCTTGTTTCTATTTTTTACTGTCTGGGGTGTTGCTTATAACAAGTCACTGAGGAGACTTTCTTTTGCTGATTTGGGTTAAGAATAGGTAGAAAAATGAGTCATCGTCTCTCGAAGACAAACATAATAAATTAAGGACATATTAAGCGAGAACAATTTTAAGAAAATGTTGAGACAAATATTGTATGTTGCTTTACTTTCATCAACCCTATAAATCTAGGTGTCTAAGATCCTTAATCTTTAACGTTGGACATTTTCTAAGGCACCTAAATGTGAAATAAATTTCTCTGAAAAACATATTTGCCCTATTTTCAGTGTTTTATGATGAATTATTTTATGATAAATTCCAACTCCCAAGTGAATAAACATTTTTATTTCAAAATTTAGCAACATCTAAAGAAAAAGTCTTTGAATAATTCAAAACACAAATAAAATCACAGGCCTGGCGCTATTGCTGGCGCTGGACTGAATGACTCGATCACTGACCCAAATATATCAATCCTCGAGGGAAAAATTATGTCTTATAAGCTCTAGCACAACATCAGCTCGAGTAAGTATATAAAAAAGGATTTTAAAAAATCACGCATCAGACAACACACATGTTTCCATGTTCTTCTGTCATATAAAATCTGTCATAAGTCACCAACTTGACGTGTGTTAGCTCGTAAAGCGGCAAACTTGACACAAACATTTAATAAAGGAATAAGAAAGAAGAAGTAAGTAATAAAAGAAGACGAATAAGACACACTCTAGCTGCCAGAGCAATCATCATCATCACCATTAGCGCCTAGGGAAATTTCTCTACCAATCAGAAAACACTTGGGTATATCTGATGCTGATGGTTACCATGTTTTCGTTTGCTTTTGCGCTTAAGCACGCTGCTGTCCATCTCATTAATATGCCAAAGCGTTAAGGTTAAACTATTGACATCCTCTCCCCAACCACCAGCAGCCAGTGGCGCATCAGCAAATAGCAAGCGGGCGGCCTGCAGTGAAGATTGATAAAAATTAAAATAATTCACATTAATTATGCAATTAACGTTACCATCTGACAGATTGGCACATTTGTGCAATTCACCGCTAATTTCGTTGAGTTTTCTTCGTCGATTAGTTTTTTCTCTCCTCTCTGTCTTATGCACTTTGATGGGCATAGTAAATAAAATGTGTGATGTGATATGTGACTGGGAACCCTAGGAGGTAATATGTTTCTAGCTCATGGGAGTCCTAGCCATTCATTCATTCATTCATAGATAGTCTGAGAGTCTTTCTTCAACCATCTCTCTTCTCCGCTACTTGTTAGAGCGTACCTTTATATCTTATATGCATTCTAATAGAATCTAAGATATGTCTGGCGCTTGTCACGGAACTACCGCGGAATAGCAATTTCTTTCTAAATTTCATGTTGATACCTTCCTGCGATGCGCACATGCTCTTTTTCTTCCTCGTCAAAGCAGCTGGAGCTTGTCAACGATGGAGATTTGATGGTGAAATCTTCTATCTTTTCGTCTATGTGATGTTGGCTCCTTTGTTGCACCTAGCCATCGATACTTATAGAAGTCTATCCGACTACCAGAATGCGCAGGCATTCTTTGTCAAACATATACAACCTCTGAGAAGCAGACGACCGCAAACGCCGCCGCCGCCGCTGCGCTGGCCGATTCAACTCACGGATGATAGTTGGGAAGACAAAACTACGACTGCGCTGCGCTGCGAGACTGAATCCACTCTCATAAATATTTGAAATTTTAGCGGTGAATTGAACCTGAATGTGTCATACTTTCTATCGATTGACATCACTTGACAGGTTGGCAAGATTTTTTCCTAAATTCCTGGATTTAGATCGAAATTGTTTTAATTTAATTTTCGTTCTTTTATGTGGTGGCGGATCGGATGGATGACGGTGTTTGTGCGTTTCTATTTGTATACGCTGAACGATTCTAGTACCTACCATACATACCTGTAGTTGGGGGAAATGTTTGTCATTACTTAAATTCGAATCAGAGAGAGAATAGTGAAAATTCTTGGATCAGTCGCGGGTTCTTGACTATTTTCTCATGAAATGGATAATTCGTTTTAATTCGATTTAATTGTATATAAATAGAATAGCGGGTTACGTTAAGAACGGACATTCAGAGCATTTGTCAAAGATTTGTGGACAAAGTTTTCTTTGGGAGCTGGGAATATATCAGCCAGAGTAATTGTCACAATTAAAAGTTGGATACCTTTTTTGTGTGGAAGGTGATTTGGTGAGAGGAAAATCCGCTATAACTGCATTGATAATTCCCTTCTTCTTTATATTCAATATCTATTACAGGGTTTGAAAATTCAGAACGTTTTTCAACTGTAGCAATGAAACAAACTTACATTTTAACGCTACGTGAATTTACTCCTAGTAATTTGGATATTCGTTTTTTAATGCAAGGCGATTTTTCATTTGTGGGATATTCGTGAGGCACATTAAATTTCTGAAAGGCCATTTAAAAATGTTATTTATATGAATTTGAAGGGTCATTTATCTGTAAGTTCGAGAGGAACTTGAAACCAGCTCATTTGAGGCATTTAATTTCAAATATCCCACAAATGAGATGCTAACAATGTCTACTACCTTGAACAAATCGTTAATAATGTTGCAACAATACATCAATGACTAATTAAGTAGTGAGACTTACAGACTTCTTATGAGGATTTATTGAAATGTATATGGATACTAGCTGACCCGACACACGTTGTTTTGTCATATAAATAATTTCTAGAGAATATTTTGCTAGAAATAAATATCTTATTGTAAGTGTGAAAGGTTGTGGTATATCATTGAGAGAGATATAGAACACTGTAAACGGTGACAAAATATAAAAATAACAAATCAACAAACAAATTTTTTTTATTTATTAAAATTAATTCTTTAAAATTAGAAACATATCGCTAACTGTGACAATACAATAAAAAAAAACACAATAAAAATCCCTTAACGAAGCAGAGTGTGCAATATTTTTTGTCATCCCATCTTTTGCCAATACAAAAAAAACTCGAGAGCACGCTACTTATATTTGTTGAAAAACATGAAGTTCTCGAATCTAAGCCACAAACGGACATCGTTTGGCCTTGAGACTTATTGATAGTCATTGGAAATGTTAATCTAATTGGAAATTTAAGGCTCTTGAATTGAATTGGCACATCTATGAATATAATAGGGATTCGCAGTAATAATATGTTTTCACCTTGGAGGCTTCGATACTACATTTGTCATTAAATTTTTAATTACTCATCGCGTGCCATTGCACAACTGCGTTGTTTTCAAATAACGAAACAAAATTATTGGAGATCCAACCTTCAATTGTTAATTTTGGAATGGCATGTCTGGTAAATACAATCCGTCCAAAAACTCAATTGGATAATTTACATGCTTCGGTAGCATCACAAACTGTATCAATAGATTTGTATGACACCAAGTCTCCTGGTAACAAATGTTGTATCTTGAGATTTAATTCGTTGGCATCCACATTATTTGCTTCTTAAGTTGCTCTTTGTACATCGGGAAATATCTGGTCAATGAGAGCATCTTGTGAGTCAATAATCGTGCAGAAATCGCCCGTAATTTTATGCATCCAGTTTCATTTGTATTCACTTTTCCGTCTCCTATATCTAACAGCTGTTTTGATAATGTTTTAGCGGGTGGATCTTGAAGCATTTGAACATTCATATTTAATTTCAGTTATACTTTTTCAACATAACGCCTCAGTGGAGATCATTTTAGCACGCGTTGATCCATCAGTTTGCGTTGAACGCGGAATTTGTAGTGTTTGTAAGAAATCACCTGAAAAGAGTGCCGCCAAATAGTCTGTCGTTGTTTTTTATATCTTTTAATGTACTGTTCAATGCCTCAAGCGAATGTTTGTGTCCCTTAGTGCATTCAACCCAGAAGAAAATTTTACACTGTTTGGTTTTTGTTTTTTTTTTATAATACCGCGACTGGGTTATTTTGAAAATTTAGTGGCAGTTTAAATACTGAATGAGCTGTTTGCTGCATCCATAAAGTTGCCGCAATCTTAGAAGATGCAACAGCTAATGCGATACCATTATTAACTTCCCTTAGGAAGTTATTGTAATGGGTCCGATTTGTCACATTGAAAATTTTTACATTTCTCGACGTTTCAAGGTCCCTAGAGTCGAAATAAAAGATTTTTAGAAAGATGTCTGTGCGTGCGTGTGTACGTACGTTTGTACGTCCGTACGTTCGCGACGTTTTTTTCGTTGTCCATAGCTCAAGAACCAGAAGAGATATCGACTTCAAATAAATTTTGTTATACAGATAAAAAGGCAGAAAGATGCAGAAAGGGCTCTCAAGAAAATTGCGTGGGTGGTTTTTTTTACCATAGCAGTTTAAAAAAAAAGGTGAACATTTTGGTTAACCATAAATATCTTACGAACCAAAAACGCTAGAGACTTGAATTAAATTTTATATAATATATTGTAACGTGACACAAAACAGGTATATTTTTTGAAAAAAATCAATATAACGGTTTTTTTTATAAATCAATAAAAGTGAAAAAAAAAAATTGTCACCTCCAAAATTTTACGACCGAAATATGATTTCATCTCTAAAACAATTTGGTGCAACGAAGAATAATGTTTTTGATATCTGATAAAATTTTGAGAAAAATCTAATTGACAGTTTTTTTTACAAAAAATAAAAACCTAAAAAAAAATGTATAAAAGTTGGTAAAAATTGATTTTCGACTCAAATATCTTTTCAAAACTTTGAGATATTGGCTTTAATTTACTTGTATCTTTCAAAACATCTTGTTGTCAACATTCATTTAAAGTTTGAAAAAAATCGATTTGACAGTTTTTTTACAAAAAATTAAAAACCGAAAAAAAAATTAACAAAAGTTCGTAAAAAATGATTTTTGACTCAAATATCTCTTTAAAACTTTGAGATAATAGGTTCTAACTAATTTTTTCTTATAAGAAATATTGTTTTCAACATAAGGATAAATTTTGAGAAAAATCGAATCAACAGTTTGTTTTACAAAAAATAAAAACCTAAAAAAAATGTATAAAAGTTGGTAAAAATTGATTTTCGACTCAAATATCTCTTTAAAAATTTTAAATATTGGCTTCAAACTAATTTTATCTTATAAGAAATATTGTTTTCAGCAGTTGGTAAAATTTTTAAAAAATTCGAAGGGACAGTTTTTTTACAAAAAATAAAACTCTAAAAAAAAAACAATACTAAAACTTGGTAAAAATTTACTTTCGGCTCAAATAGCTTTTCAAAAATTTAAAATATTGGCTTCAAACTTATTTTATTTCAGAGAAAATATTGTTTTCAATATTCAGTAATTTTTATATAAAAATCCAACAGTCCGTTTTTTCATAAAAAATAAAATCTACAAGAAATAGTGCGCAAATTTGGTAAAAATACATATAGACACACTTTTAAGCAAGACAAATCGACAGATGGGATGGGAAGTTATCAGTGTGGGTCGCATCCCAGCCTCTTTTTTGATAGTTTTTTAGTGAAATAAGGAATGTTTGCCAGTTCCGCCTAGTGTATCCAAAAAAAAGAATCCACCTTGTCCTGCCCAAACTGCGAGCATGATGTGGTCATAAATGGTTCTTTGTTCTTCATTCATTAGTGGGACATTGCAAGTGACAATCGCTGCCAATTCTACAGTATAATATTGTAGTTCACGATTTCATTAAGTGTCTATTAAATAAGATGCACTTCGATTTGTTGAGATGCATATCAAAATGACTGATTGGTAAGTTGGCGCAATGATAATGCAGAAATCATCAATAGCAATTAATGTTTCATTGTATATAGCGTCACTGAATACTATCGTAAGATCGTTGCACGGTGTACGATGTTTATTCAATTAAACCATATCACTTAGGAGTATAAAAAATAGATAAAAACCTTTTCTCAGATCTACCGAATTTCCAAGAAATTAGCTTAGCCATTTCGGAGGAGTATGGCAACTAACACTTTGACAGAAGAATTCACCTATTTGAAGATTTTATATTATATAAAGTGATTTTCAAAATCAAATCAAAAACTCTGTATAAGCAAATCATTACTATGAACCATAAGTAAAATATTCTAGACCAAGATCCGATATCGCGTCTACCAGTTTTCATTACACTGAAATATCATCGATTCAAAAAGTGAAAGTGTCTTTGGCTTTATATCTCTATTGCATGGTAAATCCCATTCACTCCGTAAAGGTAAAACAAATGCATTTCTTGTGCTTAATTGAATAAACCTACCGTTCTAAGGTTTCGTACTTTACTGGTATTATGAATTTCGGGCGTTTTTTATTTGAGCTTGAGAACTTTGGAGTTTATAATTTTGATTATTTATAATGTGGGAATTTTTAAATTGAAAATGTTTGGTTTCGAGCCCTAATATTGTGTTCAAAGACGGATTGTTGAAATAAAGTTGAGTCTATAAAGCATTTCCAATTATTTTTCTAATTTCCAATTTACACCCATTTCTTAATATGACAGTTCTGCAGTGTTTCTTTATGGCTTAAGTGCAAAATGTTCAAAAAGGGGAAGTTTGTATTGTTAAGTCTGCAGGAAGATTCCGGGATGATTAAAGTACCTAAATACCAATTGTCAGCCTCTTACCCTTTAAACATAGAAGAAGAAACCTGCTTCCTCCAAAACCATGGTATCTTTATACGATCTCTGATTTTCCTGTTAATTTTCTTTGTTTCTGATCACTTCGGGCTATATCTCTTTTTTATTAAAATAAAATTATCCCGCAAATGTTCTCATTAAATATATATGTAGTTCTTAACTTAGATTCGATCTTAGGTTAGATTTCAAAACGATAAGATGAACTAGCGCAACATCTTCGATAAAAGGAAACACTCGATCTATACTTGCTATTCGTGAGGTCCAGTCTTGTTTCCCAATGGAGATGCGTGGTCTTGTTTTTTCTCCTTCTTACTAATTTATACTAAGTACATAATAAAAATATTCCATAAAGTCCTTGAGGAGGAATAATAAAAATTAAAATCGATATAATCGATGTGGTAAAATAGTGCACAGCGTCATTGTCCTGTCATGTTTGACCATAGGGGAACATCAGTATCTTTGCTTTACTGCGTGCAGATTATGCATAAAGAATTGCATAGCCACTCATGATGCAGTAAAATATTCAAGAGAAAAACAATTTTAAATTAAAAAGCTAAACAAAAAGAAGAAAACTTTTAAGTGCGACAAAAATGGGAGCACTGACTAGAAAAGGGCAGTAAAGTGACTGGAGGTCCCCGCGCTTCAACCACGGCTATATAGACTACATCACTGCGTCCATAGAGTCTGTGTCTCTATCTCCTTGTGATCCTCCCTCCTTAAAGCGTGGACGACCGCACAACCGATGACGACGACAACGATGCGAAAGCGGCGCGTATTAAATACGCGGTTGCCTCGTATTTGTGCGTCGTGTGTGGTCACTTCCAAGAGAAGTGTAACCACTGAGCATATAAACATCTTTCTTGGAGCTGGAGCTGCCGATCGGCACACAGGAATTTGAAAATGCAAAATCCCACAGTCTGTAGGGGCGAGCTGGTGTGTCCCACAGAGGCATGTGAGCAGGCTGTTCGCAACGTTGTAACCATAAATCGTGTGAAATATCGCATTTCGCATGCGGAATGGGACCCATATATGTACATATATGTACCTATGCACCGTACCTAGTGAGAGTGCGAGTCCCCTAAGGGGCTCCATTGCTGATGCGGACAGCAGTTTCGTCTAAATTTATCCAGCGTGCGATGATGCTGATATGTGTCACATGGCTTAACCACCCGCCCACCAAATTAAGCATTACCAAAGTCTTATACGGCCTTCCCCGTCCAGTGGGTGCACTCGCGTCCCCTCAGCATCTTTGCTAATCTGATGCGATGACAGAACATGATCTCACGACAGCAACTGATAACGAGGGCACAGTATCGTAATCCTTCGGCACTAGCACCGTACCGACCGACAGACCGACCAACCTGGTCTGCGATGATGGCATTCTCAGGCGGACAATGCTTACACACACGGTCATGTTGGTCGCCCACAAAGTCGTGTCACCCGTCAACGGAACAATGTATCAGCCAAGTTAATGGCATCTGCTCCGATCGAGAGCTGGGAACTGCTGCCATCGAAAGAATACCGAATACCGATTTCCGATCCGGCGAGGAAGTGCGATGGCCGCAATGCGCAGCGCACCATGCAAAAGACCACCACCAACGCATGCAAAAACATTGACCATCGAAAAACAAAAGGCACAAACGCCCGGACAAAAGGCAAATAAATCTCTTTAGTCCCGAGTTTTTTTTGTCGTTCACCGTGTTTTGACCGCTTTGCTGGGGTGGATAAGCTTGTCGCCGTGTCCCTGTCTATTCAACGGTTGTCGATACGATTTGCAAGCTAACACGATGGACGGTCTTATAAACAAAAAGACATGTCCTGCAAAGATGCCAATAATCTAGAATGCGTGCCGAAGCTGGTGATGTTAATGTGGATGAGGATGTGGCTATGGTTGGATGTGGTGGGATTTGTGGTGTATAGAAGGTGATCTGAGGTGCTGTACCTATTTTGTGGTTTGACAAATTGTTACATGATGTTGCAGCATGTGTTTTCTGTTCGTGCATCAGTTTTGGTTGAACAAACATGTATTCTTGATATTCCTAGGTGGAAAGGAAGGGTTTTGTTAGATCACGCTTCGGAATTAAGAAATTGTTCTATTTCAATTAGCTTGATAGGTTACTCTAGGATAAAAACAGGAAAAGGACTAACAACTTTCAAACTCGATTAAAAAAACGTCGGTCAAGTAAGTTCTTATAATGAACCTTTACCCAAAATTCAACAACAGATTTATAAATCTGCTAATTTCAAGAAACTGCATTCTACCTGTCAAACTTGTTCGATTCATCAATCAAACACTTTTTTTCACTTAACACCTTTCGCAAAATAAATGTTTTTCATTAAAAATTGAAATGTATTAAAAATATGTACACAAACCTCATAAGTAGTTTGCACCTCAACCTGTGTAACCTCCCCCAGACCTACCATCAGACCACTAGATTTCAATCAGCTGATGATAATTTGGGTTCTGTTAAAATGTAATCGACACAGAAAAAAAAAAATTAAATTTTCCATCATCTCGGTTATGATTGAAGTACATCGTTTAACTAGACCAACCCTATAGAGATCCTGTTCTGAATTTTAATCGTCATCAGTTTTCTTTTTAAACCTATACAAGTTTGTAGGTAGGTATAGGGTATCGTAAAAATAGGAGGCTTCCCGTCATCATCACATCTTAAAATGCCATCCGGCGAACACACATCATCATCGCGTTCCAAAAATCACATATTTAAGAAACTCAAAGAAGCAAACTATCAGTATGGTTATAGTAGCAAGCACATACTAACTTCTATACCACCATCACCACCAATTTATATAACAAGAACGTTTTTTGACTTTAACACAACAAGGAACAAGAAATCATTTATCTCTCGGCAAGGCACACCACATCATAACCTCCATGAGACTGGATAGGAAAAAAATGATTTGGTTCAATACATCTTGGTCGATTGCAGCCTGATCAAAGAGTTAGGCGAGGAAATGAAATGCTTAGATGAAGTTCGCAAGCAAACTACTTTATCTAAGTGATTTAAGAGCAAATGCTTAAATATAAGTCAAACTTGGTTGGATTTTTTATGAGCACTTGCTTCGAGTATAAAAGAACTTTCTTTATTAAAAATTCAGCACAAGAATATAAAATAACATTGTAAACTAATAACTGATAACATGGTTATATACTCTCATGCTAGAGCTCTTGGATTCAATCCCTGCCTGTGCCATCTAAAGTTTTTTTCACGGGTACTGCCTCTTGATATGAATTGACGAATCCTCTAAGAGTAATACTTGTCATGAAAAGTGCTTTTAGCTGTTCGGATTGGCAACATTACTCGCACACAGGAATGGTTGAGAGTTGTAAGTCACTAGGCCCTAGTTTTCAACGAACTGTTGCGCCACCTAGTTTATTTTTTTTGAAATTGGGTTTATTATAGAACATTCATTTAGATTTTCTGAAATGAATATGATTCAAAATAGTTTATCGAGAGACTTAACAATACAGACAAATCATCTTTGATTAGATTTTTCGTCTCAAGCCCTCACTCAGAAAACACTTGGGGATTTAACTCTGGTAAGCCAGAAAATAAGTATAACGCTGTTAGCTGGGTCTTCGAAATAGTTAACTTTTTAAATGTTGATATACATTTTAAAAAAAAATTATAATTTTGTCAAAGTCAAAGACTTTACTCAGTCTTATTGTGAAATTAAAAATATATCAATTTGCAATTTTTTATTTGAAACTGTGAAATTCTCTTTATTTTCTTTCTTGCTTTTCGACCCTGATGGGCATATCCAGAAAAGTTGAGGGCGAAACTACTGAAAAATTGCAAATTACCTCACGTAGCAACGATTTGAGAGATACGAGTCCTGACTATACGGGTGCACAAAGCACTTTTATCCGAGTACGTAGCTATACAGAAAATCGATAATTCAGATCATGTCCCAAACAACATCGCCTTCACCACCGCATCATTGTTATCCCAACGCTCAATTGGGTTCAAGCCTTTTTCTTTGCCTTTGCTTTTGGCTTGTCCAGTTCTTGCTGACCAAACAAAATTCCAGAGCTCGATGTACATCACCAAGTTCTAGTCATATAGTATATCATCACATGAACATCTCCCACTCCAATGGACATTAATCAAGACGGGATACTTCGCACAGTTTTGCAACCGCACAAACAAAACAAAAATAAAAAAATAAATAAGAATCAAAAAGTGGGAGGATGCACCATTAGTTTTCAAAGAGTTTGGAGTTATAATGTGGTGCAAATAAAATAATATATAGCATGAAGCCGGGCCGAAGAAGGTGGGCATCCAGAATCAGTGTGCAGTCGGCGGGGTGCCTCGAGCAAAATGTGGTATTTTCAATGAACTTCTTGCGGATTCTGGAGTGCAACTTATGCACGTTACGTTGAGACACCATCTCGCCTCGCTTCGCATAAAGCAGTGAATCAAAAAAGGCTGTCGGACTTGATGTCTTCTCGGTTGGTATGCAACAGCTTCTGCAGCAGCAGCAGCCAGCAATAAGCAGAAGCAGCATCAGGATCTCGACATCAGCACCACCAGCTTTAGCATGCAGTCGCGTGAACTTCTGCGAAATTATTTATCCGCAGTGCATCTGAATTGCGCACAACATCCACCTTCGCTGCTGATGCTGATGTTTCATAAAAATGTAACCCAAGGCAATCTATGTTGATGGTTCAATGGTTAGATGCATCTCGTATAAATCCATCCATGAGATGTGCCTTTGTAGGGTTATATGGCATGTACGACGTACGTGAATGGGAAATTTTTTTGGAGGTCTTCAAAATTATTAATAAACAATTTTAAAGAGACCACGCACCCTTTTATTTGGTGCAATTTCGATATCCGCTTTGATCAGGCATACATGCACACATTAGAAGTATGTAGATGCGTGTAATCAACGCATATGAATGGATTTAGGGAAATTTAAGGCATACTAGTTTATTAATGGTGCATTTATACGCATATAATTTCAAGCCTTAAAGACTCTCAATTACAGCGGAAGATACAGCAAGATAAGGCATTTCACATTCGTGTAGTACGGCTAAAGAACGAATCTCTTTGCTTCATAGTACACCTTAAGTTGAGCTCAAGGGCAAACTGGTCGAGAAACGCGATAATTACAGCTAAAAAGTTTAAAGGTTATGAGTGCAACTTGCCTTTTCACTAGAAGCTTTGACTTTAAATCTTTATACTATCACTTTAAAAAATTATATGATCTGGTTTATTTGTCAAAAGTTGCTACAAAATTCATTATTTTTATTAAATTTCAAGAAATCTAGGTCAAAGCTCAAGCAAAATCTTAATAATTCTAGAGATGAAAGATATCATGGAAAATGTGGAGTATCATAGAATTATCGAGATTAAGAATGCAACAATGTAGCTTAAGCAAAACTCTCTTTAGATTACAACTAGATAACTCTGATTGATTTCAAACAAAGAGGACTACGACCAGCATCAAGGACCTTGGCAGAAATACTAACGCAAGTTCTCTATATAATCTCATTAAAAAAGATTCACCGTGTTAATTCTCTCGCATCACATAACTACGTACGAGTATACTTATAAAATAAAACCTTATCTTGTAACAACAAATTATACACTTGAGATGCGTAATTCTGGCCAACAGCATAAGGATATGTCACCTAACCAGTCTCATAGACAACTCACAGTCTAGCTTTGGACAAATAATGTTTCATGTTAACGCCATTCACCTCCTCAAGAGAGCCTAAAAGACCAGATAACACACGATTATTGTTTGCTTCAACTAGATAGGTAGAAGATTCTTTTCTAAGCTCAGTCTTGTGTCTTCTCTTTTGGTCTGATGCACCATAAATCGATCCCTAATCTTTTGTGCAAGCTCATAGACATAACAACCAAAAACCTTTCCTCTCTTTTTCCATTATGCCCCCCTTTGGTGAAAAAGTAAAATAACAAAAAAAAACAATAATATAATTCCTCATGTCTTCCGCCTGGCGATTTATGCCACATCACACTCCATTCACAGGCACCACAACACCTCGCGATGGTCATCACTAGGAGCAAGATCACAGCCAACTATATAGGTACTCTCAACGAGAACGGCCAAAATCCCGTCTCGTTCCCTCCAAAAGGCCAATCGTTTAGATCCCCAATGAAATGTGAATATGCATCCAGATACAACACGCACCTGTGCCCATGTGGTGCATTGCGACTGCACAATGCCCTACAGCTCTCCGCTGCGTATCCGCGAGCTTATCAATACCATCGCAGTGTATTATATACATTCCTGAGTTTGTCCAGCAGAGTCCAAAGCTTCCACATCTGCAGTGCGCTATTGGCGTGAGCCTTATGGGCACGCGTATGCCCAGCCGTCCAGAGACCATCGACCATGGACCATCAACCATCAACCATTGGCCACATTGTATAGCCTTACAAATGGTATATGGCTGACTGGGTTGCTGTTCCTTATTTGAGCCACGATGACCATCATCGTCGTCGCCTCGCCAACCAGCCTGCAATATGAACCTGAGGCTAGAGCTGCTGGTGATAGCGTAATTGCGCGATTGTGATCTTCACAGCTCCAGATGCCTAATTAAGAGCCAGCTAGTAAATACAGTAAACCGGTGAGGCCAAAGGTTAGCGGACTATGCACCGTGTGATGTGCCCATTAGTCAGCCGAGAAACACCACTTTGTTGGAGAGAGCAAGTGCAGCCGGAACAACCATTGTACAAAACCGAAAACAACATCAGTATCAGTAACAGCACAAGCAAAGGCACAGCAGCCACCATCAGGAACAGGAACAACAGCAGCAGGTGGAATTTGCTCGAACATAGCTGTCCATTGTTTTTGGAATAATTGCGATTAGAACTAGTTCTGCAAATTGGATCGCTTTGGATACCGTTGAGGCAAACTAAACGCGCGCAAACGCAAACGCGATTGCCGATTGCGATTAAGGATCTCACTTTAGTATTCGTTTATGTGCACGCTGCAGATTCCGCAGAGCAGATTAAGCAGCAGCACCAGCAGCATCAGCAGAACGCAGGAGAGCTGGCGCGCGTTCACGCTCATCCCGTACAACACTAATTAGGGGATAGCTCAATTAAGCAAACAAGGCAATTAATGAACTTGATTTAGAGTCGCCTCGCGTTGCATTGCGTCCATGTCGCTGCGCTTCGTCCGGAACTGGACAAGAGTAGAAAGCGCGTTGTAAGTACATAGCAGGTGGTGAGTACTGTGTATTGTACCTGGAGCTGTTCAGCAAATGCATCACACGAAAACAAACAAACATGCCTCATCATTTCAAAAGTCTCCAACCCTTTTTAGACAGAATACAGTTCACAGTCCGAGTGAATGCCAAAGGTTTGTTTGTTTTAACATTTAGCTCAATGATGCAACCTAAGTTCTGTCCGACTTAACAGAAGGAACTCTCTGTTCTTTCTCACGGTGCGGTAGATGGTACGATTTGGCAGTAAGATTGAAATATCAGCAATGAAAGGTGATGAACAATTTAGCGGCAAATTTATTTGTTTTATAATTTTTTACTGGGCGTAACTAAAAACACACGTTATTAAGTCAATCATTCTTAGTGCTGACATATAATTCCCACATAAATAAAATCTCTATCACCAGCCAATTAAATTCAGAAGTAAAAAAAAAAACAAAACAAATATAAGTGTGATTCGATATAATATTTAATGGAATTTATCGATAAATTCATCCTTCGTCGAATCGAACATCATTCCAAACATGGAAACAAAATGAAATGTTTTGAAAAATTAAGTGCAATAATTCTGCGTAACGATGGTGGCGCCCCGCTGTGTGTGATTATATCTGTGATTTATGACTTTCTGACAGAGCATTGATTCCATCTTAATATTTTATAAAAAAAAGAAACACCTTTTTCACGCAATCATAGTATAATAATTAACGTTCTTTATATATTTTTCTTAGCAGGTAAAAGGCGTTTACAACGTCCATCATGATCGACGCGACTACGAACGAAACGAAATTTATATACTTATGTAGAATGAGCAATATGACGAGGTGCTCGTTTCATCCAGGTGTGTAATTAAATGTCAGATAGGGGATTACAATTTTATTGATTGGCGTTTGGTCATTGTAATTGAAACCTATACCGCTAAGCATACACCATAGAGTGTAAAATCAACAAAGTAGTTCAGTAGTGAAAGGAAAGGAATATGTAGGCAAGTGTTTTAGGAAGAAATCACAAAGAACGCGCAATTTATCATTTCAATAATTTCTGACAGCAGTACTAGGAATAAGCTCCGAGTAGTTCACGTTCTCATGGTCCTAAAAGAAGGCATTGAGATTAACCTGTCAGGCATGTGAAAGCTAAGACATGAATTCCATTTGTTTGCGGTTGTTCTATTTTTAATTTCGGTAGCAATGGAAAAAAAAACTGATTGATAATCAAAATAAAAGGAAGTGTAAAACAATTTAAGAAGATTATTTGAAATATTGGAATTTGGTGTTCATTATTCAAATTCAACAATTTGTTTCGAGGCTGATTAATAGCTCAATACCCGTGTTTTGTTGGAAAGTCTATCCATAGTATTGTATGATTTTACACGAATAACAAAAACAATATCCATAGTTTGAATACTAGCGATAAAAGTTGAAGAAGAATGTTACTAGAGATGGGTTTTTGACATTTATACGAGTCTCGAACAGATATTATGTCATTTTGTTCTCAAATGTTGGTACGATTGATATTGCATTTGTATCTCGATGCGGTTGTGTTAGTTGAATAGTTGTGGATTTGGAATCATGTGTTTTCCATTGGCGAAAAAATAAATCTGAAATGGACTAACTAAGCTTTGTTGCAAGAAAAAACAATAGAAAAGATAATTAAGTTTTTTTATGTTTAAACCAAAATTGATCTCATAAGATTTAAAAATGATTGAAATTGACAGAACTTTCTAAAATGCAAATAGTGTTCGATGATGCAAGTGAGAAAGTTGGATTCGTGTTAAACAATAAAGAGCTGAATAGTTCAGCACCATGTAAGAATATGCTACCTACTCCATGTGCAATTTTTGTTTTAAATTTGATTAAAACAAAACTATATTTTTTGTACACAAACATGCAAATAAACAGACCATAACGCATTATTCGTAAAACTAACTCCTCCACACAGGTTTTTCTTCACAAATTTTGAATCGACTCCGATCCCCAACTCGAATCGAGTCAAATCAATCTAATTTCAAATCGATTCAGTTATATAAAAATTGAGACGAGTATAGTCTACGAACAAACCCTCTTCTTGAAGTTTTTATTTTCTGTCAAAGCTGCAATTGTTAAATGAACTTTTTCTTATAGAATCTCAATTTGCAGATGATTTCTGTTTTTACCATTTCTTCTATAAAGTTGTCCATTTTATTAGTTTTAGGAAGTTTTTTTTTTGCTAAGTTAATTTTAAAATTTGATTTTCACAAAAGAAATTCTCTTTGTGTGTGTTTTTTTTAATTGTTATTCTGACAGATCTTCTTTCAGTTGTACCAAGTTTAAAATACAAAAATCTGGCTACTGCGGATCGTTTTGTTGGCAATTTCTCACTTTACTTTATATGAAATACCAAAACAACGCTCTTAATGACATTTTTGAAAGAAAAAGTTCTTCTTTCTTGAAAAGGTTAATTTAAAGCTAATAACTTTTAAGAACGTTTTAAATTTTTACTCGTATTAACTTCCCATAGGAAGTTATTGTAATGGGTCCGATTTGTCAAAATGAAAATTTTAACATTTCTCGACGTTTCAAGGTTATAAAGATGTCTGTGCGTGAGTATGTACGTACGTTTGTACGTCCGTACGTCCGTACGTTCGTGACGTTTTTTCGTCCTCCATAGCTCAAGAACCAGAAAAGATATCGACTTCAAATAAATTTTGTTATACAGATAATAAGGCAGAAAGATGCAGAAAGGGCTCTCAAGAAAATTGCGTTGGTGGTAAATTTTGATAAATTCAATGACGGCTTTGATATCTTACGAACCAAAAACGCTAGAGACTTGAATTAAATTTTTTATAATAAATTGTAACGTGATATCAAACAAGTATATTTTTTGAAAAAAAAATCAATTTAACGGTTTTTTTTATAAATTAAAAAAAAAACTGAAAAAAAAAATTGTCACCTCCAAAATTTTACGACTGAAATATGATTTCATCTCCAAAATAATTTTGTACAACGAACAATAATGTTTTTGACATCTGATAAAATTTTGAGAAAAATCTAATTGGTAGTTTTTTTTATAAAAAAATATAAATCTAAAAAAAACATTACTCAAAGTTAGTAAAAATTGAATATCGACTCAAATATCTTTTCAAAAACTTAAAATGTAGGCTTCAAACTTATTTTAACTTATAAAGAATATTGCTTTTAACATTTTGAAAAATCTTGAGAAAAATCGAATTGACAGTTTTTTTTTACTAAAAAAAAACCTAAAAAAAAAAATGAATAAAAGTTGGTAAAAATTGATTTTCGACTCAAATATCTTTGTAAAACTTTGAGATATTGGCTTTAATTTGCTTTTATCTTTCGAAAAACTTTGTTGTCAACATTCAGTAACATTTTGAAAAAAATCGAATTGACAGTTTTTTTTACAAAAAATTGAAAAGCGAAAAAAAAATAACGAAAGTTGGTAAAAAATGATTTTCGACTCAAATATGCTTTTAAAAATTTGAGATAATAGCTTCTAATTAATTTTACTTATGAGAAATATTGCTTTCAACATTAGGACAAGTTTTGAAAAAAAATCGAATTGACAGTTTTTTTTACAAAACATAAAAACCTAAAAAAAAATGTGTAAAAGTTGGTAAAAGTTGATTTTCGACTCAAATATCTTTTCAAAAATTGTAGATATTGGCTTTAAACTACTTTTATCTTTCAAAAAATATTGTTGTTAACATTCAGTAAAATTTTGAAAAAATCTAATTGACAGTTTTTTGTACAAAAAATAAAAACCTTAAAAAAAATGTATAAAAGTTGGTAAAAATTGATTTTCGACTCAAATATCTTTTCAAAAATTGTAGATATTTTCTTTAAACTACTTTTATCTTTCAAAAAATATTGTTGTTAACATTCAGTAAAATTTTGAAAAAAATCTAATTGACAGTTTTTTGTACAAATATTAAAAATCTAAAAAACATTAAACAAAAGTTGGTAAAAATTGATTTTCGACTCAAATATCTTTTCAAAAATTTGAAATATTGGCTTCAAACTTATTTATTTCACAGAAATATTATTTTCGATATTCAGTAATTTTTATATAAAAATCCAACAGTCCGTTTTTTCATAAAAAATTAAATCTACATAAAATAGTACGCAAATTTGGTAAAAATTGATACGAGTACATATAGACAAACTTTTAATCAAGACAAATCGACAGACGGGATGGGAAGTTATCAGTGTTGGTTGCATCCCAGCCTCTTTTTTCGTCGTTGTGGATAACTTAATGAATGAAGGTTTTGAGAAGAAGAGGACAAATGTGATGATTCATTAGTAAATTGTTTTTAGAAATATGAAAAATCGATACAAGAAATCTTGCAGTTATCCCCAATTAAATGGAATCTCAGCTATTCCTAAATCAAGTATCAAGTATATTTAATTTAACTTTGGTTTCATTTAAATAGAAAATATCAAAGAGAAGAAAGAAAGGTTTTAATGTTTATGTGGTGCAAATTAAGTACAACATTTTACAAAACCAATTCATTTTCTAATGTTATCGTATTTGATAGCTTGTCATAGCAAATCTATGGTAATAAATTGATGTGCATTACATTTGAATTGAAAAACCAGTTTCTCATTTTATTTTTCGGACTTACTTAAAAGCTTAAAGTCATCATTTCAGTATTGTAGTTCTGGAACACCCTGTTTCCTTTTGATAAACTTGTTTTGCTAGCAAATTCAAATATTTTTTGTAGGAAATATGAATATGATTTGCATTTTGTAAAACCGGTCAAAAGATTCAAGTAGGTGGCCACCAACTACTGTCTCAAAGCGCAGCAGGAGTCAACTTTTGATTGACAGAATGACAATCATAAATTCATAAATTGCAATTCTGGAGCGGTAATTTTAATTTGAATGCTTTTAAATTAGTTTGAATAAACACAAGTTTACAGCTTCGAATTTCAGCTGAAGCAACTAACAAAGACCATAAAGCACTGATATTTCATCAAAACTGGATCGGTGAAAATCAAAGCGTGATTTTATGTCCCTGACCGTTGAATCATACTCTTCCTTATACAAACATATAATCCAATATCGTTTATCTCAAGTTGCTATACCAATTTCAATCAAAATTGTCGGTACGCTTTAAGTTTCTCATTAAATATCGTAAACCATAATATCCCATCCGATCTTTTTTGTAGCTATGACGCTGGCGATGGCGATGGTGGTGGTGGCGTGCAACCCACATACCTAGCTGAAACTGCACCGCATACCTATCTCTCTAAGTTAGACTGTCCCTAGTATATAGAATTGAATTCCAACAATAATTACGGAGCGTCTGCTGATGCTCCTGCTGCTGCGAACCACTTAACTTGACAGTGGCATTGGCAGCACTTGGCATTGGCATTGGGTATATGTATTCCTTACCCAGCCATCACACATCATTGTGTCCTCCTTTTATTAAACATATTATAAAGGTGGAGGCAGATGGAGGAGGGATTATGGTCGACTAAAAGGCTACTATACGGCAGTGGCAACGGCGGCGGCGGCATTGAAGAGTCGCAAACTGTCAACAGTTTTGTCATCTGCAGTTGACAATTGTCTATACTTGAACTATTCGCGTATGGCAGGCGGCGCGGCGCAATAAAATGCCGCGTTGCCGACGCCGCCACTTGTTCGCCTCCACAGAGAGAAAAAGAATTGAAGTCACTTCTACTTCTTGAGCTTAACTTCGATACATTATATTATATAAGTATACAACTTGAGGGAGGCAGTGAGCATCAAATGCGATGACTTCTTCGGTGCTACCGGTTTTTCATTGTTTGGAGGTTATCGGACGAAATCAGTAGTTCCGCGTGACTAACTCGCTTGTGTGGTTGCAACAGCCGACTTTTGATATTTGCCGCCACCCAACGAAGACTTTAAGTTTAAGGTGCACCGCAAGATGGCCATGGACATCTTCAGAGAACAGAGGCCCTGGTCTATTGTGATCTACAGGGCCAACGTCATCGCATGGATGCTGAAAAGCGGAGGACAAAATTGTGTCACATCATTGACAACTTTGTGTCGCTCGTGAAATAATGTGCTGGCTTAAAGGGACCGCAAAATCACAAGAACATTGATCCCTGGGATTCTCATTATAAAATCGATGAGACCGACACGAACGAACAAAAAGTGACCTACACCACGCGGATTCAAGATTTGACCCATAATATGACAGAACTGGAGTACTTCGCTAATGTCAAACCGCATATATACAGCGAATGATAATAATAATAATTGGTAAAAGATATATAAATGAAGAATGGCTTGAAAACTGACGACTGCAACGACTTGAAGACGACGACAATTCGAGCAAACGATTTAAACGTCAACAGACATCACATAATAAATCTATTAATTTCAAGACATCGATGAACATCCATCGAAGTGGTGTCAGTAGTGGCGGCAATCGATTGCGAGCAGCAATTACATTGATTTCTCAGTCTGCGACACGAGGCTCTCGCTGTCTTTATGTTGTTCTGTGTGTTTGGTGTTTCTGTAGGTAATCTAGATGATGGTTAAGATGGCGCTGTGCTGCTGGCTGCTCCTTCCTGATGTTGAAGCTCTGAATACAACGGCCATAGGGGTCATTAAATCAATCAGTATCGGCGTAAATCGATAAATTGCGACTTAAACGCATTCAATACACTTAGGGAGTAATTTGCGCTATTTAACCGCACAACACACCGGGACCGGGACCGGATTCGGATTGGAGTACTGCTTTTCTTTTTACTTAACTTTAACTTGTTGTTTTGTTTAAATTGGATTGTAGAATCAAGTTGAATAGATGACTTTTGTTGACATTTCATTTCGATTGATATAATTGAAGAGAAAGGAATATTGTAGATAATATCGAAGCCAGTCATAGTGCGTTATCGATATTATATTTAATTTTGTTTTCAGCTTAACGATTGGAAGAAACCACTTCTTTAACGAACGATTCTCATGCGACATCTTAAAATTGGAAATAATTAGAAAGCTCAACAAATCTGGCATATTTAAACAAGGGCATGAATCAGTTTGTCAAATTGAAATATATAAAAAAAAATTGAAGCTTAACAAAGACATGAAGAATAAAAATAACTTTAAGTGAATCGAATATAAGAGAAAAGGCCAAACATTGTTTCAACATAAGGCAGCACCAAATTTGTCATGTATCAATTTCCCAATTGTCCTAGTTTGACGTAACGCATTGTACAACAACAATTATAAATTAATATTTTTGTTTTAATTATTTTTCTAGACATAACTTTGTTCATCTCGGAGAAACAATTTTTAGGCTAGCGAGTAGCTTCATCTTTTAAAATTTAGTAAGATTTGTTCGGTCAACAATTTTGCTCCAATCCTAGAAATTTCTCAACTCAGTAAAACTTTTTCAGAGTTTTTTATAAAACTATGTTTTTAGAATAAAGGATATTATAATATTCTTGCAGTACACAACAATTTTTTAGTTAGCAAACAGATTAAAGTTTCTCTAAAAAGTGCCATTGTAAAGTTTTGTTAAATCGTCAAATATTTTATAAATAGTAAGCTTTTCCGACCCGTGTACCCGTGGCGTGATGGTTAGCACGTAGGTGTTTTATGTCATAGGTATTGAAAGCAATCCCTGCATGTGCCATCTACAGTTTTTGTACTGCCTCTTGCAGTAATTCTTGTCATGATAAGTGCTTCCTCAAATTATCCGTTCGGAGTCGGCATAAAAACTATACGTCTCCTTAATCCCTGAAATGACTCGCACACAGGAATGGTTGAGAGTTGTAAGTGACAACGCCCTAGTTTTTAAGACACTGTTGTTCCAACTCATTCGTTTATTTTTGTTCAAGCATCTTTCAACAGCTAAGTTCTCTCCAACCATTAAAAATATAATGTCATATGCAAGCTTCTTACAACCAATAATGGTTTCTAGCTATTAAATTTCTTCTTACATTTCTTAGATCTTCAAAAAGAAAACGTATTCTTGTTAATAAGGTTCAGTTATCAACTTTCTATTAATTCTTGAAGCTTCTATATCAGATATCAAGCATCGTATAGAAATAAAACTTCTTGTTGTCAAAAGCTACTTCCAGTAAAGTGGATTTATATAAATTGAAAGTTCAGCGGACTGATTGAAGTATTGTTGCTTTTTCTATATCTAAATATAAGGAAATTTACAACACACTTTAAAAATTCCTTCAACAGGATGCAAATCCAAGTTCCCAAGCCAAAGCAAAAGGCTATTAGCAATATACGCATACTCAATTAACAGTTTGTTGAATTCACATGATTTAAATTTGTCCTCTTTTTACCACTTTTTGTCTCATGTATAGATTTGTCTCTTCTGCTTGTATGATTTTCAATTCAACCTTTCACTGAACACGCAATTTCAGAGATAAATTAGAAAATTGATTTATACTAACACTAACGTGACTTTAATTGCATCCCATTAAAAGTTATTACCGCAACTCCTTGCCAGTGCTTCAGCTTCAGTTCTTCAATGATGTCTGCCCATTGAGCTGATATTTTCTGACAATTGACACAGCTGTCATTGCAATGCATTTGACGTTTTCTCTTCTTTCGTATTCAACTACAACAACAACAACTGTCAACGCAATGGCTGTGGCACCACAATATTTGCTATAAAGATAGGTATACCTAACATAGTAATGGCAAAGTGTGGGACTATAGAACCGAACGATTTCCCAATTTGATGCCCATGTCGGCTTTTCTTGAATTCTTCAAACTGAATTCTTCCACGGACTTCTATATTCTAGGACAACAGACGACCGACCGACAACAAAGCGCGACGCCATAAAGTTGACATCAAGCTTGATGCTAGCTATGTGGGATGTTTTGGAATCTGTTTTCTCCTTTTCGACCCGAGAACGTGAAAGACGAAACGCAATGTGGAGGAGAACGAACTATTTTTGTTGAAATTGCCGCCAATCTTTGATGTGTACACTGCCGCATTCCTAAGCTAGATCCACACACACAACGTATTGTGATTACAAGACTTCAGAGAAGCGATATCACAGAGATTAGGGGAGTGCCGTGAATCACCTTTGGGTCAGTCGATAAAGCCACCCGATTGCATTCTGATAAACCGTAAAGCCTCGTTGAGCCTTCCGAGGACCTAAAGTCGTCTTGTATAGATATTAGTTAGATTCTGTGAAGCCGCATATTGACAATTTGTGCCTGGCTTGGCGAGAAATCCAATCATGCAAGGACACCCCGCCGAGTGCCATTGTTAACACACTGCACAGTGCGCACGCGCAACGCAACGCACAACGAGCGCACACTCCGTTCCAATCGCAGGATTCTATCTCACCTCACATATGGAGTCAGCGCGACAGGTATCCAATTCCGTAAGATCGATTAGGGTTGTTCGACTTAGCCATATGCATATTTATGACCAAACACATCGGCTCATACCGATCGAAATGGAGATGGAGCCTCTCCCGGTCTCTCGATCTCTCGAAATGGACGCATGGTCTTATGCTTTTCTGTCCCACCACCCAGACGAGGAATCGTCGGTGGAGTAATCATCGTCGTCATCGTCATAGTCATTGTGCAGTGTGATGGTCATAAACAGTGCTAACCACAATGATCATTGGGGAGTCATTACAAGCGACCGAGACGGCTGTTCTGGGTTGGATCGGCTAGTAACCTCTGTGCTGTGTGTCTTTCGCAGCTATAAGTCCGGAAATTTCATGGAAAAGACGGAACGACAATGACTATGCGAATGATGATGATGCGCGACCACAACAACTGACCAACACCAAACTAACCGACCGACGCAACGGCGACGGCTACGACGGCGACTGAGTTGATTCGACGCTTAAAGACGTGGAGTGTCGGTGGATAGTGTATTCCCACATGTTCGTTGCGTAGTATACCGTTCGTTTTTAGAGCTTGAAGCAGTATAAATATTCCTCCTGGCCACATTGGTTGATGGCTTATTGGGGAGGAAGCAAGTGTTTCTCTTTTCATTTTCTATTTTGTTTTTCTGGGAGAAAACCGGTACTATGACGATGATGTGCAATTTGGGAACCTGCGACTTTTCCCATCGTAAATTTAACTTCTTTATGGAGTTGTCTATCGCGTTGGAGGTCTTTGCTAACACCAAGCGGGAACAATATGCAGAATAGCAAAACTATTGCGGATACAAGGCTCACCTTGCTTTGTTGCACACATGTGTAAAAGACATTTAATCTTTGGCAGGGAAATATATAAATGTATGTTATAAATGAAGCGGTTCATGAACGTGCTGACCGGAGGGTGGACTTTGGTAATAATCAACGTTTGTGCCAAAATTAATAGCTGACGATTCGTCATCGTTTTTTGTAATTATACTTGTGGTTAGTTATAGAATGTTATTTATGTGGCTTTTATTTTACTTTCAATAAGTGACTTTCAAACTGACATGACGTACCCTTTTAGCTCCGTATATTAGTAAACCACCATATTTTGATGGTATATTTTTAAGTAAAATTAATTCCCAGCTGTTCATCAGCATCAGTCCTGAGGTCCTGTGTTATAGTGACAGAAGAGCAGAGAGGAGTTTTTTAAAAGTCAAATTAAGTCCAGTTTTTCTTAAGTTCTTTTCCTACTTTTACCTTTGATAGAAGATCAAAACATTACAAACTCAATTAACTATTAGTCCAGTCAATGAATGAAAAAAATTGCCTTCACCTCAAAAAAAATCCAACAGTTTTGAAACTTAGCACACTTACTAAGGGACGTCTGGTGATGGCCCGAAAGAAAGTCTCCGTGAATCCGACGTGAGCTCTAGTGGCAGTTAAGAGAAACATGGAGTTTGTTTCAGTTTTTCACGTTCATCTCGAAAACTATTTGTCGTATCAAAAAATTTTGTTCCACAAAATTAAAGCTCATTAAGTTTTATAAAAAAAAGTTTTTCTGAATTTTTTCTTATCTCTTATAGTTTATAAAATAACTCTAGCGGCAGTAAAGATAAACATACGTTTTTTTCGGATTTTCGAGTTTATCTCTAAAACTATTTGTCGTATCTTCTAGAAAATTAAAGCTTATTAAATTTCGTTAAGAAATATGGTATTAATTTGTTTGTACTTGTTTTAGTTAACTCTATCGGCATTTAATGAAAACATGTGATGGTTTTTCTGAGTACGTTGATGATGATTGTGTACCTACAACCCTAAAAACGTTTCTGGAAAATCTTATAATAAAGAAAACAGACTTTGGAAATAGAAAAAGGAAGTGCATCGCAATAGGGTACAGCATTATATTAGGTGTGCGTCCCAGATCTTGTCTCCAATACTAAACAGCCTTGCCTTATTTATATACAGAAAACTTGGTTCTAAATAGTTGATAAATCTTAGGGTTTTTTTTTCTTCATGCTATAAAACTCAGTTGTTGGAGCTATCAGCTGTTTGCCACACGCTACCGTCCATAAACTCTCCACCGTCCGACTATAACATTTGATCAGCCTCTTTGAAAATGAAAATGCTGCTAAACTGCACCAACTATAGAGTATAGAGGAATAAGTCTACTTAACATCTTCTCTGCCGTAATATGTGAACGTCTAAAGCCCATCGTCAACAACCTGATAGGTCCTTATCAGTGTGGTTTTAGACCAAGAAAGTCCACAGTTGATCAAATATTCACATTACGGCAGATCCTGGAAAAAACTCAAGAACACCAAATCGACACCCACCATCTTTCCATCGATTTCAAGGCCGCATATGACAGCATCTACAGGGACGAGCTGTATAGAGCCATGTCTAGTTTTGGCATCCCTGCCAATCTCGTCCGTTTGTGCAGGCTGACCATGGAGAATTCACGCTGCTATATAAAGGTTGGAAACAACTTAACAGAATCTTTCGATGTCAAAAAAGGTTTTAGACAAGATGATGCGCTGTCATGCGATTTTTTTAACACCGTGCTTGAAAGAATAGTGCAGAGCTCACACGTCAACACTATCTTTCAAAAGTCTGTCCAATTACTGGCATATGCTGATGGCATTGACATAATCGGAAGAACTCAGCGTGATGTCAATGGGGCTTTTGTGAGTATTGAGGCAGAGGCGGCTAAAATGGTTTTAAAGGTTAATGAGGGCAAAACAAAGTACATGCTGTCGTCAAGATAGGACATACAACGTCTTGGTCAAAGCGTCACCATCGACAGACGCAACTTTGAGGTATTCAAGGACTTCGTCTACCTAGGCTCCGCTGTCAACGCAGAAAACAACACCAGCGCTGAGATCAAACGCAAAATAACTTTTGCTAAGCGCTGTTTCTTTGGACTAAGAAAGCAATTGAGTGGTAAAATCCTCTCTCGAGGGACCAAAGTGTTACTATATAAGACCCTTATCATCCCCGTCCTGCTATACGGTGCAGAAGCATGGACCATAACAAAAGCAGATGAAAGCTTTTGGGTCGCTTCGAGAGAAAAGTTCTTCGTGTGATCTACGGTCCCGTATGCAACGAGCTGTACGGGCTGTACAGCGACGTAGACTTAGCCAGAAGGGTAAAAGTCCAATGACTAAGATAGCTGTGTCACGTAGAGCGCATGGAATGCTCCGGCCCTTAAAGTCTTCGAATCCGCACCCACAGGACAGCGCAGTAGAGAAAGACCGTGGATCAGTTGGCGCGCACAAATGGAAGGTGACCTCACCAAACTTGGAGCGCGAAACTGGAGACATCTAGCTAGGGACCGAGCTAGATGGAGAAGTTTGTTGGGTGAGGCCCTAGTTCACACAGGACTGTAGCGCCACCTTAAGTAAGTAAGTAAGTATATACGCCTCGGTTTCTGTTGAAACAATACTGCAAGGAAAAGCTTTCGCTAGAGCAGTTCGTGCTTTAATACTAATACAAACGTCTTTAGCTAATATAATAATGGAACAAGTCGACATAAGCCAACATGAATTAAAGGAAATCCAAAATCTCAAAAAAAATTTTCTTGATGAGTCCGTTTCGTTATGTGCACTAAAACAAAACCCTCATTTGATCCATCTTAGTGAGAAACTACAAACAAATCTCAACAAACTCAAATCTAATGCACCAAAGCTAATGCTTAAATATTTTATTCACGCTGAGCGGTTTGGCAACTGGAATGCTAAATTAATTGTGTGAAAATATGATTCCATATTTCCATGCCGCCGGACATGTCACCTGTATTTGCAGGACATGATAAAACTGCCTTCTGTGATGACCCCAACTGAAATTAAAAATTTTGTGTACAAGGGTTACTTTACTATGAGAATAACTGACCGATTTTGCACAGAGATGTGGTCGGACCAGACGATTGAACAAACTGTAATGAGTGGTATGAAGAGTATGGGTGGTTTGACACCAGGGCGTGGAATCACTGATAGTGTACTTAGCAAATGGGTTCTAGGGTTGACTACTCATGAAATTTTCTCATCACTCAAAGAATTCACTGGCGTTCTTTTTTTATATCAATAAGCAACATTAAGCTTTTGGGGAGGCACGTACAGTTAGAGATAATACAGACATTGCAAAGCTGTTAAATTGGTTCCAAAGTCATCCTCCATTTCCAGTTACAAATGGAATCATATCAATAGCGAGTGGCCTCGTTGAAAGCAGCCTAATAGCAATATAGTTGGCCAACGAGTTTCAGAAGTAAGACGGGACATAAAGATTTAATACTAAAGTTTTTTTTTGTTGACAATTACATACACGAACAAATGCATTCCATATTTTATGAAATTTAATAAGCTTTTCTTTTTGTGTGAAAAAACACATGTATTCCTTATATGCCGATAAAGTTATTTTACAAACAAATGTACATCATATAGTTTTAATTTTTTAGAAGATTTTTTTGATACGACAAACAGTTTTCAATATATACTCGAAAAACCGAAAAAAAAAATATGTTTCTCTTCACTGCCGCTAGAGTTATTTTATAAACTAAAAAGATACGAAATAATTAATTTTTTTTAAATCTATTGAGCTTTAATTTTGTAGAATTTTGTAAGAGTGTTTCACAATCACATAAGTGACGCTTTTAAGTGTAAATATTCGTCAAGTTTTGAGTAAGGAACTTTAAAGTGAACAAATACTAAGATTCTTTGACATTTAGCTTCAAGTGTAAATTTAACAAATGTAATTGGAGACAGTTTAATTGCATTATAAACTTTAACTTCCCTTAAGAACTCATCTAGCCTTTTTTATGGCATAACCAATAGATCAATCAAGATATTGATATTTGAGTTATTCTACAGTAATTAATTAATTCCCAACTTAAGACCTGCTTCTTTAATAACGGAAACCTACCTATTGTGCTAAGCTTTATTGCTTGATACCCACAGTTCCTAAAAACAAACAAAACAGTAAAATATCTGTAGGTTTTAAATATCTTGTTAAAAATTGTTTCTTTTCTTTTCTGATGATAATTACAACTTGTAAGCTTCACAATGTGTGTCTAGACAACATAATTGAAGTTTAATCCTAAATTATTTAAACAAAAATAATAACATTTACATTTTTTGACAATATTAAAAACAACACATCAAAGGCGGGATCAATTACACACTGCGCGTGGAGCGGATAACAAAGGGTCACATATCTATATACACAAGTTCTAAAGCTAGTTAAATAATAAAGAGATAACTGTCACATAAAATATAAAACACACATAGTGCCGCTCTCTTTATATGAAGCATAATATTAGCCCACGTTGACATCCAATAAAACCACATCTTACTATAAAAAAAAAGTATATGATTGCCGAATAATGATGATGATCAATATTTGAATTTAATTGTTTCATTATTGTGAATGATCCAGGAACGTATTATAGGAAAAGCAGCAAAGTTTGAGGAGGGGGTTTACTTTTTCTCCATCTTCGACTATCTAATTAAGAAATGACCATTGATTGGAAACTTATATTTCTGCACGAAAATTAACTTCCGTTCTATTTGGACAGTTGCAATACTTGGCTCCGTAGTAGTGAAGCTTTATGAGGGGGCCGGCGTTGAATTTCTATGTAAGAAATAAGTATTGATTGAAAACTTAGATTTCTAGGCGAAAATAAAACACCTTTTTATTTGGAACTTTGCATTGTGATTAATCCAGGAATACAAAGTTAGAAATGTAGCGAAGTTTGAGGACGGGGTACACTTTATCCATATCTTCGATACTTTAAAAAGTAATTACTGATTGAAAACTTAAAATTCTGATCAAGAAAGAACTCCCCTTTTAAGCGGAATTAGCAGAAAACATAAAAGAAAGATGCCCCCCCCCCTGTGCAATATTTTGTGTCAACGGTCCTGCTTTGTTCTTCTATTTTTATTGGATTAAAGGAACAAAACAAAATCATTGGCATTATGCAAATCGATTTTCGATATTTAAATAGTCGATAACACGGATCTTCTTCTTCTTCTTTCGATTTTTATTTAGCATGCCTAACCTCATATTGATAATGTGTTCCTTATAGTCGAACCATTTAAAATATGCTTAAGCCAATCTTTTTATCGATTAATGCCACCGGAGGAGCCGCGCCGCCACACCGCCTTACCACCACCGACCGGTCGGGTCGACGACTAGAACGACAACGACGGCGGCGATGAATGGAGTCCATCACAGAAAGAGAACACAAAACAATGTCAATTCGAAAAGTTTTGTGTGGGTTAAGCCGGAAAAAAATTGCCGACGATTAGGATGAACATTGTGTTACCAATTCGACACAACCTTCTTTAGACACTGACTGGGGGATATCAATCGTGGGAACACACACTTGACACTTGACACATGGCGCGGTGCGATAGTTCCTATACTCATATTGATGGGAACGCATCACTTCACTGTGTCCTGGCCTTCTTCCAGTCTATTGTCTATATCAATCTGAGCTAATTTATGCAAAGTCAATGAGTGAATCGGATCGATCAATTAAAATATTCACAGAATCAGAATTAAGATGTTATTGTGTTGAGAGGGTTTTCAACCCAAATACATCGAATTTTTAGATAAACGAATATCGAAATATTTTGTCAAGAGACAATTTAAATTGCTTAATCGGTCGGAGCGGTCGGTGGTGTAGGAGTTATAGTCTTACATATGACGGCTTTTGTCTTTGAAGTTCTCCATTATATGGCGCACCGGTGTTGCTGTTGTGCGGTGTACTCGTAGTTTGTGCCTGTGCAGCGGTATTAATCAAAGGGTTTTCAGATGGTGAATGAGAGACTCCTTGTAGGTCGTTCGTTGCCGGTGGCAATCGATGATTTAAAGAAACAAGCTACTGGGTATAGATAATAAATGTAGACATTTATAATGCATGACTTTTGTGAATTGGATGTATCTATGCATAACATAGATACATCTACATTTGACTTGAGTTTAAGTTAAGAAGTTTTTTTTTTAATTTGATGATCACAGTTCATTCTGTTTCGTTTCGTTTTAGCCCAAAACATTAATCGGTCACAGTTAATCTCTGCTTTAATTTGTATCTTTTATTCCTACCAATATACCTTCTTTTTATATAAATCGTCTACATGCGTTTTTGGTTTTGAGATTAAGTTAAGAAGTTTTATAAATCGTTTAAAAAATTTAACATTATAAAACAATAAAAGCATACGCGCTTTGGGGGACCTACTTCTGTTTTTTTAAGAACTTTTTTTTTCAGATAATGTGAAGATGTGGAAAAAATTAATTATTTAAACCTTTTAAGTAGATTTATCATGGAAAATATTGGGATTTCAATGAACTACGTCCTTAATAATATGAATCAAATTATTTTGAATTTAATGCTCATTAAGGTAACAGCTATGTACGTCAGTAGAAATCCATCAGATCATAACGGGTAGTTCATTTCTTGGTCTCATTAGTAGTACCCGTGGAGTGTTAGTTTGTGCTACTCTGTGATATCAAAGGGGTTCAACCCCTGCTTATGTAACTTATAAGTTGTTCTACAGGTGTATTTATTTCCAAACTTCTCTCTCTATCAAAAATCATCAGGCTTTAAACTTTCTTACCTCACCCAACAAACTTCTCCATCTAGCTCGGTCCCTAGCTAGATGTCTCCAGTTTCGCGCTCCAAGTTGTGTGAGTTCACTTTCCACTACTGCGCTGTCCTGTGGATGTGGATTCGAAGACTTTCCGGGCCGGAGCGTTGGTTTCCATGCTCTCTACTTGACCTAGCCATCTTAGTCGGTCGATTTTTACCCTTCTGGCTAAGTCTACATCACTGTACACCCCATACAACTCGTTCCATCTTTACCTCCACTCCCCTTCGATGCACATTGGACCGTACATCACACGCAGAACTTTTCTCTAGAACCGACCCAAGGTGCTGTCATCCGCTTTTGTCATACCATGCTTCTGCAGCGTATAGGAGGACGGGGATGATAAGGGTCTTATAAAGCGACACTTGGTCCCTCGAGAGAGAAATTTACCACTCAATTGCTTTCTTGGCCCAAAGAAGCAGTGGTTAGCAAAAGTTATTCTGCGTTTGATCTCAGCGCTAGTGTTGTTTCGTGCGTTTACACCGGAGCCTAGGTAGACGAAGACCTTGACTACATCAAAGTTACGTCTGTCGATGGTGACGTTTTGACCAAGACGTCAGTGTTGTGTGTCCTTTTTTGACAACATTATGTACTTTGGTTTGCCCTCATTAACTGTTAAGCCCATTTTCGCCGCCACTTCCTCAATACTCACAAAAGCCCCATTGACATCACGCTGAGTCCTTCCGATTAGATTAGTTGGTGCATGCTCCTTACCAACTTATCTCCAGCTGCTTTAAAGAGCTCGGATTTGAGGCCATCCGCTAAAGCGGCTTTATTATACATCAGCTTAGATATGGCAATTTTTTCTTCGTCTAAGTCAGGATGACGAGATTGTTGGCTTTCGTCGTCTATGTTGAATGGATCATCCTGCCTGACAGCGGAATTCGGTTCGTCGTCGCCGTTATACAGTCTGCAGAAGTGGTCCTTCCAAATCCTCAGAATTGACTGCGGTTACAATATGATGTTGCCACTTTCGTCTTTGCATCCTTCGGTTCTAGGTTTATGTACCTGTGAATCAGACTTTAAAGGTTTGTTTAAAAAAGCGGATTTATCATTTTCAGAGTGAGGCTTCATCATTTTTTTGTACGGTTCGCATAGCGAAGGCATCATCATCCTGATTCATATTCCTAACATTCAAATATCCTTCCAATTAAAAACTCTAACCTAAAATGCTTGATTCCAATCAGGAAATGCTTCATTCCAATAAAAAAATATTTGTCCAAGAAAAGAAAATTTCAACAAAAGCTATAACCAACTTTTAAAAAAAAATCCAATGATTGGTTTCAATAATTGAAATGATAGATATTACTGGCCCCTCAGACGCCTGATTGAAAAAATAAAGCCGAAGACTTGCAGATTTAGCTGTCAGATATTATGTATCAACATTAAATTTTATGACATTTCTAAGATAATATTGGCAAAAGAAACACCCCATGTATATAAATTATAAATTAGTAGCTTTTAAGGGCGCCAGAGGAAAGTTATCAGTGTGGCCGCCTTTATTATTTTAAATGTATATTCCACCCATTAATTCTATTGTGAAGAATGTATTTTTTTTGAAATAACTGTACATTGAACTATTTCTATCTTAACTCACACCTGAAATACTGGGCCTTAATATGTCAACTATCCATAAAAAATCAAACGTGCAGGAATTACAAAAAACCGTGTAAAAATGTTACACCTTCTTAAGATCAGACAGAGTTTAAATCCAGCATCAAAAGTCAGTCTCGCTGTCTACGTCCATACACTCGTTCAAAGAAACAACCTCACCTAAGCTATCAATTTACTAGCCACCCTCGAGATTAAGGTTGGCAGCGGAGGAGGAACACCTGTTAACGGGCGACATCTACCAAACGAGATGAATATGAAGAAACGAGCAACACGATGACGGTGATGCGACGACGCGACGCACCTAACGGGCAGGTGATGGCCGCCACCGCCATCCCATCATATGTGTAGGTAATAATCATGTGGCTTCGCATTATTCCTTTTCACCTGGGTGTACATCAGATTTAGCCAAACTCGACTTTCAAATTCTAGCAACATCCAACGAGTCACATCACTATAGCACCACATCCCTCTTGGCGATCTTATCAGAGGTGAAAATTTATTCATTGTTTGCGAATGGTTGCCATTACGCTGGATATTGTGTGTGCGCATCAGCGCGAGCCTATAAGCATTCTTTCGATACCGCAAATCCGTAGACCATCTTTTGTGTGGTGCGGCTAATTAGGATCCGGGACAGGAGCTCGTAAATCGCACCGCCCCAAGGGGTGAAAGGTTACCCCACTCACTATCTTAATGCGCATATCTCTCACACTGTACTGCACTGCACATCATCAGATGCATAGTTTCAATCGTTCATCAACGTGTACATGAAAAAAAGACCAAAATGCCCCGCAAACACCCGCCCTTAAAATGCTTTCGTCTTCTGTCTGGTTGAAGCACTCTCTACAGGTGACGTGCGATGATACAAATTTCTGTCCGTCCCGAGGCACATCAGTCGACGATGGTGGAAACTAGTTGCGTTGTGCGCTTAAAAGGACATCGGCGGGCGATAGTTTTTTTTTTCTTTTTCTAAATCTATACAACGCGCGTTGGATACGCACGCATCAGACAAAAAAAATCGCTTAATTAGTTACGCGAGTTACATGCGAAAATATTCTGGACATTTGTGGACGGTTTCTTTTTTGCAGCTTGATTGAATAGTATGAACTGGCTTCGACTGGTGCGGTGGACCAAACCAGAAGCGGCATAATATACCTCTATGGTCTGCATAGTGACCATGACCATAGAGCAGCCGGCAGCATAATGGAGACAAATTCCATGCCACCACCACCACCGCCAGCCGTGATGCTGTTCCACTGCCCATCTTTTAAGCAAAATGTTGCAGCTCATCAGAAGTTGTCGTCCGTTTTGATGCAAAATTTAATGAGAATAACAACAACGAACTGCACTGCACTGCTACGTCTCGAATAGCGTCTCGTCCGTCTACGTCTTCGTCGTCGTAGCCCAAGATGGATATAGATTCTGCTAGACGAATATGCATGCACAACTTTCCATCTCCAGGTTATGGAGATAAATTCTCTAAGGATTTGCACTTCGTTCGCCTAATCGTGCGTTTGTTTTTGCAGCAATTTTTGCTGTGAAATCCAGAATGTCAATGTTATTTACCTGATGCGATAATGTTCTGATGGTGATATGATGGGGGAGCCATCGGCATTGCCATGGAAAATCGTCCTTAACTATGATGATGCGAACTGGAACGTGCGATGGAAAACTCCTTACTCGGCTTGCGGTGCCTTTCTGATGGTATTTTATGTAACTAAATCTGACCATGATGATAGTGCGGAGAATGGCATTTAAGTTGCATATTTATGTATTATGGTATAGCTTGATAACGTGGGACGCTTCAAGTCATAATTGGAAACATCAAGTTTTTTCGGATTGTTTGAATTGAAATAATGGACAAAACCCCAAACATCTTAAGCCTTATGGTCGTAGTTTTTTCTTAGTATTTTCGCATTTCAGCAAGATCTTCAGCTTACACCACAGGGGACTGTACCACAAGTTCAAAAGCAAGTTAACCACGTCTTCCACAATTGTATGTCCTTTTGGAGTTAATATTCAAAGTTAGAACTTTATGATTTTATTTTCATGAAACTAATAAGAGGTTTTGAAAACAGAATGCAATGCTTTTCAACGTCAAAAATGGAACACTTTTTGTTTGTCTTGAATATGGATTTACGCAACACCTATGTGTTTCTGACCCATTACCGCATTAAGCTCAGCATTGAAGATAAAGTTGGTCCAGAAAGTCATTAAGATGTTTGGAAGACATCTATTAACGAAGTTTTGCATCTTTTTTTATGAAAGCAGCCATGATTTAATATTGGAGCGGACCGGTCGTAGCTTGGTCTTAAAGCAAAAGGAGTTATTTTTCCATTTTTTGGACAGCATTCCGAACGTATCCTTTGCTATTTTCATGCGGCTGTTTATGTTCAGCTCATTTCCAGACAATGTTCCTAAAATATGGTAAATATTCTACCGGCTCTAGCTGGTTTACCCGAAATGTGTTTTTGAATTCATGATGAAGTTTCAAGGCTGATCCTTTCAGTTTTTGCCGAGTCTATTCTTAGCCACACGATTTTTGCTTCTCTCTCCAACCCTGTTATCTCTTGATGGAGATCCGTGATAGAATGAGAGAGTAAGAATACATTGTCCGAATTACTCATCGCCAACAGAAACAGTATTGGTGAGAGTATACAGCCTTGTCTAGCTCCACTCTGAATGTAAAATTTTTGACAACCCTCCTTTAGACAAAACGTGAAATTAGGATGCATTAAAATATTAATGTTACTTATCTAATGATGATCGATGAACAATATTTAAAGTGGTAACTTTTCGTACTACTGACGGAAGAACGCATATTCTTCTCAAGCTCTGCAGAATCAAGTGCGTCGATTTTGTTGTTCATCAAATTAATTAATTTTTGTATTTTAAAGTTAGTAATTTAAGAATTTTGTTTCGGATATCACCCTTCGCAACCCATGTCAAAGTTTCCTTCATGTAAATCTCAAAATGACATTTTAAACAGAAAATGAAAACTTCAAAGAAGTCCTTCCTCAGCTTTTATTAATTATGCTTTTGTCCTTTTTCAGGAAACTTTACTATAAAATTCCAATTTTTCGTATCGTCAGAGAAAGGTCCAATAAAGGCAAACTATGCTATAATCATAGCCAATTACATTACAAATTATTTTGTACGTAGTGCCGTTCATCTTTCGATTACAACACTTTGTCCTTTTGTGGCTTGCCCCACGAAAATATGTTCCTGTCAAATGTTCGAAATGAAGATAATCCTCTCTCTCTGCAGCACCAATCTTCATATGAACATGTACAGGCACACGGATGTACGCTCCTGGAATTCAAATTCAAATTTAAACTCAAATCCACCATCAGCAAACACCGAACTATCAACTTCATTGTTCAGCCTAAGCGATTCATCCATTTTGTCACTGCAGTGCCGATTTATAACTAAATAAATCCGATTTGGATATAAATTACTAACTTGCCCGCCGCCACCATCATCATGATCATCATAATGCCGGCCTAACTCTCTGGCTCTTGGCTCCCGCAGGATAGCGAATGGCAAATGGTAAATGGCAAATGGCGGATGGCAAAAAGGCAGCAATTTGTTGAAAATGCCTCCGGAACGTAATTGGAGAATTAATTAGCTATCGCTAGCGATGGCTGGCTGCCGATCCGATACTCGCAACGATGATGATGATGATGGCTCTTTATCGGAGATGTAAGCCACTAAAGTAACATGGTCCAGCCAAGCACTATTGGCCCAATGTTATGTGTTCAGGTTAGGTTAGGTTAGCTATTCATACGTATACTCGTACGTGGACTAATCCTTGCGGATTTATGTCTGCGGTGGTGGCAGTGTGTAGTTTGTCCCCCGTGATCTGTGCTCGCCGCGCTCAATTCGATCCATCCGAACTAACCGCGACCCCATCCGATCCACCTTGTTTGGAAGTCCAAATGCGAGTTTTATGAATGGACAGAAGATCAATGACTCAATGCGACTCCTAACTCTGGCAAACTGCGCGAGGAAGTAACCACGAAGAATTGGTAACGTCATTATCCTGAATTGTTTATTGATAGCTGAGAAATGATTATCCCTGCGCCGAGTTCTTTTCCTTCTTTTGACTACTTCAACTAGTACTTGGACTTGGACTTCTGTATTCTGGCATATGGTGGGACTTGGTATACAACTCTATATGGGATGGATTTACACGGCAGCGCCATGGTACTGTGCCGTGCAGTTGGCTGCGCAGTTCATGTTTTGGTATTATATTTACCAAACAAATCGAATATCAATTTGCCTCCGATAATGGAGTTTAAGACGCGTGATTTATGTTTGAGAGTTCGTAGTTGGGTAAGTAGCAGCTAGTTGCAATGAGCAGGAGCACTGACTACTTGAAAAGTTGAAGTTGCGCAGTTAAAGGCATAAAGGTGTACTACGTACGTATAATAATATAATGGCATTGTTTGGGGTGCATGTTAAACGTGGCATTAGGAAGATCTATGAGAATAATATAACATATGTGTGTATGGTATCGGTATGCATGACTATGAATGTATTTGTGTATGTATGTATATGAATGAGGATAATTTATATGGAATAGAAGTTGTGTTTTCATGTAAAGCCAAGTTGCAAGGTCATTTGTTTTCATTTTAAAGCTAAAGAGTGTATAGTATTTACTCTGTACTCTCAGCTTACAATTGCATCAATTGCAGGGAATTGCTATTTCGTATTACATTCCTTAAGGATAACAATGATACTTTTATACTTTTGGATGGAATGTTTGCTGTTGTTCAATTTAAGGAAGAATTTGTAAAAAAAAATTCAACGGTTTTCACAACGAATGAAAACTAAGCATTCTTTGTGAATACTTTGAACCTGGGTTATAAGTCCCAGAATTTAAAAGATATGGTCTATTTCTTGAACTAAGCTTACGACATATAGGAACTATATGGCAATTTTTGCGTATATAAGAAACTTTGAACTCGAAATTTTAATCAAACATGCCATTATAATGGTAGAGCAGTCTAAAAAAGTGGGTCCCCGGATTCCATCCATTTGTTTGTTTGTCCTGGCCCCTACAGCTGAAAGCATTGGGTCGATTGATCTAAAATTTAGAAATTTTGGTTTTGAGTGAAATTTTGTCAGGCTGTTTTTTAATCTTTTAAAAATTCGAATTTCCTCAAAAACAGGTAACTTTTTTTAATTTTCGCAAATTTGCCTTCTTTCAATATAAAGGAAACCTTCTATCGAACCGTCAATTTGATTTTAAGTTCTTTAAGAACTAATCAACCGATTTCAATATTAACTTCCCAGAGGAAGTTATTTTAGTAGCTACGATTTGTCGAATTGAAAATGTTGACATTTCTCGACGTTTCAAGGTCCCTAGAGTTGAAATAAAAGATGTTTTAATAGAAGTATGTGTGTACGTGCGTTCGTACGTCCGTACGTTCCTGACGCTTTTTTCGTCTTCCATAGCTCAAGAGATAGATATCGACTTTGTTTATACAGATAATAATAAACAAAGATGCAGAAAGGACTCTCAAAGAAATTGAGTACATAGTTTTTTTTACCAAAGCGATTCTAAAAAAGAGGATGGGATGCGACCCACACTGATAACTTCCCATCCCGTCTGTCGATTTGTCATGCTTAAAAGTTTGTCTGTATGTACTCGTATCAATTTTTACCAAATTTGCGTACTATTTTTTGTAGATTTTATTTTTTATGAAAAAACGGACTGTTGAATTTTTATATAAAAATTACTAAATATCGAAAACAATATTTTCTGTCAAATAAAATAAGTTTCAAGCCAATATCTCAAAGTTTTGAAAAGATATTTGAGTCGAAAATCAATTTTTACCAACTTTTATACATTTTTTTTTAGGTTTTAATTTTTTGTAAAAAAACTGTCAATTCGATTTTTTTTCAAACTTTAACTGAATGTTGACAGTTGAAAGTTTTGAAAAGATATTTGAGTCGAAAATCAATTTTTACCAACTTTTATAATTTTATTGTTTAGGTTTTTATTTTTTGTAAAAGAACTGTCAATTCGATTTTTTTCAAACTTTAATTTCATGTTGACAACAAGATTTTTTGAAAGTTAAAAGTAAATTAAAGCCAATATCTCAAAGTTTTGAAAAGATATTCGAGTCGAAAATCAATTTTTACCAACTTTTATACAATTTTTTTTAGGTTTTTATTTTTTGTAAAAAAACTGTCAATTCGATTTTTCTCAACATTTTTCAAAATGTTAAAACAATATTTCTTATAAGATAAAATAAGCTTGAAGCCTAAATTTCAAGTTTTTGAAAAGATATTTGAACCGATATTCAATTTTTACGAACTTTGAGTAATGTTTTTTTTAGATTTTTATTTTTTTATAAAAAAACTGTCAATTAGATTTTTCTCAAAATTTTGTCAGATGTCAAAAACATTATTCTTCCTTGCACAAAATTGTTTTAGAGATGAAATCATATTTCAGTCGTAAAATTTTGGAGGTGACAATTTTTTTTTTCAGTTTATATAATATATAAAATTTAATTCAAGTCTCTAGCGTTTTTGGTTCGTAAGATATTTAGGGTTAACCAAAATTTTCACCTTTTTTTTAAACTGCTATGGTAAAAAAACCACCCACGCAATTTTCTTGAGAGCCGTTTCTGCATCTTTCCGCCTTATTATCTGTATAACAAAATTAATTTGAAGTCGATATCTCTTCTGGTTCTTGAGCTATGGACGACGAAAAAAACGTCGAGAACGTACGGACGTACGGACGTACAAACGTACGTACACACGCACGCACAGACATCTTTCTAAAAGTCTTTTATTTCGACTCTAGGGACCTTGAAACGTCGAGAAATGTCAAAATTTTCAATTTGACAAATCGGACCCATTACAAAAACTTCCTATGGGAAGTTAAAAAGCTAAACATTTTGGTTAACCCTGAATATCTCACAGACCAATAACGCTAGAAACTTGAATTTTATAATATAAATTTTAACGTGATACCAAACAAATTTATTTTTTTATAAAAAAAAAAACAATTAACTTTTTTTTATAAAACAACAAAAAATGATTTTATCTCCAAAATAATATTGTACAACGAATAAGAATAACGTTTAACATATGGTAAAATGTTGATAAAAATCGAATTGACAGTTTTTTCTACAAAAATTTAAAATCTAAACAAAAATTAAGAAATCGTTAGAATTAATTTTCGACTCAATTATCTTTTTAAAACATCGAGATATTTGCTTTAAACAAATTTTTTCTTTTAAAAAATATTGTTTTCAGCATTCAGTTAAATGTTAAGAACAATCTATTTATTTTATAAAATATAAAAATCTAACAAAATTGTTTAAAGTTGGTAAAAATTGATTTTTTGCTCAAATATCTTTCAAAATTTGAGATATTTTATTTTCCAAAAAAATATTGTTTTGAACATTCGATAAAATTTTGAGAAGAATGAAGAATGATAGTTTTTTTTACAAAAAATAAGAACCTAATCAAAACCGTACTAAAATATATTTTGGAAAATTTGAGATTAGGGACCATGGATATTATTATATTATAAGAAATATTGTTTTCAACATTAGGTAAAATTTTGAGAAAAAACTAATTAACAGTTCCTTTTAACAAAAAATAAAAACCCAAGAAAAAGCAAATATCTTATCAAAATTTAAAAATGTTAGTTTAAAAGATAATAGAAGAAATTGACTTCAAATTAATTTCAATTATCCCATTCAAATATGTTAACATTAAAAATAAAAACTTTTGAAAAATGCTACTTAAATTGGTAAAGATTGGTTTTTGACTTGAAATCAAACATATTACATAATTCTATTTTTCGAAATTCGATGTCTTGAAAACAGGCCATCATTTTTGTACACGCTTAAAAAAATTTTAACTCAAATTTAAAAATGTAAAACATACAAAATTAAGTCAAACAAAACCGCTTTAACGACTTTTAAATACAAATTTTAAAAGATACATTTTTTTTGAGATATTGGAATTTAAATTTAAATTTTTGAAAACAAAATTTGTTTGCGGATACATTTTTAAATTTTGAAATGCAACAAATATTTCTTAACAGACTCTTTCGATAAAAAATAAATTAGGTGGCGCAACAGTCCATGAACAACCAGGGCTTAGTGACTTACAGCTCTCAACCATTACTGTGTGCGAGTAATGTTGTCATAGATGGAAGGGACCTACAGTTTATATGCCGAATCCGAACGGCTAATATGAGAGAGCACTTTTCATGACAAGAATTACTCTTGGAGGATTTGTCAATTCCTCGCAAGAGGCAGTAAATGTGAAAAAAGTTAGGTGGCACAAGAAGGGATCTGGCATGATAGTCCAACGTACAAAATTGATAAAACTAGCCTAATTAACCATAACTTGCAACTAACTTACTGGTCCCAAACGGACACTCTATGTTAAACAATAATACTTAATGCTAGTGCCTTTCAGCCCTAAGATCTATTTAACTTCAATTCCGTTTTATTTATTTTTTTATTCATTACAAAATTAAAAAAAAACTTATATCAATATCCTTTTTTATTTTTACTTAAAAACTACTTAAAATAAGGTCCTGTCTATTCTATCTGTAAACTACTTAAAACTAGAACACCCACAGCAGGAAATCTAACTATTTAACGTTTTTCGCTTTTCATATTTGTTGCCTATTTTTTTTTATTCCATGTCTTTTTATTTGTATTTTTCTTGTTTGTGTTTTTTTTTGTATTTTTTCGGACTTCTTTTTTGCCATTATGCCTAACTACTCAAAACTAAACCCTTAAACTATAAAACAAGTATGTAAGCCGGTCCAGGCTTAAAACCCCATCCCGACTTCCCACTATCAAGTGCCGATTGAAGCCACCAAAACTGGTTCTCCTGCTTTACCCTATCAGTTCGGTCCCGTTTGGGCACAGCCCTACACAGAAGGAGCTTTTTGTGCCATGACGTTTCGATTGTACAGGAGTCACCTATCCACGGTTCGTCTTCTGACGTTGTAGATTAGCGGAACTGCCAATCTATCCTGTATTAGACCGTATCTTTCTGAAAAGAGGAATGCCTCTGAAGGAATGAAGCTGCTCAAGCGTGCACTTTCCAAATACTCGTCGTTCGGATAGAACGCCCGAAAATTAAATTCTTGGTCCAAGATATAGCTCTTGCAATGTGACCTTGAACGAGTTTTATCACGAAATTGTCAAATTCGAGCCCCGTTGTGTAGGACCTCGTTGAAAAAGTAATGCACATAAGAAGATTCGGCTGTTCGATATAAGCCGGTACAGCGTCGTAAACACTGCCGCTCGAACACCCGAAACTTCTCCATCTAGGAAGGGGCAACGTTGAACCACACAGGACAACCATAAACGATCATTGGCCGTATGAGGGCCATGTAGCAAATTGCCTTCACTCTGGGGTCAAGCCGACTGCTGTAAAACAGCCGTTTCGCCAGAGTGAAGGCTCCTCTGGCCCTGGTCAGAGCAGCATTTATATATCTGTCGAAATATAAATACTGATCTAATCAGATACCATCAAACGTACTAATCATCACGCTACGGGTACTACTCTTTCGATACATGAGCGAATTAATGCGACTCAGTGTATTTTACTTTCTTAACAATTGTCTCAATAATATTTACTAACTTCTCAAGCCATTAGACCAATAAAGTCTGTGGGAAATCCCAAGCGACACAATGAACCTCTCATAAATATTTGATGATCAAAAAAGTTTCTAATTTTTTGTTTATATTTCTTTAAAACTAAATTTATCATAAGTCAATCGGTTTTCCGATACGGTCACAGAAAAGAAAGTTTTTTGCAAGGTACGAATGTGCGTACAAGCGTAACCAAACGATAATAAACTCGCTAAAAGCCATCAATTAAAATTCTGGGGATATGTTAACGTCGAGAGTATATGAAATCGAACCGTTAATAATAATTTTCAATAAGACGTTAAAAATTTAACTTAAGACGACTTATTTTTGCAGGAATATAATCTTATTTCATATATGGTTGTATAATTAATTATTCTTCATGTACCATAATAAAATCATAATTATTGTTAATTAAATTAAACCAAGACATGAGTGTCAGAACAATTTTCAAATTCCATTAAAAAAAAATAAATATTCGCATTATCATCAATTAAAAGTTCCATCATCTTGTTTCGCATGATGCGCATCTCTATAAATTAATTATCGTTTCATTCATATAATATTCTCCAAGAATATCGATATATCGAAGAACTATTAAGAAGAACAAGTTGTATAGAGAAAAAAAGTGGGTATCCAACTTCATTCAATCTCCTAGTGAAAGGGAAGAGATTCCATCAATGGTTATTCCATCATCAAGAGTATTAAAGTAACGAGTGGAATTATGTCGGCCTAATAGAATATTATTACTTACCTCTTGACGGACGCCATCGTCAATATAACCGCCACCACCACCGCCACAGCCGACAACAATCTTCATTGATTTATTCAATCTCTACAATTCCATATGATCCGCACGATCACTAGAGAGTGCTCCTCTGCATCAGTTCTCCATAATAAAATTAATTATAGGCCATTTTCTCTAAGGCATAATGACAAATATATGATTGATAGAAATGTGGTGTGAATATCAATAAACGACAACCAACAACGACGCGAAGCAACGCGACGGTCGCAAAGGCTACTTTGTCTATGATTTCTCAACCTAATGGACGGACGTTTGCGTCGCTTCGTCGGACATGCATGATATACACAAGCAAACTGACTAATCGTTACTCAGCAGTAGTTTAGTTTGAAAATATCAGAGGAAAACTGTAAAATTTCGAAATCGCCAACAACTTGGTGCAGAAAATATCATACAAGCATACATATAAAAATGAGTATATGCAGTTTAATTACAGCGCCACTCTTCGGAGAATAGGAATACAAAAAAACAACAATTTTCCAATTCTTTGTCCCAGTTTTCTTCATTGCTCTACTACATCGATAGAATGTCTCTGCAAATCTGTCTGAATCTAACATAAAGTGCGTTAGTTTATCTAAATTTTATATCAAAGCATAAATTTACTCGAAAATGAACTGCTAGTGGTGCTGATGATCAAGACCGTAGTCAAAAAATATATAACAAAGTGTTTACGAATAGTTTCTGTCATCGTGGAGACTGGCAAATGATTATAACTAGGTATTTCTGAACAGATCTCGTAACACTATAAAGAAGAAAATTATAAAGGCGCATTTAAACCCCCTTTCAGTTTCTCAAACAACGTTCCTGGTTTTCAAAGCAGGCGCACAATCTCGCGCGTTCCAGCAATTTTACGACACGTGTTGAGTACAGTTCGATACGAACAAAACTTTTTTTCTTAGCAAGCTCAGAGGCTGAGGCCCCCACAGGCCATTGCAGAGATTGCACGAGAGTCTGAGGCTCTGACTCCAAGTCCAGTCCAATTCGGAATTCCTGTCACACGATCGCTCAATGATCGTGGATTGGAGTGATCATGAGTGGTGAATTGTTTTAATGCCTTGTGCTTGGTTATAGATAAAGTGTCCTATACATGAAATAATTATGGAAAATTAAATATTAATGGCCAGCCTCAGGGTTGCTAGGTTAGTGCGGATTTCTTTACAAACAGCATTTGTTTGTTTGTTGGTTTTTCAACTTATGTAGTTGTTCTCTTTTCTAATCTCATGGACGCAAAGAGAAAACAAGATTTAGGAGGAAATTGTCAGTTAGTTGTTAGAATTTTTTTGTAAGTCCTGAAAACAGAGGTTTCCCTCCATCAAACACCATCATCCGCACGCCATCTACAAAAATGTTTTAATAAAATTGTACCACACACAAGGTGTTTGTTGCCTAGACTGGCAGTTAGGTTGCAGATACATATTGCGCAACAATGTAGATATTTGTGTAAATTTTTTGTTTATTTAAAAATACTTAAGAAGACAAAACACTCACAATATGCGGTTCAGATCAATAAAGTCTATAACAAGCATTATTTTTTGTTCGCGGCGAATTAAATCATCTTAATGGTAGATATAGAGGCAACAGGCGCTCGCCGCTGGTACAACGGACATGCGAGTATTAATTGTGTTTAATTATTCTTTTCAATAAATTGTCGTAAATTTTCGTTGATGTGGTAACATTTTTTGTGAAGTTGGTAGTTTGCGGCCACAAATCAAAACCTCAGGCGGAATAAATGACTAAAATGATTAGTGAAATATACTGCTAATGAGACGATTGGAATTTGTATTGAATTAATAAAAAAAACACATGTAGTTTGGGTACTTAATATTACCGTCCGGTGTGTACTACCTACAATTAATTAGTACAAATTTAGTGTACAAAAAAAGAGTTGTCAGTCTGTGCAAACTAGGTTTTGAAATATTTATGATTGAAATTTTTAAACAACTAACAAGATTTAAAGGAATTTTTAATGCTTTAAGCATTATTTATATGAAAGTGTTAACCTAATAACGTAGTGTAAATTCGTATAAGGCTATAGATAAGATTTATTATAAAATTCTCCTGAATCAGGTACAAAAATATACACACATTTGAAACTACATACATAAATTGAGAAATTTAATTTACGCATTTTGTTTTGAATTTTTGTTAAATGATTAATGATTGGCAGTGGAAATAGATATCAATTTTATTTTATAGAAATCTGACATTATTTTCGTTGATTATTCAGAGGGTTAAGGGTTAAAAATAACAATTTTGGAAAGTCCAAAATTTCAATATTAATTATGAAGTCTTAGTGAGAAAATCTTCAAAATGTGCAGACTGCAGACTGTATTTTTCAAAAAAAAATTAGTATTAAAGATAGTAATAGTTAACATTTCGTTTCAAATATTTCTCGAGCTAAAAATTGTATGGACTTACCATATTACATGACACATATTTTTAAAGGCATAAGTATAACAAAATTCATAACCTAAAATATGAGTTTATTAAATGTCTTGAATTTAGTACACTGATAAAAAAGGACTTCACCGTTACTCGGAGATCTCTATTATTCCCTTTATCGAAAGGATAGATAGATCCTGCTTGATGCGTTGATCGAATATCAACAGTGGCGATAAAAAGCAACTTTTTTTCATTTGACCTTACTTTAGTTTTATACAATGAGGAACTTGAATGACTTTCGAATAGAGAACGTCAAAACGAGCGAAAAAAAAAACGAAGCGATTTGTTTCAAATTAAAAGAACAACGATTTTCCCCTAAGGGTTGTACAATAAGAGTCAAAAGTTCTATTTCGCTAACTGGTATTTATACAAAACTTCATGTAATTTCGAAAGAGAGATTACGTTACAATTTCAGTTAAAGTTCTGAGGCGAATTTATAAATATAAAAAGAGGCTGGGATGCGACCCACACTGTCGATCTGTCGATTTGTCTTGCTTAAAAGTTTGTCTATATGTATTCGTATCAATTTTTACCAAATTTGCGTACTATTTTTTGTAGATTTTATTTTTTATGAAAAAACGGACTGTTGGATTTTTATATAAAAATTACTGAATATCGAAAACAATATTTTCTGTGAAATAAAATAAGTTTGAAACCAATATTTTTAACTTTTGAACAGCTATTCGAGTCGAAAATCAATTTTTACCAACTTTTGTTAAATTTTTTCTAGATTTTTAATTGTTTGTACAAAAACTGTCAATTCGATTTTTCTCAAAATTTTAGCGAATGTTAAGAACAATATTTTTTGAAAGATAAAAGTAGTTTAAAGCGAATATCTAAAATTTTTGAAAAGATATTTGAGTCGAAAATCAATTTTTACCAACTTTTATACATTTTTTTGTAGGTTTTTATTTTTTGTAAAAAAATAATGTTGAAAACAATATTTCTTGTAAGAAAAACTTAGTTCGAAAACATAATTACAAATTTTTGAAAAAATATTTAAATCGAAAATCAATTTTTACCAACTTTTGTTAATTTTTTTTCGTTTTTTAATTTTTTGTACAATAACTGTCAATTTGATTTTTCTCAAAATTATACTGAATGTTGCCAACAATATTTTTTGAAACATAAAAGTAAATTAAATCCAATATCTAAAAGTTTTGAAAAGATATTTGAGTCAAAAATCAATTTTTACCAACTTTGAGTATTGTTTTTTTAGATTTTTAAAAAACTGTCACTTCAATTTTTTTCAAAATTTTATCAGATGTCAAAAACATTATTCTTCGTTGCACAAAATTGTTTTGGAGATGAAATCATATTTTAGTAGTAAAATTTTGGAGGTGGCAATTTTTTTTCTCAGTTTTTTTGATTTATACTAAGAACTGTTAAATGAATTTTTTCAAAAAATGTATTTCTTTGATATCAATTTAATTAATTTAATTTAAGTCTCTAGCGTTTTTGGTTCGTAAGATATTTATAGTTAACCAAAATTTTCACCTTTTTTTCAAACTGCTATGGTAAAAAAAAAACACCCACGCTATTTTCTTGAGAGCCCTTTCTGCATCCTTCTGCCTTATTATCTGTATAACAAAATTTATTTGAAATCGATATCTCTTCTGGTTCTTGAGCTATGGACGACGAAACAAAAACATCGCGAACGTACGGACGAACGAACGTACGAACACACACGCACGCACAGACACCTTTCTAAAAATCTTTTATTTCGACTCTAGGGAACTTGAAACGTCGAGAAATGTCAAAATTTTCAATTTGACAAATCGGACCCATTACAATAACTTCCTATGGGAAGTTAAAAAGATGGCGATTTAAAATGTAAATTTTAACAGTTACCGAATATGAATTTAAATCCAAGATATTTAAGAATTATTTACAAAATTTTAATATTTTCTGCTTCAACATTCCGCCTCCTTCGAAAGGACTTCCTTTCAAAATGGAAGCGCTGTGAAATTGCGAATGAGTCACCTGAATTCTCCACTTGACGTTTTTATATCGGTGACTCTGACTCGACCATCTGAACCTTTGATGATTTTCGGGACTCTCCCCAAAAGCCACTTTTGAGGGGGTAGGTTGTCCTCGTGAATAATGACGAGGCTACCAAGTGTGATGTTTGGGCTGGATGACTCCCATTTGCACGTCCTTGGAGTTCGTGGATGTACTCTGTTCACCACTGCTTATTCCAAAAGTGAGTTTGATGAAATTTATTCGCCACCATCGTTGTAGATAACTGATGTCGGAGAAGTCTTCAATCGGCTCAGGAACTGCCTTTAGTTATGTGACTGGCGTTAGGGCTTCAAAGTCATTGGGATCTGTGGACATCGGAATTATGGCCTCGATCTCCACCAGCGCCGTTGATAGTTCTTCGAATGACAGCTTGGCACCTCCTAGCCTGAAATAGAGATGGCCCTTTGCAACTTTAACGACCGCCTTCCCATTTCAACAGACGTGTTTTAACCGTTTTTTTTCTCAAATCTCAATATACACATAGTCCAAAACACCTCCGTACAGCAGCTTTCTTTTTGTTGATTCTGAGATGAAATAATAATGACAACAATATATTAAAAACAAGTGTTCTGAAAATCACAATTTCCTAAAATTTGGTAAAAATATGAAAATGGAAACTAACTTTTTATCAATGTTATCTGCTACTTTAGTTTGTACAATTCTACTTACCTGTTTTTGAAGACGATGCATTTGAACATTCCAAATTAGTGACAGTTTGTTAAAAAAAAAATAGTCAGGAAACTTAAATCTGAAGAATTGTCCTATTAATTTGAACTTTCAATGGCAAATATTAAAAGTACCCAGTTTTATTTTAACTTAAAAACATTTTATTTTACCTTCATTTATGTTGAGTTTTTATTAAAATAAATGTCTATTGAATTTTTTCAAAAAAGTATTATGAGTTATGAGCTTAATTTAAACAAAATCGGTTTAGCTAACCCAATGGACCAATGTTGATCTTGAAGTGTTCCAACGTTTCAGACTTTTCAGCGTATACTAGTAAGTTCACATATCAAATTCAAGGGTCCATAATGTTTTCTTTAATAAAGCAATCCTGGAAAGACTGTGTGACATATTGTTCCGCACTTTTGAAACCATAGCTTCCGCCAAATATAGTTGTATAGTTGATAAACCGAAGTCAGTAATCTGGATCTATAGCGGTCACCGCATTGATTGTAACGTTTTGGGCAGAATCGTGTTAAAGAATAACTAAAGATTTCGTTTTCTGTAGTTTCAAACAGAACCATGATTTTCAAAATAAATTTGCACAATTTGGGAGAGTTGTACAGGTGTCAGTCTGTTTAGGTTGAAATGTCAAAATAAATCACTTGAAAGCTTACAAAATGTGTCAAGCTAAAATAGTGTCGCTAACTTAAATTTTAAAACTTCTGACAAAAAAACACATCTACACATATGAAACGATAGATAGACCTTGAAACGTCAAGAAAAGCCACAATTTCAAATTTAAAAAAAAAGCTGGAATGCGATCCACACTGATATCTTCAAATTCCGTCTGTTAATTTGTTATGCTTGAAAATGTCTAGGTTTTCGTGTTTTGTTAAAAAGTTATCAATAAAATTATTCTAAAACATTTTAAAATAACCAACAATATTTTGTACCTACATATATGATGAAATAGTTTGATTTCAAAATCTATTCTTGCTATCTAGATTTTTAGTAGCTAACCAGTTTTATCAATTTTAGTAAAATGTACGTACTATTTTTCGTAGGTTTTAATTTTGTATAAAAAAAACTAAATGTTGAATTTTTATAAAAATATTTTTAACTTCAGATAGGAAGCTATTCTAATGGAAGTTATTGTCAATTGAAAATTTTTACATTTTTCGACGTTTCAAGGTCCCTAGATTCGAAATAAAATATTTTTAGAAAGATGTCTGGGCGTGCGTGTGTACGTACCTTCGTATGTCCGTACTTCCGTACTTTTGCGACGTTTTTTTCGTTGTCCATAGCTCAAAAACCAAAATAGATATCGACTTCAAAAAAATTTAGTTATATAGATAATAATGCAGAAAGATGCAGAAAGGGCTCTCAAGAAAATTGCGTGGTTGGCTTTTTTTTACCATAGCAGTTTAAATAAAGGCTAGACTTTTGAATTAAATTTTTAATTATATATTGTAACGTAATACCAAACCAACATATTTTTGGAAAAAAAATCCATTTAACGGTTTTGAAAAATAATGTGTTACCTCAAATAAAATAAAAAATGATTTTTTCTCCAAAACAATTTTGTGCAACGAAAAATAACGTTTACAACATCTGGTAAAATTTTGAGAAAATCAAATTTTTATAAAAAAATAAAAACCTAAAAAAAACATTACTCAAAGTTAGTAATATTTGACTCAAATAACTTTTCAAAAACTAAAAATATTGTCTTCAAATTTTTTTATTTCACAGAAAATATTGTTTTCGATAGTTTTTTTTTTATAAAAATTCAACAGTCCGCTTTTTCTTAAAATAAAAAAATTACAAGAATTGATGTTCGAATCTTGATATGTCTCAAATTAATTTAATTCATCCAATTTGTAAAAAATGAAGAAATGCTACTAAAATTGGTGAAAATTTGATTTCGACTAAAAATCTATTTTCAATTTCAATTTTTCAATTTAAACTATTTCATTATATGAAAAATATTGCTGTTAATTTTAATATTTTTAGGAATAATTCAACTAACAACTTTCTTAACCCAACACAAAAACCTACAACTTTTAAGCAAGACAAATTGACAGATGGTATAGGAAGTTATCAGTGTGGGTCGCATACCAGCTTCTTTCATTTTTGTTTAGGTTTTTATTTTTTGTAAAAAAACTTTCAATTCGATTTTTCCCCAAAATTATTTCAAATATTAAACACAACATTTATAATAGGATACAATGAGTTGAAGGCCATAACCTCAAATTTTTGAAAATATATTTGAGTCAAAATTCAACCAACCTAAAAAATATATTTGTTTGGTATCGCGATACAATATATAATATAAAATTTATTTAAAACCTCTGGCGTTATTGACGTACGAAACCAAGTACACAAGCACGCACAGGCATCTCCCTAAAAATCTTTTACTTAAGCTCTAGGGACCTTCAAACGTCGAAAAATGTCAACATTTTCGATACGACAAATCGGACCGATTCAATAACTTGCTATGGGAACTTTAAAATTGGACAGATTATAAAAACTGCAATTGAGAAATTCAAAATTTGACAATTAGAGGTATGACCAAGACTGAAATATTATCATTTAAGCGGTTAATTTTTGGATAATTTATTAATTTAGTTTTTCAGAGTTATTGTATAAATTCAATCAATATCACGCAACATGCTTTTTCGTGCTCTCTTTTCTAGTAGTATTAATTGATATAATTACGATTATAGCTACGCAAAATTGTGTTTACTAAACATATTTGTTGAAGCTATATTAAACATAACCAACATAAATTCTTACAAATTTAAAAGCTCATAAAACACTAGGGTTAATATTAAAAAACCTCACAATTTATCTCAACATCGTATTTGTGTTTATATTACCGCAAAAATGCTTCCACTTAACAAATCGAATCACTTTCAAAAAAATTCCACACATTCCCTTCTTCGGTTGTTTAAAAAAATAAATAACACAATTCCCGTATACTAAAGACCCAGCACCAATTGCAGTTGAGTCGGGGTATGTTGGTATGATTACAGTACAAACAACTGTACGGGAATGCAATCAGCAAACGTTTTCCATATAAAGGACTTCAGTCAAATGTACTTATTTGGCGATTCGCCAAAATCGTCACCTTCTTACGACCACCACGAGCATTAGATAGAAGCCTAGTCTGTCCAACCAAGAGCAAGCATACAGCACACCTGTAGTTCTATATACCTGCAAACTTAGTCGCACAGACTGCTGCTTTGCATATACTCAAGCTTGTGGCACATGCTGCATAAATGCCATACCCTGCAGTCATCGATGGGTATAATAGTGGCAATCGATGACACCTTGCCGCCCTCTATTCCATTTGACAGGCTATTTGGCCGAGACTAACTGGACAAACTGAGAGTCAGATTGGCCAAGCCGCACCACGCTAAGGAAAAATGGCAGAGGCATCAGGTAGGAAGCGCAACTTGTGGCAGAGGTACCGATGCGAAATGCGATGATGGTGGTGATGGCGATATGGTGAGCATTTTACATCTATTGTGCCGTCATCTTTCGGGGAAATAATACAAATTGCAATTTTCTATATTTGTCGCGACGACTTTTCTCGGTGAATCTCGTTTCACTCGCGACTGGCGTTGTTATTCTCTTTTACCCAGGGTTGTCCTCGTAGCGTCTGTAGAATTACAATATCCCAATTACCATGCGGAATTATTCAACTTTCAGACGCTTGAATCTGGCCGCACGCCGCCACTGGCCGTCCGGCTGGTAGGTGTACCGCTTTAGCTGTACTCTGTGGTTGTTCGTTGAGGCTTCTTAGAGATTCTCTGGCTAGATATTCTGGTGGAGGAGTGAGGTCGAAGTGGATGCATCGCATATTATGTATAAATTTAGTGGTGTGTCTCCGGATTCGATAGGAGAGACGTGTGTCTCTATGGCCTTACCAGTGACCATGCGGGCTAGAAGGTCTTTTTTGTGTCTAAGTATTGTTGTTAGGCGCTTCCTATGACCATTTTGGGGGCAGTTCGCAATGCAGGCAAGTTGCCGATTGTCAGCAATGAAAGGTTCCATTCACTTTTTAATCAATTTTATAATTTAAATAGGAAAAAGAATTTAAATAGCTTTTTATGCTCTTAAGCTGCCTTATAACTCCACAATCTTACCTAGCTGTATAGTTTTTTTTTTGTATAAGCTGTTCTATCAGATGTTCTTTATATTTTAATCGTGAGGTGGAATATTTGTTAACGGAGAGATTTGTTGAATTCATATAAATTTATACTATATGAGCTTCAAAGACATCTTCTTTTTATGGAAAATAAAATAAATGCTTGTTTGTGGTATTCTATTAAAATGTTGCCTTATTTGACAGTTCCTTACTAACAGGGAAGTTTAACAATGTGACAATAATATGCAAAAACAATTATAAAATAACTTCCCGTTGTGAAATTATATTTAGCTTGGGGCTTATATAACGTTAATTTTAACAGCACATCAACAACATCTGTAGGAGCATAGCATATCTGAAGATAACATTTTTTAAGCTTTTGGAATTTGTGAAACAGTTGCTGAAAATTCAAATTTTCTTAGTTTTCTCCTCACTTTCCACTCACAAGACAAAAACTTTTGATATTTTTTTCATGCAGTATTATTTTAGGCCAAGCTTTGTGGTATGGTAAGATGATACTTACTTACTTAGGTTCTCAGGCCTTTTAAGTCCGTTGGGAACCCCTTAAGGTTCATAGGTCCTCTACTACGCTTACGCGTCATCGTGTACTGTTTCCGGAGATGTGTTTCAGCGCCCTCCAACTCTTGCCTAGTGACGCTGATTCCGCCTCGAATGCCCTGCGACATGTGCTTCTCGGTCGCCCAGCTCTTCTTCCTTCTTTTGTGAGCGGGTTCCACTGCATTGCTTGTCCTTTAATGCAGTCGTTACCTTTTCGAAGCGTATGTCCAATCCATTGCCACTTTCGTCTTCGTATTATAGATTCTATAGGATCCTGACCTGTCCTTCTATGAAGGACCTCATTTGAAATACAGTTTGGCCAGAGAATCCTTAGAATGTTACGAAGACAACTATTCACGAAGGTTTGCAGCTTTCTTGTAATGGCTGAAGTAACCTTTAGTTATTATTCCAAATTTTTGACAGCATACCGAACGCCGCTTTTATTTTGCCGATGCGGCAGATGACGTCTTGTTCGGTTCCGCCTTCGATGGAAACGATACTTCCAAGGTATTGAGAGCTCCCCACTTTGTCCACCGGTTGCGAGAAAGTATTTAGTTGAGAGGATGGTCGGGTTCCTCAACTTCTGCTTCTCTCTCCACACTTGTTGTCATTTGATATAGATCCATTATTCTATGGGAGAGTATTTATTTATTTATTTAATTCGTTAAAATCTAACGTTAACAATATTTAAAAAAAATCTTATAATCTAATAATATCTAATATCATAATTTATATTTATTATACAATATTGTTGAAAAACATAAGTTTAAATTGTTTACATTTTATATTATCATTTACAGATTCTAAACAAAAATGAAATTCGTTATAAATTGTTATTAACTGATTGAGAGGGCTACATACACCATAGTTCGATCTGCTAAATATTTAAATAATAGGTTGCTGTCGCCTTAAACTTGCACGACTGAAACTGAAATTTAATTTACTTAGAACTGATGGTAATGATATCGAACCATTAATAATCCCAACAATAAAACAAAATTGTAAATACTTTCTGTGGTTAGTCAAAGAAGGGAGGCTGGTCAAAGCTAGATTTTCCCTTGCCCTTGTAAGTGCTTTAAATAGGATGTCAAAGTCCCTTGGATCTCTCCGCTACCTTACAGAGCTGAGCGTTGTACATCGCTTATCACCAACAAAAACAATATTGGCGACAAAATACAGCCCTGTATGACTCCGCTCAGGATTACATGTTAAAAATTGTTTTGACACCTATATAAATAGTGTCGATAAAATTGCAATGATGATTAAACTAAAATCTTTTTTTAATGTCATAAAGGGGCGAGAGTGACGAGATGCTCAAGAGCTCAACGCTCAGAAGAGAAGTGAGGAATACCGACTTTTTGGAAGAAAAAAGAAAGAGAGCGTGAGAAGCGTGCGGTCGAGGATAGTCATAGAAATTAGGTTCGATAGTTGTACGAGCAAATTAAACAAAATTATCCAATCAATAAACCTTAAGTCGAAGCCTGCAAAGACGAAAGTGGAAATGTCATAGTAGAACCGCAATCGATGAAGAGGATATGGAAGAAGGACTTCTGCAAACTGTATATAACGGTGATGGCGAACCGAATTCCGCATGAATTTAGATACAAAACCAACAATCGGTCATCACGACAAAGTAAACACAACCATGTCTTACGTAAACTCTAAAAAAGCCAATGAAGAAGATGATCTGAATGGTGAGCTTTTCAAAGCCGTTATAAATAATTTTGTTAGCAGCATGCAGAAACTTATTTGAAAAATATGGTTGAAAGACAGAAGTGTGGCCTTAGACTAGAAAAGTCTGCAGCCGATCCAATAGTCACATTACGACAGATCCTAAAGATATCTATAAACATAAAATCAACACCCACCACCTTCTAATAGATTTGAAGACCGCATGTGATAGCATCCTTAAAACTTCTTACCTTAATATTATCCCTACTTGAAACATTAACAAACAAAATTGAGATAATATACATACATAAAATAATTGATGACACACTTTAGGTTATAAGGAGGGAACCCTGATGCATACAACTTATGTACGTATCATATGCAATCAGTCGCATTAACTCTTGGTGTATGTAAATATATGTATGTATTGTATAGTGTACAGACCCACCGCATATTGCCTGCATCATATAAATCCCATGCAAGCTGACCGACAACACAGCTGGAAGCGCTTCCAATCCAAAATTTCTTTTCCAAGGCTTCAACATTATCATCATCATCATCATCGTCAGCACCAGCAGCAGCAGCAGCAGCATATGGAACAGTCAAACACACGACCAATGCACCACATGGAGCAAAACTTGAAGCCCGAAGAGGCCATCATCTGACATTATAACTTGAACTGGACTCAACTGGACATGGCGTGTAAATCACGCGATATTTCGTTTCTGAGGCGTTTCTCTGCACCGCACTTTGCATCACGTAACAATATAACAAGTAACAACAAGGCACAACACCAAGTGCGAGAATTAAGACTGCAGCAGTTACTCCAACTCCAACTCGGACTCCCAAAAACAAAGCACCACATCTACATCCACATCCATATTTCCACAACCAGCTCAGCTATACACCCTCTCACTCACTAATGGTGCAACAACAGCAGCAGCACTGAGCCTGAGTGAAATAATTGCTGGTGTTGCATATCGAGTTCGAGAGTTGGTTGGATATGGAAGTCGGGACGACCGACAACCAACGACGACGACGGAAAAGGCTTCCTTTCCTGGCTATCTATAGGTATAGGTACTTATTTACGCAATGACACTCTTTGGCCCACAGTGTGATGCAGTAATTAACACTGACGAGGTAATTGAGATTAATCGGCTCTGGAAGTTAGACGATAAATTTTCCAGGTCAGGACATGGCTTCTGGCCATATCGCCATATATTCCATCCATCCAGAGAGAGAGGGAGATTGTAAGAGTGTAATCGATGTTTTGCAAAAGTAGCGCATCGCCATCGCTATCATATCGACATAACAGCACACACAGTCACAAACATCGCATACTAGGAAAGACAAAAGGATAGCCAAGATAATGATCCGCTCCAGGTTGCGGTCGTTCGTTGATGGGGTTAACATGATCCGAGCGCCAGCAGCAGGTGACCACACAGACCACAGTGGTTCCCACTCAATTAGGCTCGTTTCGCAATGTCTGATGCCGCTTTAAATCACCCAAATCAAGGGTGTTTTCCATAATCTTCAAAATTTACTGCCAAACATTTGAGAGCATTTAATTTCCAACCCTCAAGCGATATAATATTCCTAATCCGTAATAAGAAAAGGGGGAGAGTTATAATTTCCAAAGACTAAAGTCTTCGAGAAGTGCCCCACATAGGATCATAGGTATAAGTGGAACTGCTATTGTCTTGTGTCTTGAATGCCAATTAGCTGCAATGTACCTTTACCCATAGTATAGTGCAACTGAACTGCCAATGGCTGTGACAGTTCACCTTCAAGTCATGGTGGCAATCTGGCCATGAGTATGGCGATGTTGATGGTGAGGGCTGGTGGATATAGAAGGTTGTGGTGGCGGAAACAATAAAGGTAAGCTATACAGATAGTGTCAGAGGCGTCATCCATAAATGCATCTGACCAATTGTTTCGTTATCTTTCGAAAGCAAATGAGCACACAAGAGTCAATTGTTGTTCGATATAATAACAATAATAATCATCATGGCTGAAAATGAGTGTTTGTGTAGGCATTGCCTTTAACTGCCATTTATTGATTCTAGATACTCGAATAATAGTCAATGCCGGGTACACCATACAAGACACATACACATGAATCCGATAACAACGGGATAATAATCGAGCTAATTTAGCATGTGACAAGGACATTCACTTAAGTGACTCACATTTTAAGTCGATTTTGTAGATTGCTCAATAACGATTGAAGGGTATAGAATAATGGAGGTTGTGGTTAATCTTTTACTGAAGTTTATATTTGGGTTGTATTTATTTGGCCATTAGAAAACCACTTCGGTAAATCGATGGTTAAAAGAGAGTTAGTCATAAGTCATATCTTTTTGGGTATCTTTAAGAAAAATGGATTTTTACAAGATGTATTATAAAATACACACTTTGTCATTCGAAACAGCCACAAAAGTATATTTAGAGGAGCACAAAGGCTCGTCCATATTTAAATATCTAGATTCTTTTACTTACTGTTTTTCGAAGTTTAAAATGGGAGAATAAACTTAAAAACTTATTTTCATAAATAATAAAGCTCATTATAAACTTATAATTTAATGTAAAAACTCGAAAATGTTTACTTATACTTTTGTTAGAAATGAAGTATTTCATCTCAAAAGTGAACTTGTAATTCGAAGTAAGCTACTCATGAAAAAAATTGTTTTTAGACAGCAAACTCAAAATGGTCATCTTTGAAAATGCCAAAGTCAAAATAAAAATTAGATACTTTTTTTCAAAATTAAAAACAAAACAACATTCAACCAGCCCCGTTAAGAGGGAGGGGGAAAAGGTTCCCGGGATTTTCTAGGGGCACGTAAAATTGAAAGCAGTGAGGAGAGCTTACATACATACCTATTCCCACTTACTATTCCCACTTACTATTCCCACTTATTTCTGTTATAATTATTATTGCCGTTAATTCCAGCCAATTTTATGATATTCGTTATTACAATTAGAACGTTCCATATCAGTAGGCATGAACTTTGAAAAAAAATGTTAAATATGGGGGAGCCCGAGATTTTTCCGTCCATTGCCCGGAATTATTCCCGACGGCCCTGCATTCAGCGGGTGTTACTAAATGTTATAGGGTCATTCAAATGTTTATTATATTGAATATTAAATCATGAATATGATCATGTTAAAACATCTTCGATCTCTTTTTATTGCAATCTCCTGAATAAAAATAACGTTATATTTTCTATGGTGTTCTACAAAACGCAGATAGATGCTTACTGAAGGATAGTAATCGCTATAATAAGTCAAAAATAAGAGTTGCTAAAATCATTAAGAAAGAAGGTGCTGGGATGCGTCTGTCTGTCGATTTGTCTTGTTCAAAAGTCTTTAGGTTTTCGTGTTGGTTAAAAAAGTTGTTTATTTTTAAAATAAAGAAATAGTTTTGTTCGATTTTTATAAAAAAAATCTTCTGAATATTGAAAAAAATATTTTCTGTGAAATAAAAAAAATTGAAGACAATACTTTTAATTTTTAAAAGCTATTAGAGTCGTAAGTAAATTTTTACCAAGTGTATTGTTTTTTTGTTGGGTTTTTTATTTTTTGTAAAAACTGTCAATTAGATTTTTCTTAAAATTTTACCGAATGTTGACAACAATATTTTTTAAAAGAAAATAGTAGTTTCAAGCCAATATATTGAGGTTTTGAAAACATATTTGAGTCGAAAATATATTTTTACCAACTTTCATTAATTTTTTTGTTTAGGTTTTTGTTTAGGTTTTTATTTTTTGTAAAAAAAACTTTCAGTTCGATTTTGCTTGAAATTTTACAGAATGTTCAAAACAATATTTCTTATGAGCTTAAATTAGTTGGAAGCCATTATATTAAATTTTGTAAAAGATATTTGAGTCGAAAATCAATTTAAACCAAATTTTATTAAATTTTTATTTATGTTTTTATTTCTTGTAACAAAATTCTACCAGATGTTAAAAACGTAATTTTTTGTTGCACAAAATTTGCTTCGGAGATAAAAGCATTTTGTATTCGTAAAATTTTTGAGGTGACAAATTTTTTTTTTCAGTTTTTTTTTTGATTTATAAAAAAAACCATTAATTGGATTTTTTTTTTCAAAAAATATACTTGTTAGGTATCAAGTTTTATTGAAATCGGTCCAGTCTGTCGAATTGAAAATGTTGACATTTCAAGGTACCTAAGGTCGAAATAAAAGGTTTTTAGAATGATGTGTGTGCGTGCTTGTGTACGTACTTTCGTACGTCCGAACGTGCGCGACGTTTTTTCGTCGTCGATAGCTCAAGAACCAGTATGAATATCGGCTTCAAATTATTTTGTTAAATATGTAGAAAGGACTCTCAAAACAATTGAAGTTGAGTTTTTTTTTACTATATCAATTTAAAAAAGGTGAATTTTGGCTAACCCTAAAATATTTGTCACTTCAAATATTTTACGAGCAAAAAACGATTTTATGCAATAAAGAATAAAGTTTTTGACATCTGGTAAAATTTTTGACAATTTATTAAAAAAAATAAAAGCCTAAAAAACATCACTAAAAGTTGGTAAAAACTGATTTTCGACTAAAATATTCTTTAAAAATTATAGATTATGACTTTGAAATAAATTTGTCTTATAAGAAATATTGTTTTCAAAATTCGATAAATTTTTGAGGAAAATTGAATCAACCCTTTTAAAAAAAAAATAAAGCCCAAAAAAAATTACTAAAAGTTCGTAAAAATTGATTTTCGACTGAAATATCTTTTTAAAAATTTAAGATATTGGCTTCAAATTAATTTTATTTTATAAAAAAAATATTGTTTTCAACATTCGGTAAAACTTTGAAAAAAATCGAATTGACTGTTTTCTACAAAAAATAAAAACCTTAAAACTTGGTTAACATTTCTTTTTGACTCAAATTTTTTTTAAAAAACTAAAAATATTTGCTTCAAACTAATTTTATCTCACAGAAAACGTTCTTTTCGACATTCAGTAAACTTTTTATAAAAACCCAACAGTCCGTTTCTTCACAAAAAAAAATAAAATCTACGAAAAATAGTACGCAAATTTGGTAAAAATTGATGTTCTTTTCTCGAAATCTCTTGAATAATGGAAGATGTTGACTTCAAACATTTTCTCAATTTGTATTTGTTAATTAAAGAAATAAAAATGTTGAAAAAATGCAAATAAAATTGGTAAAAATTAGTTTTCGACTAAAAATCTCGTTAACAAAAATAGATTTTGAAATCAAACTATTTCAATATAGGCAAAATATTGCTGATAATTTGTATGTTTTCCAGAATATCGAAAAGGGAAAACCTAAAAACTTTTAAGCAAGACAAATCGATAGACGGGAAGTAATCAGTGTGGGTCGCAATCCAGGCTCTTTTAATATATGTATTTGCATTTTAAAATGAATCAATGAGAAGTTAAATAATTTTTGGTAAAAAACTGTAATCTTTAAAATACTATTTTGACGGAGAGTTTCATAACTTACTTTTTTTTTATTTTAAAAAATGTCTTTATTTTTTAATTTCTTACAACGTGTACAATTTACTATGGGTGAGCTCAAAGTGAAACTTTTTTTTTTTAAATTGGGTAATTGGATACTCAAACATTTATTGATTTTTCTTAACTTTGACCATATTGCGGTATGCAACATATAGAGAGACAGTAATAAGAACAAACTTGTAGACCACAATTAAAGTCCATTCCCAGATTGAATGATTTAATTTTAAAGAAAATATTTGTACCTCAGGGTAGCCATTTGGGTCCTTTGCTTTTAATTTTGTTTGCTAACGAAATTTGTATCTACTTCCTTACAAGAAAAATCCTCTCTTGATTCAAAGTATAGATGGATGCTATAAAGGGGTCATGAAGCAATTTGCACACAGGAATAGGTAAGTGGGTGCAAGTTACAACAGTCTTTTAGAAAGTGTAATCTTTTAAACATAAATCTTGAATTGTAAAAAAAATTATAAGCACAGTTTAACCTCATTGTGAATTCAAAAATGTGTCAAATCATACATCAAGCGGTCGATGTCACAATCACAACCTTCCTTAAAGTCAGTCTGATGATGGCATCGCTGTTGCTTTAAGCTTCAACATTATTAGCTAGCTATCACCTGATGTGAGACTCTTTATACTTCTATCGTCTCGCACTAGTATATAAACGACGATTCATTTTGTTTTTGTTGTTGTTTTTGTTTTCTAAGAATCTATTACATCCGTCTGTCAGTTTTCTGGAATCATCATGTTACCATAACCCATAACCATTTGATGGCCAAGATCACTGCTGCGCGTCCACGATGCATCTCAGGCAATCATATATAAATGTTGGATGGTGGATGCGGATTTGGAATTCCCAATGTTCAATGTCTCCCATGGAACTAGCAGTTACCTACTCCTATGCCTATAACCAAGCTATGAGCGAGTGATCCTCGATCAACGCAACATTATTTCCCATAGACATAAATAACACTGCAACAAGACACAATGGAACCATTTAATTTATAAGCAATTCATCTGCGGAAGCATAAATTGCCTTGGATGTTGGATATGTTGGATCTTGGATGCTTGGGATTGGAATGGAAACCTATATTGTTAAGGTAACCAGAGGAATCGCAATCGAACAAAAATAGAGATTTTTCATCTCGGACAGAGTCATACAGTGTAGGCCTGGATTCATCTAGTCTTTGGGTTCAAGTCAAGGAGACTGCCATCTCCACACACATATGTACACCCACCACCGGTTGCAGTTTTTACTTGCATCACGCACTTCTGGCTGCTCGACTGCTCGTAGAGTCAGACTTTGGCAAGAATCAAGATGATGTGATGCAGCTGGTAGACAGGAGAGGGAAATCCACTGCATATATTGGCATTGCGATTGGAACGAGGATGGTGGATGGAGGATGGTGCGTTGCAGTCGCCCACCACTTTTAGCGACACACCGCCAGTCGATGTAATGTGGCGGCAGCACAGTGAGCAACTTGTTGCGACGGCCCGCAACAACAAGCTCCCAGCTTCGAGTCCATAAATCATCGACGGAAATCAATGCTGCAGGCCAGGAGGCAGGCGAGAGGAAGCATCGCGCGATGTAGAAGGAGCATTTGTACACATATATATGCTTCCCTGTGGGGAAACTCCTACTGGATCCGGAGGTGGTGCTGGTGGTTGCAGCTTGTTGTTGTCTTGTAAGTGAGCAGCAATGCACTCCGCCCGTGGATATGTGGCTGTGATGTTGCTACTTTTTTGGTCGTTTTTTTTTTGTCCAACTTTTTTTGCAACTTTTCCAAAGAGGCAAGTGTCTCCTTTTTCGCGGGTAACAGCCGGCGTAGTGTAAACGGTTTGAATTTTGACCAACCGACTCACGATGATGATGGCGGCGACAACGAGCGACGAAGACGACCGACGCGACGTACAGTATAGGTAGCCCCAACGCAAAACTACGGTCGATGGGCGAAAGGGCTCGAAGTCTGACAGGCGAAAAATAAGCGACGTTCGGCGGCAGTAAATCATCGTTTGGTGAACGAGTGATTTGTGGCATGAATAATTCCTGAATGAATTGTAACTGGTAAATAATAATAATCAGGGATTCGTGTTTTCTTTTTCCACCGTGTGTCTGTCTGTCTGTCTGTAGTTTCGATATTTCTTGTATGTTGTTGTAAAGGTAGGAACCTATTTATGTATACCTGTATTGAAAAGCCATAGTTCGATTGACATTTTTGTCGTCTTATTGGAACATTGCGCGGGCTGCCTGACTCAGTATACACGCCGCGCGTCGTCGTACAATCTATGTGCGCATTTTTTGAGAGGATAATTTATCCTGATTTATGGGTCGATGGTTGTAGGGCGAGCTTAGGTTACATGGCTTTTGTGTCGTTTCGTTTCTTCGTTGAGCTCCTCATCTTTGGAGTTGTGTGTTAGGTGGTTTTGCAGTATACTATATGGGGTCGTGGGTGTTGTTGAGGCGGTGGCAAATTAAGATGTTACGGGAATATTATTTCTGCACAAAAATATGAGTGAACATTCGAGTTGTTTATGGCAGAACTTTAAATTAAATTTGTGTACCCCAGATTGTCCTTTTTCGAGTGATACACATTTGTAGGGAAGGAACATGTAAGTATGTGTATATATAAGTGTATTGAATACGTTGTGAATCATTTACTTTCGATATGGTACAAGATCAATAATTAGTTTAAACTTCAAACTAAGCATAGACGCAAGTTTGTCAATTTAATTGTACCTACTGTCAATAATTACTTCAATTTTCCGAAATATTAGAACATAAAAGTACCTACAGAAAAGATTCTCACAAGTTTCTGCTCGCTTGAAAGTTTCTAACTCAGAGATTTTGCAAATCGAACTATGTGTAATCAGGACTTCCGAAATTTAAATTTAACGGTATTGTAATAACTGAAAGCTTTTACGTCTTTAAAAAAGTAAATGTAATGTACTGGCCCTAGACGGATCTCCTGTGGTATTCCGTAGTTATGAAATTATTTTTGCCATTATTCATTATTTCTTAGTTCTAATGACAATTAAACTCTGATCAACTAAACAGTACTTATACTCAATTGAGTCTATAATTTTAGTATCGCTAAAAAAATTGTGTGCTTTCATTTTGTATTTTCCACTGTTTGAATTTTTTTTTAACTTTTCCTTTTTTGATAATTGAACTGTCATCGCCAAATGTAGACATAACTTTTTTTCTGAAGAAAAAGTCCAACTTTACAAATTATCACATGCAATCATTATTTAACGGTTTATTAGCAACATGATATAAGGTTAATCAAAGTTCAATCCCAGAGGTCAGACAGTATCTTCTATAACATTCTGCTGATTAATGTTGCTGAAAATTACCAATTTGCATGATTTATTATTGGTTTACGGATTTGTCAGTATGGTTTTATACATATACCTTAGCATATCCACTTCCCTCCGATTGTTACTTAAGTAAATATTTATCATGACTTTTATCCACATTCGAAACACACGAGTGTGTGTGTTTTTGCAGTATTCCCACCTTTAACTCCTTCACAAATAAAATTCAAAATAAAATAAAAAAAACAGAGAAACGTCTTGAAAGTGTGAAAATATTTTTATTGAGTCTTCTCGATGGGGGGGAGATTAAGATACCGAACATTTGTCAGCACCAATTGGTTTGTCTTTTCGATAAGTTTGTCGTTGTTCTTGCTTCTTGTGAACTTATGATGGGGGAAGAGCTTGATATATGTGGTGTCGAAGTGTCAGGAACTCTAAAAGGTATACATATGATAGTTTGGTTTTAATCAGGTGTGTATAGAAACTTTAAAACATTTATGAAAGGGTTGCAAAAATTTCGACCGTGGGAAATTTTTGGTTTGTATAATTTAAATCAATCCTGATCAATCTTATGAATGATAATAATTGAGCATTTATTTTTAAGTTAGAAGAAATTTGTACAAAATATCAACACAAGGGTAGGAGTTGAAGCACACCTGAGTAAATATATATTTAATATTGTTTTTGGGGGTTCGCAAAATTATTGCGAATATTTCAATATCATTGGTGATAAAAAGCGTGGGAAATTTATGATAAGAGTGATTTATTTATGAATTGAGCTTAGGGGGAGTCTTATGAAAAGTTTTGAAGAAATGAAGATATTGATTTGTAAAAAATAACCTAAAAGAAAAGTTTTTAGTGGAAGTTTTTGTTATTGTATTGTTTATAGGAACCAGCGCAATCTTTTTATTTTTTTCAACCCAAAATAACGAAAGCTGTCATACTGGTATTCTAGATTTTTAAGAGCAATAAATTGGTATGAATGAATTTGTTAAGTACTTTTTGAATTTTGATTTCATCAAAATATGAGGACCTGTTTTTAAGATATCGAATTTTGGAAAAACAAAATGTTGATCATCTTATTTAGGCACTATAAGGACCTGTAAAGGAAAAATTAATATTTAAAGTAGATCAAGCGTTCCTGAGAAAATTAAAAGAAACAAATTTTCAATGCGGGTACCCTCTTTAACCAATGCTTAAAAATACAAAATGAATGGAAAGATATGAATACATCGGACTATTTACGAAATAAAGGGGACGACTGGGCCGAAAGCTCTGCTAAATAAAAATATTTCGCGTATTTTTTAAACTAAAAAAGAGGTTGAGATGCGACCCACACACACTAATAACTTTCCATCCCTTCGGTCGATTTGTCTTGCTTAAAAGTTTGTAGGTTGTTGTTGAAGTTGAAAGTTGAATTATTCTTAAAAATTTTGAAATCAAAAACAATATTTTTCTTGTAAAGAAATAATTTATTTTAAAAATCTAGTTTTGTTAAAAAGATTTTTAGTCGACATTTTTTTTACAATTTAAGAACATTTCTTAAATTTTTACAAATTAAATGAATGAAATTAATTTGAGAAATATCAAGAACCGAACATCAATTTTTACCAAATTTGCTTACTATTTTTATAGATTTTATTTTTTATTTATAAAAAAACGGACTGTTGGATTTTTATAAAAAAATGACTCAATATCGAAAACGATATTTTCTGTGAAATAAAAAGAGTTTGAAGACATTATTTTTAATTTTTAAAAGCTTTTGGGTCGTAAGTAAATTTTGACCTAGTTTTAGTATTGTTTTTCTGTTAGGTTTTTGTTTTTTGTAAAAAAAACTGCCAATTCGATTTTTCTCAAAATTTTACTGAATATGGACAACATATAACATATTTCTATAGATTCAAGTAGTTTAAAGCCAATTTCTCAAAGTTTTGAGAAGATATTTAAGTCGAAATTCAATTTTCACCAATTTTGAGTAATGGTTTTTTATTTTTTATAAAATAACTGACATTGGATTCTTCTTAAAATTTTACGAGATATTTAAAACTTTATTTTTCGTTGCACGAAATTGTTCTGGACATAAAATCATTTTGTGTTCGAAATGCCAATTTTTTTTTCAATTTTTTGATTTATAAAATCAAATCCTAAAATCTTTTATTTCGACTCTAGTGACCTTAAAACGTCGAGAAATGTAAAAATTTTCAATTTGATAAATCGGAAACAATTCAATAACTTCCCATGGGAAGTTAAAAACATATAAATGTGCCTGCAAAAATGATTTATAATTTTTTTTTCGAAAATCGTTAATGCTTTTTTTAAATTAATTTTGTATAGGAATTTTTTTAAATTTAAGTTTCCAAATAGTTTAAGTCATTAGATAGTATTAATTTACGTTTACGTTTAATTTTCGTAAATATATGATGACCCATATCCAAGACATCGAATTTCGAAAAAAAATTAATATATTTTTTAAATCCAAAAAATGACATTTTAGATCATCAAATATTTTTAAGACAGTGAGCGGCTCCCGGAAATTACGCCAACATTTTTTTTTGGCAAAAACGCCAGAAAATGTTTTCTGCTTCAAATTGGTAAAAGAATTTTTTGTGGAAAATAAGAAACATTGGAAATTGTGCCAGACAGAAATGGAAAAAAAAACAGAAACCAAAATGGAAATTAGGCCAGAAAACCAATTGATATATTCTGGTCTAATTTCCTAATATCAGTTTGGAAAAAAAGCCAGAATATGTTGTGCATTTTAAAAGTCGCTACTTAGTCAATATTGTAGACATTTTATCACAACACGAAAAAACAGCCCCTGACATTCACCCGCGGGGGGCCGAAATTTTATTTCTGGCTTTTTTTCCAAATATTTCTTTTTTGCCTTTTTTCCATTTCTGTAAAAGGAAAAAACGCCAGAAATTTTTTAGGAAAAAATGTCTGAAATTCATAAATTTTGCCAGAAAAATTTTGGAGTTTTTCCTAGGAAAAAAAGCCAGAATTTTGTATGAAGAATTTTCTGGCGTTTTTTCCAAAAAAAATTCTGGCATAATTTCCGGGAGCCACAGTGAGCTTGTGCAGAAAAAAAATATGGAAATCAATTCTTTATATCTTGGGAAAGCTTAAAAACAAAATAACGGTTCTATGTTAAATACCCTTCTGTAGCAATACACAATTTTTTTGTATTGAAAGAAGGTCAGGACAGACAGATAGACAAACAGACAGACGGATGGAAACCACCCACATTTTTCGGCTTCTCAACCATCTATGTAAATGAAATGTTTGATTAAAATTCTCGAGTTAGTTGGTCTCTTATATTATTCGAATCAATAACGCTAGTCGTTTCAATTTAATTTTATATTAAATATTTTGACGTGATGCAATATTGATATAAATAAGAACTTGCAAGTTTTCGAACTACTAAAAGTTTTAAAAACTGATATCTATCTGGAATATCTTGAAAATAAATAAAGGTATTGACTTTATGTTCATTTCATTGCAAGCAAAATATTGTTGTTAACTTTTGGTTAAAAAAAATCCAACAGACATTTTTTTTTTAATAAAAAAGGAAGTCTCACAAAAAGAAGTAAAAACTGATATGAAATGGTTTTCGACGCAAGTATTTTCAGAAGAAAAGGATAATTCAATACACTTTAAACTTTTTTGCAATCTTGTATGTAGATAGACACGAATGGGAAATTATCGACGCAGGGGTTTTTTTTTTTTATTTTTAATATTGTTGTCAGAAATAGTACTAGAACTTTTTAAAAATTTACTAGCTTTTCAAAAATTTTAAATATTTTCTTCAAACCTTTTTTATTCCACAGAAAATATTGTTTTCTTTATTTAATAGTTTTTTTATAAAAAAATCATCAGTACGTTTTTTCATAAAAAAATTAAGTCTACAAAAAATAGTACGCGAGTTTGGTAAAAATTGATGTTCGGTTCTTGATATCTCTCAAATAAATTTCATTCATCCAATTTTCAAAATTTTAATACATGTCACTAAAATTGGTAAAAATTTGTTTTCTATTTAACAAAACTAGATTTTCAAACTAAACTATTTCTTTACATGAAAAATATTGTTGGTGTTTTAAAAAAATTTAAGAATAATTCAACTCACAACTTTTTTAGCAAAAATCGAAAACCTTTTAAGCAAGACAAATCGACAGACGGGATGGAAAGTTATATCAGTGTGAGTCGCATCCCAGCCTATTTTTATATACATATATTATTTTATAATATGCAAATTTGCAATTGCAACTCAAGTATTATGAGAACAAAGAAAAGCATTAGCTTAAAACTTTTTACAATATTGCACAAATAATGGTATTAAAACTTTGTCATATTGACAGAGTGGTACGGCAATTTAACAGTGTGCCTTGACTGACACAGACATCTCTCTTAAAATCATGGATTATGGATTATGGTTCTAAATGTCAATATTATTAATATATTCAATTTGACAAATTCGGGGAAAGATTTAAATGGAAAGGTAATTAATTATTAAAAGATTATTTGAATCGGTTCATGATGTCCTGAGAAATTTCAAAACAAAAATAACGGTAATGAAATTAAATTGGACCTTTACTAAACATAACTTATTGTCAAAACACTCGCGTTGCCAAAATATCAGCATTAAGGCTATCAATTCAAGGAGTGGATGGTATCGCGAATGGCTTAAATTAGCAGAAAATTGTAGAATGAATTTTGTTTGTAATGTCGAGGACCTTTCCAAATTAAAAAAGGACATGTATCAAATTATTTCCAAGGTAGATGAAGCAGCTGGAAACAAGTACATGGATGAAGCTTCAAACTCCTTACATCGTACAGTCTAATGCCACCTTAACCACAATCTGCAGCAGTTAAACTACTTCCGTGATTAGCTTAGTATCAGGGAAATAGCTATGATGGTCAGACGAGCTGAAATTCTAAACCTGAACAATGTACCTCACAGAGCAGATCTTCCAGTCATCTGTAATATATGCAACAGGATGGAGAGGGAAGACGTTACTCTAAGAGAAACGAGAAGATGTATCTTTTTAAAAGATTTTCTAACCATTGAGGAAGTCATATTCAAATTATATCAAATGAATGTTTCTAAAATATATCAGTTCTGTACAATTGCTTAAGATATCGAAATAGAATCTTACAAGGACTTTTTTGATGAAACACCTTTTTTATTCTTATTATTATGTGATAATTGTTAATTAAAATAAATTAAAAACCGCTAATTATAAAATTTAAAGTCAAATTACAAAATAATATTGTAAAAGTATATAAATAATCAATTCGGCAGAAGGCACATAGCCATGTCTAATGATTTTGTTTTATATTCAAATGTTATATTAATTATGAATAAAATCAATTCTAAAAAAAATAAAATCGTTAATGCTTCTTTTTCCGCCTTTATTATGGAGCAATATACATAAAAACATATTTTTTTATAAAAACATATTTTTTTTATATTGGAAGAAGAGATGTTAAAAATCAAAGTAAAGATACAATTTCATACAAATCAATCGGGCCAGAGACAATTTCACACAGCTACCACGTTTAGAGCTCAAGTTAAACGACTTCAAACTTTCAAAAACATAGATTATTTTGTTAATATTCCTCAATGTTCAAATGAACACAAAAATATCACCAAAAAAAAAGCTCATAGCCATTCAGGTAATTCATTCCAGCCTCGGCATCAACGGAGAGGCGGCGCGAAGCGGCGGCGTTGCGTTCCCTTCCACTATGGACTGAACACAGATGGATTGTGGAAAAATGTACGTAGAAAAATATTGAATTCCGAATTGCATATAAGGAAAGAAAAAAACATGGCCACCAAAAATATGATCGTATTTAAAATGGAATTATTTGCCTACTTTTTGGAGGTTCTTTTCAGTGTATTTTTAAACTTATTTTTAAAGCCGATTATATAATTTTAGGCACTTTTGGTTGCCGGTTTTATTTTCACATACTCTTAGGCTGCTATAACTTGTTCATAATTTTGTCAAAAAAGGTGAATAACTTTTTGCCAAAATAGTATATTTCAAGTTTTTATTAGCTTCCTTCAATAGTTTTTAAGGAATCAGTTTATTTTAAGGAAAATAGCTATACTGTTGTTTTTTTTATTTTAATTCAACCTTCCCGAGTGAATCCACAAACAACAAAAAGAAAATAAAACCAGGAAATATGTATAGTTTTGTTTTGCTTATGCATTTTTATATTTAAATAATAAATATGCAAAATATATATTTTTTCTCATTTAACATAAAATAATATCTTGCTATCAGCACAAATATTTAAAAAAAACATAAACTCTTGGCAAGGAACAAAACAAAAAGAAAATGTCACATTTAAATTTAAGAAGAAAAAAATAAATTCCATTATTAAATTAATAATAATACACAATAAACTAAAATAACTTATATTCTAACAATTTGGCATAATTTAAAAAAATTACTATCATTTTTAAAAACAGTTTCCAAATAATTTTGTTTTTAATAAAATGAACTACTTAGGACAACTTTACTAATTTTATGTTTATTATTATTGTCAAAATTTAGAAAAAAAACAATTTTTTATTTAGATCCATTCAACCGAAAGTTTTAATTTTTTGTTGTTGTTGTGTCTTAAACAAACATAACATATTTTTTGCGAGGGTAGTTATTTAAATAATATTTGCATGAATGTTCTAAAAAGAAAATCTGTTGAAATTACTTAATATAACAAAACATTTTATATCTTTTTAAGAATGTATTCATACATACAAATAAAATAAATTATAAAAAAATAATAAAAACTGACTTTTATATTCACAGATAAAGTTGCACATTTAAAATGTTAATACAAACAGTTTTTTTTATTGTTGTTTATTCTTTAAATTTGTTTGGTTTTTGTTCATTCAAAAAAATAAAAATATTTTAAGCCTAAAATTTGGTATTTTCCCCTTTTTTTGTTGTCTTATTATTTTAAAACTATTTTATTGGTACAGCCATGTTTAGTTTTTTGTTTAATTATTTTTTACATAATTAAACGAAATAATAATACAAATTAAAAATGAACAATCAAATAAAACAGATGTTTTCACAGCTTAATTTTGCATTTTCATTAAAATTAATTTTATATACACATACATGAATATTAACAAAAAAATATAAATTATTTTATTTTAAAATGAAATTATTTATAACGAAAATAAAAAAAAATAATAATAAACGAAACAGTATTAAAATAAAACTTAATTTTTAGTGTTTTATTAATGCGGTATTTATAGGTAATATCATTATATTTTTTTATAATTTTAGTTGTCCAAAAAAATACATATTTATAATAAAATCACGTAAATTTAATAACAAATTTTATTTATTTTGTTTTTTCTTATAAAAATAGTTTAACAAATACTTAGTTTGAAGTCCAAGGTACTGTTAATTTATGAAATAAAAAACAAACATTAATTAAACTAAATAAAAATAGATGGTACACATTGAAAGAAAATTTATGAACGGTGAGTTATTGTTTTTTTTGCCACCAAAATGGGTGACATTGTATGAAAAGTAGCGGAAATTATTATCAACCGATTACAAACGTCTTTTACCATCAATGATAGAAGGCACTTTTTTAAGAAGTTGAAATTAAAGTAAGTTTCAAAATTAGAGAGATGTCCCTTCTTAGTTTCTTAGGCTTTTAATTAAATACTTCTGAGCTTCTTAAGCTTTTAGTTAACTACTACAATCCTAGAAAAATTTAAATAAGTTATGGTGAAATTGGTTTTCAAAATTAATCATTATTATTTCGAGCTACAAAAAGTATTTAGATTTGATAAGCCACCTCAAGTATCAAAAGTTTGGTTTTCCCAAAATTTTATTTTTGAATCATTTACTTTTACTTTGATTTCATAATGTTAATGTATCATTCAGTCAAAAATTCTTAGCTCAAGGAACTTGTCTGGAGTAATTCTTAATACTTATTACTTCGAATCTCATAATATGAAATGTTTATAATCAAGACATTTGTAATGTAGTACTGATTTTAAAGTTGTTATCGGTTTGGTTAGCTATTTAATTAAATTACTTTCCTCAAGTTTCGTATTGATCTGCGTTTTTGTGAGTACTTACTTTAAATAATCGAAGGTTATTCCTAAGAACAATAAAACCAAGCATTTTTACTAAAAAAGTACTCGTTTTAGAGAGTACGAAGGAGATAAAAGCTGAATACTTGAATAGCGTAAAATCACGTTTAAGAGATCAAGCTTTAAAATGAAAAAAGTCCTGGTAGTAATAATGACCAAGAAACAACTTGAAATGTTTGACATTTTCAAGTACTTGATAGAAAATGTGACATATTCTTTTTTCTTGAAAAAAAACATGCTTATAAAATCTAAATCAGAAAATCTCTGGATTTTGAAACAACTTTAAAGAACAAACAAAGTTATGAATAAATCAGTTCAAATGAAGTTTTTGTATTTTCAATGCATATTTTTTTTTTGAATAATTGAATCAAACTGTAAAAAGGAAGACGTCTTATTAGAGGTATTAAGTTAATTGAAGATTTTATTTTGTTTTTTTTTCTGTTTAACTTATTGCTTTGGTATTAACTTAAAGAAATTCGTTGTAAATATACAATACAAAAAGAGTCTCAATCCTGTATGAAGCACGTTTTCTTTAATAAGTGTTTTAAGTCTTTTAAACACAAACGTCTGTTGCAATTACTGCATTTGCAGTAAGTAAAAACTGAAATGCTTCAAACCCAATAGGATTAAGAGAATTAAAGTCTTTTGTGAATAGAAATATACATTATATATATATTTTTTAAATATTTTAAGTCTTTTCGAATATTTTTTTCTTTTTTAAATTTGCATTCGGTTCCAGCCGAACTAAAACATTTTAACAATAAGCATTATTTTAAAACTTCCATTTCATAAATAATTTTCAAACACTTAGTACACCATCGTTATCATCAGTAAAAATAATTAATATTATTGCTTTACATAAGCTACTATCTATTTTCTTTTTTTTGTTTTATAAAATACTTAAAATTAGCAATGTAAATATTTATAGTGCTTGTTTTTTTTATTTTATTTTTTGAATTTGTACAATTATGTACTGTTTTTTGTTTGTATCAACTTAATTTAAGCATTTATGTTTATAATTTTGTTTCTACAACTTAAAACTAAATATTAATTTTATATGTAATTATGTATGTTTTTTTTTCTTTGTTTCTTAAATGAAATGTTTTAATATTTTTTTTGTGTTTACTTAGAGTAAAATATCTACTAATTTTTTTTGTTTTTTAATATTTATAATATTTATACGTGTGTATACTGGTTTAACAGTTAAATAATAATAATAATAATTTACTGGCCACCACCAACATGGCTGCCATGGAATTCTGCATAGAATTCTTCAATACTGACATATGTGCCCGTTAGAAAACCAATAACACCAAATGACATTAAGAAGCAATTCTTCCATAACCTCCAATTGTATGTTCCATAGCCGGGTTCTTCATGATAAACAGCAAGTTCAATTATTGATGGTACAATAAGACCTAGTGTACTTAAGCACACAGCACCAATAAGGGAGATGAATGGTCCAAGATTTGGTAGAGCAGCAGCAATAGCACCACAAATTATCTAAATTAGCAAAAATTCAAATGTTTAAAATTTGCTTCTTTTTCATGTTCAAATTTGTGTATCAACCAAATTTAATCTTGAAAGGTTAAAAGGTTTTTCTTTTTTCCCGAATTTGTAATATAATTTATTCAACATTTAAATTATACATAATGTACTGCATTTAACAATACGGAACGTACAAAAAGAACAAACACTTAAAGAAGGCACGTATACGCCACAGTGTACTATTTTTGATTTAATCACTTTCTCAATATTTGGTTGATATTAAGACTATTTCAGTAAATGTTTGTTACCAAAAATGTCTTATATACTTACAACAAGAACCACTCGCAATGCGTACTCAACGACATTTTGACTGTCAGCTGAGATCTTTGGTTGCAACCCCTTCCAGATAATACCCATTGGCACATAGAATTGTAGAGTAAAAGTGAAGAAAATTGCAATAGCAATCATTACTTTCACAGATTGAGCCAAGCTATAATAAGAAAATAGAATTAGTTAATGTTATTTACAGATATGAAAATAACTAAATTGGTTTTTAGAGCACGAAGAAAAAGTCAATATTTTTGATTATTGTGTTGATAGAGTTTATGAAGTTCTAAAAAAAATCTAACTAATGATTTAATTTGTATTGAAGTTCTTTAAAAACTTTTCCAAAAACCAACAAACAGCTTAGGTTGCTTAAAATACTCACATATCTTCAACGGGCAAATTCAGCGTAATACTGCCTTCGGTGTCATCACCATATTTCAAATATCCAAAGAATCCAACCAGAGCATACATACTAATCACAACAGCCATTCCAATATTCAACACACTTGGGCAACCAATGAAGTGATTTGGGTTCTTCATGTCGTTCTCCAATGACATAACTACACCAATACCTTCCAAAGCAAAGATGACAGTTCCGAAGAACAACGGCCATTGCACAAAATCACTAACACCCTGTCGCTCGGACACTTCGGGAGTATCAGTAAAAATGTACGTGAATGTAATGATAATTCCAACAAATATCAACACATTAGCAATCATCGAAAATGGCGTCAAATACTTGAGATTACGAATTAGACACATGAAGATTAGTGGCACCGTGAAGACAGCAATGTAAATACGAATATCCAAGGCATTATCGGCGCCCATATAATGATCGACAACTTGTTTGATGTTTTTCGACACAAAAACTAAGTAGATGCAACAACAACCAATTAAATCGATGACAAGGAAAGTATTTACAATGAATCTTATGAATCGCGAATATTTATTCAAATTTGGCGGTCCATCGAGGAAGGCTTGTTCGGCTACATCGGCAAATCCCATCGATGGAATTTTCCGCCGCCGACACAGAATGTGTGCGCATTTGACCAGGATGTGTACGCAATATGTGCAAATTGCACCAACTGCAAATGTGGCAATCAAACCGAACCATAGGCCGCCATTCATGAAGGCCAACGGCATGGCCAATATTCCTGAGCCCAAGGATCCCTTGAGTAAGTGCATGAAAGTTTCGAGATCGCTGTAAAAGTAAAGAAAAAAAAAATAAAATTTATTACTTGAATTTGAATTTAAAATAATATGGTTTAATATAAATATATTGCTTTTAGTTAAATTGTTATTAAAATAATTAACCCACTTAAGTAAAATAATCTAAACATCTACTTTCATCACTCTAAAGTTTTTGAGAGTACTCAATATTAAATGTGACTCAATTTGATGTATTTATTTTAAAATTTGTACTATTCTGATGGATTAATACTGTTATTTATCTTACGCTTAGGTCCTGGTTTAAAGACAATTTTGTATTTCAATTAAAACAAAGTGAAAAACTTTAAAAATTTAATAACCAAATCGCATATGTATAAGTTTTTTCTATTTTCAATGAACTTCTTATAATCATTTCACACAAACATAGCTCAGTTTTCGTTTTTTTTTCATAGTCAAATATTATGTTTAAAACAAACTTCTGGTGATATTGAGTTTGATTTTAAAGATATTTTTGGTCTTTTGAGTGCCAATTAGAATAGTCTGAATCTGATAAGGGCTTTAAGTTAGTAAGTTTCCATGCTTAAAACATATTTTCTATTTTTGTTTTCAACTAATAAAATACCAAATCGTCGTCGTTCTTTGAAAACTCAACATTATCCGCAAAAATGAAATAAATGCACCCAATTCATGCAAATGCCAAAATTTATATTTTCTCAAAACATCCTTAGCTCTACGATGCACCACATTAAAAATATAAAGAATTAAAACTCCCACAATCTATTAATTTGTATATTGATTTCAAACTTTAAATGCAAATATCTCAAAACACCAAAAATTTGATAGAATGGCGACGAAATATAAATATTTAACTCTTTGAGGTTTTATTTATACACTTTTTTAAACCAACATAAAATAAACAAAAAAAAAACAATAGTCTTCAGCAAATAAAAAAATAATGAAGTATGTATAAATTTATTTCCATAATTAACAAAAAAAACTAATATTTGTTTTGTCTGGTTCTTTTCTATACTATTTTTAAAACTGACAAAATATTGTCAAATCCTAATTTTTATTTTCATTCAAAAAATACTCATTCTTTGTTTATCTAATCTTAAGGAAAGACAGGTAAATTAGTTCAAGACATATTTACAATCCCATTAAAGTATGTAGATTCTTGTAAACAAGAAACGTAAATGCATGACTGGATCGCATGAACTTGCTCATGTATCCAAAGAGTCTGTTTGAAAATATTTCCTTTATTTTAATATTTCAAAATTTACCTGCAAAACAGGTTATCTTTCAAAAATTTAATTGCCATTTGATTTAAAAAAAAACTACATTTTTTTAATTTTGTATTTGAAAATAGTTAGAGCGTTTGTTTTTAATAATTTTGTATATAATTATGTTTAAATTTAGGTCGAGAAATATTTTTAGTACGCAGATATTAAAAGATTATTAATACAAGTTTTACATTTTAAATTCGTAAAAAACTGATTACCCTACCCGTCTTCGAGGTATCGTATTTCAATAAAAACGTGTAATGTTTTTGTTTAAATCAAAAATAAAAACAATTATATTTTATTGAGACAGTATTAAAGCTTGTGCAGAAAAAATTATTGAAATTAGTTCATTATTTTTTGAGAAAACTTACAATCAAAATAATGGTTCTATAAAGGGTAACCTCCTGATATAATACAAAAATATTTTTATATATTGAAAAAAGCCAAATTAAGAAACAAAATTTAAAAAAAAATTTAAAAAAAATTTGTTGGTTCCTTTTTGAGAAAATTCGACTTTTCGATTTTTGGGCAAAAAACTTAGACACTACTGTTATTTTTCCTCTTAAAAAAAAAAAAAAAACAAAACAAACGCCTAACGCGAATCGGCTTAAAAGCTTAATTTTCAAGTTTGAAGGGGTGAGGACAGGTGGACGGAATAGGGGGCCCACTTTTTTGACTCCTACACCATCGTAAAATCACGCTTGGTTAAAGCAAATACTTGCTTTATCTTCATATGTGTCGCAAGTAAAAATAAATGTTAAGTTACAAATTGAGTGAATTAAAGAAAACAATGCAATTATTAAAATTGATTTTACATTACAAGTTAATTTAACTTTTTATCTTTATTATCATAAAAAAAATTATAGAAAACACAAAAAGTCTTGGGTTTTTACTTTTTAATAAGAATGGTATTGAACTTTAAAAACTTTGACTTTTCTGTATTCTTATTTATCTATACGCAAAATTCTCAGTGGTTAACTTATTTGTATGCAAGATAATTTTTTATTTTGCGTTGCCATTCTTTTCACTGCAAATAATATGTATTTTTAACTAAAAATTTTATTTTCTAATATATAACTTGAAAAGAAATACTTTAATTTAAATGCAATATTGATAAATGACATTTGACGAGTAAAACCGACATCTGTTTTTAAAATGGTTCCATTTTTCTTCAACAAATGTTGAAAGTTTTGAAGCCATAGTTTTCCACCTTGCAAGTAAAGTCACATGACTATATATTTCTTGAAGAAGTGATTACAATACTTTGAAGACCTCCGAAAAAAGCCTCAATACCAATGCTCCAGAATCCATAGTGGACGTAGTGGATATTTTGCTAATATACTTTTTCCATTGTCAATGGACTAATCAAATAAAAATTCATTAGTTTCTGTTAAAATAAGTTATGTTTTTGTAATATTAAAACAAAATCTCTTATTTAAAATACTTCATAATTTTTTGGCAGTTTTATCTACTGGCACTTTAAGGATAAAATTGACAACCTATTTGAAACGATCAATTTGGTAAAATGAAGAGATATTTATTTAACTTTGAGCTAAAAAAAATCAAACCTAATAAGCTGCAGGAAACTAGATAATAATTATCAAATAAAATTGGGTGGCGCAACAGTCCGTTGAGAACTAGGACCTAGAGACTTACAACTCTTAACCATTCCTGTGTGTGAGTAATATAGTCAGGAATGGAGGGGACCTACAGTTTATATGCCGAATCCGAACGGCTCATTTGAGTAAGCTCTTTTTCATCACAAGAGTTACTCTTGACGAATTTGTCAATTCCTCGCAAGAGGCAGTGAAAAGACTTTAGATGGCATAGGCAGGGATCAAACCCAAGACCTCTGGCATGACAGTCCAACGCACTAACCACCCTGCCGCGGGTACTACTAATAATTATCAAGTACTCGCAGTAAAATAAAAAGATGAACGCTCACTGTTATGAACTGTTTATCTGTAAAACAAATCAATGTAACAATAACAATGTTAAAACCTTCCGTGATAAGCAACTATGAAAAACAATTTCCCACAAAAAAAGTATTCAATGACTTATTTATAATCAACATACTCTCTGGTTTAACAATACAAAAATTAATTATAATTAAAACATTTTTTTTTCCAATTTACGGGTCATAATTAAGAACCATTTTATCAACATCGGATCTGCCTGCCTAAAGTAAACACGAATTTACGAAGAATCTTATATAAAATTAATGAGTAGATAAATGTTCATGAATACAAATTTGTCTAACCACATAGGTTTAGTAATAAAAAAAAATTATTCAAATATCATAAGGTACATTAACCTGTTCAATTCAAAAATACAAAAGAGGCTGGGATGCGACCCACACTGATTACATTCCACCCCGTCTGTCGATTTGTCTTGCTTAAAAGTTTAAAGGTTTTCGTGTTGGGTTAAGAAAGTTGTTAGTTGAATTATTCTTAAAAAAATTAAAATTACCAACAATATTTTTCATATAAAGAAATAGTTCAGTTTGAAAATCTAGTTTTTTTAAATAGATTTTAGTCGACAACAAATTTTTACCAATTTAAGAAGCATTTGTTAAATTTTTACAAATTTGATGAACAAAATTAATTTGAGAGATATCAAGAACCGAACATCAATTTCTCCCAAATTTGCGTATTATTTATTGTAGATTTTATTTTTTCATGAAAAAACCGACTATTGTATTATATTTATATAAAAACTACTGAATACCGAATACAATATTTTCGGTGAAATAAAACAAGTTTAGAGAAAATATTTTAAGTTTTGGAAAAGGTATTTGAGTCGAAAGTAAATTTTAATAAAGTTTTAGTATTGTTTTTTGTTTTAGGTTTTTATTTGTTGTAAGAAAACTGTCAATTAGATTTTTCTCAAAATTTTACTTAATGTTAAAAACTTAATTTTTCGTTGCACAAAATTGTTTTGGAGATAAAATCATTTTGTATTCGTAAAATTTTCGAGGTGACAATTTTTTTTCAATTTTTTTTTTTTGTTGAAAAAACCGTTAATTGGATTTTTTTTCAAAAATGTACTTATTTGGTATCACGCTACAATATATATTATACAATTTATTTTAAGTCTCTAGCGTCATTGGTTTATGAGATATTTTGAATTAACCAAAATGTTCACCTTTTTTTTAAACTGCTATGCTAAAAAAACACAAACGACATTTTCTTGAAAGCCTTTTCTTCATCTTTCTGCTTATAATCTGTATAACAAAATTTTTTTTAAGTCGATATCTCTAATAGTTCTTGAGCTATAGACGACGAAAAAAACGTCGCGACCGTACGTAACGTACACAAGCACGCACTGACATCTTTCTAAAAATCTTTTATTTCGACTATAGGGGCCTTAAAACGTCGAGCAATCTCAAAATTTTCAATTGGACAAATCGGACCCATTACAGTTACTTCCTATGGGAAGTTAAAAATATTTTATACTTCATGCAAATGGTTAAAAAATAGAGTGGTTCACTTAGGTGTATACGCACTTTTTTCATTGTATTGAATTTGTATAAAAATGTTCATCCACTTTTTTTACAAGTGCAGAAACGTGCACTTAAATTTAATGATAATAAGTACACCTAAGTATTATATTTACGATTTTTGGTGATTTTTAAAAATAAGGCCAAGACAAAACTTTTCTTTTGTAAGATAAAATTGTACCTATTTTGTATTTAATTTCTTAACATGTTTTTAATAAACTTTAATTCAAAATTTTAAATTATATTTTATTAATTTTTAACTATAAGTCAAATTTTATTTTACTACACAAGTCTGTCAAAGAGTGTTATTCTTGAGTTTACAGGCTAAGATTCTCAGCTTTAAGGTACAAGATTTCTTAGTTATAACTCTCTAGATCATATATTGACATATGGTCCAACCATCAATAGTAGTTAAACTTAACATTATAATTAATTTGAAATAAATGCTTTTTACAATAAAATCATTTTTTTGTAAGAATGGAAACTGTAACTTTTTCTTGTAAACCTTTAATGGAATGTCCTGTATTAAGTCCTGTGAAAAGGTCATGCATAGAAAGTTAAAGACGTCAATACGTTTACTAAAAACATAAATCAAATTCTAATGCGCAAAATGTATATTTTCCTAATTGAAACTTTCTAAACAAAGATGTTTGTGTGTGCACAAACATGTCTTTGAAGTATTTTTCAAATTTTATGACAAAAATTAAAATCCCAGACATCAACAAAATAAAAATTGACATTTTTGTTTCTCCGCCAAAGCCCTTGAATTCTAATATTATGTATAATTGGAAAAAGAAACATCCGGTTAAAATTGATTTTTGCTTCCTTCTGGCTAAGTCCCATACACATATTATGTCCATTTCTAGGTCATTGTGGGGGAGTAGATGCAATATATATGAACATAAAAATAGGTTTTAATAAATAAAAACAAAACGCGACAACAAAATATATAATAACAATAAATAACAACAAATTTTTAAATGCCGCTTTTATTAGTGTTCATGGATATAAAGATATTTTATATAGCTACGTTAAGACAATGACAAAATTTCTACCAATGTTGATTTGACTTTCAAAAATTCTCCAATAAACAATATCAGAAATTTGATTTCGTTTGTGTTCTTCTTTTTTAATAAAAAAAAAGAGAAAATCTTTTAAAAAGCTAAATCATGCTTTAAGAATTTTTTTTAAACAAAACAGAAAATCTGTGCACACACAAACAAAAATGACGAAATAAAAACATTTAGTAGGAAATAATATTTTGTTGATTTTATGCCAAAAATATATATTTTATAGATGCGAAGTACTTTTTCACCTTGGATTGTCAAAAAAATTATTTGAATATATTTTTTTTGGTTTTTTTTTTAATGCAATCATGCGAAAAATATTGCTCATTAATTATAATTGATTTTTAATTTAAATGCGAATATTATAAGAATTATACCCTTAGAAAACCTTAGAAAATCCCAATTGACACAAAATTAAATTTAAATCACTCCTAAAGTCCCTAAGTATACCATAAACCCTTACAAAAATTATATAACTTAAATGAAAGAAATTAGTAAATAATTTAAAATACAATTTATACTTACGAGGTGGGATGATCGACCTTGCGATTCTCGAAGGGATTATAAGTATCTTCCGGATCATCGGTACCTTTTTTTCTTGCTGTTACCACTAGCGGTAGCGTTGATCCTGCCGCTTGTTGTGCTGGTATATCCGAAGCCGAACGGAATCTATCCGAAGAATTATACATTTCAAACATTTTGAGTTTGGATTTCTTTTTTTGTTTTACTCAAAAAAAAATTATTTTTTTTCTTTTTGATCGAGCACAAATTTGTTTTTTTTTTTTATTTTTTAAACTAATTAAAATAATTTTAATTTATTTATTTTTTATTTTAACTTTTATACTAAACGAACAAATAGAAAGATTGTAAATAAAATAATTCACAACATACTTTGATTGGTCGAAATTCGCGTTATTCTTCGCTCCGTTATGCTTCACTGTGTCATAGCCCGTAATCACTGTGGGGATTTTCTGCGAAAAAAATTAAAAGAGTGGAAAATTTTTAGGAAAATTGTTCTTTTTTTTTCTTGAGATTTTTTTTTTAGATTAAGTTTTATTTAAGAAAAAATCGTTCGTTTTTATTTTTTTTTATTCACCGCACATTTTCTCTCAAGTTCTTCGCCGCGGCCAAAAGGTGTGTGTGCGTATGGGAATAAAAGAAGACAGAATAAAGCAGAGATATAAAATCAAACACACACCAGTCTCAAAAAATTGTCAAAAATAAATTCGCATAAGATATGTGTATTAGGAATAAAAACAAAACCAAAAAATACAACAACAACAACAAAAAACTTTTACCCAAAAGGCTTTCAAGTATCGGTAGTTGTTGGTTATAGTATAAGTTTGGGGGTTGGGGGTTAAAATGATAAAGGAGTGGATTATAGGATCAAAATTTCATTGAAGAGACAAATAATAAAAATCGAAAACTCTCAAAGTTTGTTTTTGTAAGCAAAACATTTTTCAACTTACTCACTCACTCACTCCCTCCCCCACTCACCCCTCCATTACCTGAAATTGTGGGGGATGAAAGATGAGGGGGAGAAAGCTTCTATTTTTCGGATTGTATTAGGGTTATATGATGTGAAATGTGTAGTTTATAAATCTCGAAGATATAGCATTCGCTCTTCGGCTTTTTGCTGAAGCTTTTGTAGTGGGAAAATTTAATTTTATTCAACTACATTATTTTGTCTGCTGCCAATTTATACGGTATTCGTGTATATGGACGTATCTGAAGACATAGAGAAAGATCAGAGGTGATGGATGTGGCAAGTTGGTATTTTTGGGTTAATTTTAGAACATTAGATTTTATATATGCGTTGCTCTTTATTTTTTATTTCTTTGCTTTTTATGTGTTATTTTCTTTTGATATATGAAGGTAGGTAGGTACATATATGTATGCACATAGGTAAATTAAATATGTGCACAATGAAAATGTAAACAAGATCAAAATTTTTGTAGAATGAGAAAATGAAAACAAAACGATGAAACAGCACGAGACTTGATGATGAGTGCATAGTTTTTTCACTTTTCATTAACTTTCAACAAACCGTATAGAAAAGAGGAAAATAATATACATATGTATTTCATGTAGATTTGCAATTTATATACATTTATGATGGAACCAATGTTGTGAAACATTAGTTGTGGTTGATTAAATTTTAAATCATAGTAGAAACATTTAAGTGCGGAAATATACTTGGAGAATAATTTGCACGTTAATTGAGTTTAACAGGAAGATGTTTTCTTATACTTGCAAAAATTATTAAATAATATATACTAGCTGAAATATGTTCGATTTTTTGTATATAATAAAAAAAGGATTAGAAAGGATATAATGAAGAAATGTTCAGCCTGGTTAAGTATTCCACATTCGTGATGTTTGGCTTAAAAATTAATCTCTGTGAAAATCGGATTCAATGGAAAACTGATGAGCATTTTCTAATAGTACCGTTATTACGGTTAACATTTTTTAAGTTAAGGTATGTCTCTAAGCATTCTTTATGAAAATAGCGATACAGCAATGATAGGCATGGCACCTTGCTGTGGTTATCAATAGAAGCAAATGTTTTATGTATGACAACGATTGGATATCACTTTAAAAACTTTCTTTTCAATTCCATCAAAAATACTTAATTTCGTCTTTGGATCACCATCCCAAATTTAAGAATTACCATTTACACTAGTCTCGGACGGATAAAAGCTTGGTAAATTATAGCCAAATTAGAAGTGGTAGGAAACTTCTTGCACCATCGGAGAAAACTTGAACGATGTCAAATATATGATCACTCCATAAGAGATTGTTTGTGATGCACATACCTAGAACAGAGCTGTGTAGTCACCTTAATGTAAGTATCATCCATTTAAAGTGACATAGGAAAAGGGTTGCAATTTTGCGGCAATGGATTTTGAGGAGTTTTCGAATCATTAAATTCTTCCTTAGAAGTAGAATTGTAATACCAAAAATTGCATTCATTTGAATTATGATTAATTCAATCAATTTTATAAGTGCTCCAAATAGTTTGTTTATTGTGAGCGTAAACCAAAAAAACAATATTTGTTGGATAATTTCAATTTGAAATTGTTGTTTCTTCTTCTCTAACCCGAAAATATTGTCAAAATTGTGTAACCTATATTCGAAAACAAATTGAAATCATAAAAGGACTCCCTTTGAAATTTTGCATTAATAAGGATGATAATATGGCTGTTCATATAGTAGCAATCTATAAATGGATTTTGTCCAAAACACTATCTTTAATATTTCAATATAAATAATGTTAAAAAACTATTTTTCATTAGAAATAAAACGAAAACATCATTTTATCAAAAAGGTATAACAAAGACTTTTCATAAATGAGTCACAATCAAAACTCATCTAAAATTATAATAACCAACAAAACCATGACCCTTCCCAAACTAAATCAAAATAAGCGAAATTTTATTCAAGGCTTTATACACACATACAAACATACTTTCAATTGAAAAAAGACACAATTTTCATCCCCATAAAAGAAAGTGAGAGATATAAGAGAAAAAGAAGTAAAACTAATCTAGGACACGTCCTTGTATACTTTTGAAAAACAAAAACAAATCACATTCATAACTTTTCAACGAATTGTTCATGTTCCAAACAGTTAAAAGCTTCGCTCCAATTACAATATCCTTTATTGAATTCTATTTGTCTAGGTTTGGTTGTCTCCTTGATGTAATGTAATAATATAACAACAAAGGAAAAGAGTAAAGAAATTCTCAAACTGCTTGAATTATATACAAAGATGGTGATGACGAACGCCGCCAACAACGACGCGACATCTGACCTTCTTCCACAAAGTTATCTAACCCAAAAACAAGCATCTATAGCGTTTGTGATTACACCTAGACATAGAGTTATCAATATATAGCTACCGAATTCGCATGTAGTATACAGATACTCGTATCTTTTATAAGATAACTCATCCGTATTGACCTTATTCTTTTTTGTTGGGTGTTTTTTTGGTATGTGTGGGTTGTTACTTCCCATTTCATTGAGAGCATAACATTTGTACGTCACCATGAACTTCAACCCTCTTCAAGGACACCCACCTATCAAACACATCACCCACTAGATAGAAAATATTTAATTGTTTTCTTCGTAGGAAGTATAGAATAGGAAAACTTAAGACGTCATTTACGAAACCCCACATTCTCGCATCTCACACGTTCTCGAGAAAAGAATCTTCACGCACACTTTTTTACATAAATTGCGGCCTTGGACAACAAAATTCTCTCGCTACATACTCGTCGTCGTCGACGGCGGCGTATAAACGTACAAAGATAAAGAAGAATCTTAAGTTCACAAAACTAGATACAATGCCAAACACACGCAATTCACAATAGAAGATAGATATAGGAGTGGATACATTTTCCGATTATGCGAATTAAATTGCGTATAGGAATTTTCATCTTCGAACCTAATTCAAGAGAACAAAAAACGGTTCTAACTTGGCACGAATTTACGTCGAAGAGGGATTTTTGAATATTTTCTTTCTCACAACATGGCACACCACTTATATACATTTCTATAACACACAATCCGTGAATAAATAAAAATCCCACGCACTCCTTATTTTTGTATCTTTTTTTTTGAGATTCTTTAAGTAAAAATTTAAATTAAAAAAAATTGAAGACAATTTCGTCAAAAGAAAGCTTTTTTGTTTTTTTTTTTTGATTTTGTAAATTTTCAAGTTGAGGGATTTATTAACCTTATCCTTGTCCTTGTTAGCGGCCATTTTTTTCGACGCCAAAATTGCCGCGACGGTTTTTCGATTTCCGTTCGATGAGGATGTTGCTGCGGTTGGTGAAGTTTTGAGATTTAGATCGCGATTCATTGTTGTCGTTGTATTGACAGCAGACGCAGCAGCCGGTGGTAACTTGGGACTTTTTTGAAAAAACCCGCGATCGGGTGTTTTCAGTTCAATCGACGAAGTCAGTTTGACTATTTGACTGTTATTCGAAAATGGTCGAAAATTTTAAATTTCTTTCGGATTAAATATTATTTTTTTTTCTTGGTGAACTATCATATAAAATAGCCACCTACCTTCCGGGAATCCTGACCTCAACTGCTGAAACCACTGCCTTTGTACCGGTTCGGATGCCTAATAATGTTTTTTTTTTTATTTTTATTTTTCGTTCGTTTTTCAGATGCAGCCACAATTAATGACAGTGCCAAGTTAGTCTCCCCCGTCGTCGTGGCGGTGGTGGCAGAGGCGACGGCGGTGGACATCGCCTCATCCCCCCACTAGCTAGCGGGAGACATAAAGTATCTCAGTTTGAATAAAATAGTGTAACTTGGCAATTTGCGCTGCTCTATAATAGTGACATAACCAGCCGTTTATAGATCGCACGCGGAGTAGGTGTAGCTATACATATGCATACGAGATCATGATGCTTGCTCTAGCTTTTGTTGGTCGTATAATGGACCACAGAGAGTGTCTCTTTGTATAGGCACTATAATATGCTCTATCGTCGACTTGTGTTCCATACATCAGCTAGAGACAACGGACCGCCGGCCTACCTCTCTAATCAATTTTCTCAATGATACATACAATTTTGTTTTGTTGTGTTGTCTTTGTTTTAAGTTTTTATGGTCTTCCTGGACGCATGTTGACATTTTGCAAATATAGATAGGGGTTTTAGTCAGCGGCATAATGGAGGAAGCGACTATGATCGGAAGCTGGACATAAGCTGTCAAATCAGCAAGTGTTGTACTTTTTGAGTTTCTGATATACATTGTTTCTTCTTAAACACGGCTATTACAATCGTATAAATGATGTATTAAGTAAATCCGTGTTAGGTCCAGTGAACGCTCCAGCTGTCACACTATGTCAGGTTGTCCCTAATTGGACATTTGAATAATATTCCACAAACGGGGTTGTACAAATCGGCTTAAGGTTCATAGTTTTTGGTACACCAAAATTCAAATAATCAGTGTGCTTGTTAAATGCAAAATTAAGAGTTTTTAAAATTTTACGACCAAAAACGAGTGTAACAGAAATTTTCGAAAGAAAAAACCAATACAAATTAAAACTTTAACAACAATTTTCATAAGAGATCAATTTTTGAAGTGATATCTCGATAATCGCATTGGAACATATAATTCCTTTGAACCAGCATTCTCTATTGCATAAAAACATTGTAAACATTTCAGAATTTTGAACGATTTAAATCTCACGTTAAGGGTTATGAGAAGATTGTTTACAAAATATTTTTAATTTGATGTTGACAAATACAAACGAGAGGTAAAAGAGCGGCAACAAATGTCGGTGGATAAAAAAGGTTCTGAATCAGAAATAGACCTCCAAATGGCACACTGCCAACCTCTGCGGTTTCAAGATCTAGAAAAACCTTAAAAATCTTAAATAATCGTAATAAATTGGATTTTTTTGAATATCCCATTTATAAAACGTATAAATTCTAGCCTTAAAAAGACTTTTTCCCTTTCACCCTATAAATATTTAAATATTTAAAACAAGGTTTGCCAATTTTGGAAACTAGTCGCAACTATCGATTAGTGTATTGAAAATTATTAATTAAAATGAGTATCCCATAAATTGGGTCTTTATTTTAAAGAAATTCCGTGACCTTACGAAACTTAAACTTTTCTCTTGAAATAACCGTTGAATGACAAATTCGTTGACCTTAATCGAATATTATTATTTATATTATAATTAAAATTATTAAAATTAGGGGTTGCAGTAGCCCAATGAGAATAAGGGTCTAGTGAATAGCGAGTAAAGTTGTCAGGAATGGAGAGACCTACAGTTTTTTTTTAGCCGAATCCGAACGGCTCATTTAAGCAAGTATTTTTTATGACAGGAATTACTACTCGTGAAAACTTCAAACTCAAAAATACTATCTTTAGAAAAAAAATATTTTCATTCGAATATCCTATTTAAAGCTTTAAAAATCTATATCCCAAATTAGGAATTTAAATTCTATAAATTATAACTCCTATACATTTACCCTAAGAAACGAATTTAAATTAAGTTCAGAAACAAAAAAAAAGACTCAAAAACTCATTGACCTATAAGCAAATAAAAAGAATTACAAACAAATTATTTAGTTTGTTTAAATTAGCATGATTTTCAATTGAAAAATTACATTGTTTTTTATTACTCGTACACTATGTACCTAGCAACTATTACAGGCGTGTGAGTAAATTTGTCACTTAATTTTCAAATCAAACTAATGCTATATTTATGCAAATAAGAATACAAACAAAAATGATCATCACACGGTGGGATGCCGTTTAAAAATGATGATCGCCCGTGATTGATAAAATCCTTGAATAAAATTTACAATCACTTTATAGTAGATGAACACAAATTTATTTGTTTGCTTCTTGATTTTTTTGTTTTGTATTTTGGCAGTGAAAGCAGTTTAGTGGGACTAAATGATAACAATTTGATTACATTTTAAGGCAGATAAAATGAACCATAGCAATTTTGAAAAATCATTCCCATGAAGAGCTACACTCAACATCAATTGATTAATACCGTTATTTATGTAAGTTTGTCAAAAACAAAAAATAAGCAGTGATTTAAATTAATTAGATTTATTTAAAGCCAAATTATATAAATTGTTTTGTTGTCTAATGAATTTAATTCTGTGATTTTGTTGACCAGGAGAATTCAGAAACAATAATACATTTTCGACACCACTGATAATTTTAATATTTTTAAGGCTAACATGAACTGTTACAATACCTATCGGCAATTTATACTACAACGCACCTGAATAATCTAAAAACAGACTCTAAACAAAACAAACAAAAAGTTAAGTGTCAATAAATCAACCGCGCACACTTCTAAAATTAGTTACATAAAATAAAAAACAAAACAAACAATTCATTTTTATAGTTAACAATTGATTTGTTTCTAATTGTTATGAAAGTAAAAATAAAACAACAACAAAACTAAAACATTAACAAAGTTAGTTATTGAATAAAAATATCATACGGAAATGCAGTACCCCTACTAAATCACTTGAATAAACTTTAATTGAAATGTTTTCATCACACAATGAAAAATTGAAATAGAAAAAAATACAATATCATTCATAGGGGCTTATAGGGTTCACTAGACTAGTATGCAATGCCAGCACGAAAAACCAATCAGGTGGAAAAACTCTCTCCCTCCATGTGGCTGTACATATATAGTTAATAGTTACCTTCAAAATAATTGGATATAAAGGTGTATTTTAAGTATGTATTGTAAATAGAAAACAAAATTAAAGCTTCCGTGCACTTTACACTTTGTTTTTTCTTTGAACAAAGTTATTTTAATTTATTTTATGACTAATAATTATACTAATTTAAGATTTTTAAACAAATATAATGACTCTACATCAATGAGATGACATAACTCATAATGGCATTGACAATTTGTTTGTCATTAATAAATTACTATTTTCATAAATGAATTTCACTTGTGAAATTAAATAAATAATTTTGAATAAAATTTCTGAAGTGTACTTTTGTCCAAATCAGTTTTTTTTAATGCTTTTACAAACTTTAAACTAAAATTCATAGTATCGAATTATTTGTAAAAATTAAAGAAAACTTTAAACTTGTTTTCTCAACATTCAGTATTAAGGCACGTTATAATAATAAATTAGAGTCCTTCGAAACAAAACCGTGACAAAAGTCATAAATTAAGTTTGTGCTGTTTTATATTTGAATTTCCAAATGTAAAAACTTTATTAAATTTTTGTTAATACAAATTTTCTATTGTTATTTTTTCTGAACTGCAAGACGATTTCTGTACTGTTCTTCAGAAAAAAATGTATCTCAGAGTATTTTTGCGGATATACAGAGAATTAACTTGAATCATAACCGGCTAGTCATCAGACTATTTGGCAGCCAAAAATGTTGATGTTGACGAATTAAAAGTCCAGATACAACAGTTTTTACCAAGTGATCTGATGTCTTTTAAATCATGAAAATGATAGTGTACATTTTCGAATTAAATTTTAAAATTCATTAGAAGCCATCACATAATCTTCGATTAAAGATTTATTCACCTACTAGTCTCCTGCATAATTTGAATCCACCTCAATTATGCAACGGTTAAAGTTTGGTCATCAAAAAGATGACCAGAAATATTCTTGAAGCAATCATTTTAACTGGAAAGTTTAAAAGAAAATTGGTCTTGTTGCCACGTATTGCAATAATACTGTCAGATTCTACCATACCCTTGAGAAGGTTATAGTTCCCAATTGGTTTAGACTTTTAAAGTGTAGGAAAACCGTCGAATCCATTTGTGTTAGCGAACGTTTCCGTCTTCGATCATAAATACAAATTTCATTGAAATAAGGGGTATCGGTACTAAGAAATCAGTCATAAAGGTCGCCATTTCACCAGGAAGAGGCCAAAGGTGGTTATGACCAAGATACAGGAGTCCTGAGTCCTTGAACAACGGATCCCACAATCCATGGCTCTTGGATCAAGATAATGTCTTTCCCGTTTATTGCCAGACGGAGAAGAAGTGAAGCCGAGGCCTTTATGGAGTGTCATAGATTAATCTATACTAGCTGCAGCAATTTGGCTACAAATACTGTTTTGTTCTGATCCTCTGAGTCTGAGGATGAACCCAAGAATTCGTCTTCGGTCAGAAGAATCATGTTTAGATCGTCCTTAGTCTCCATTAAGGATGGACTGTCTTCGACTTTCTTAGAGGCTGGAGTCGTGATTGGAGAGGGTATGGGCGCATCGTCACCCTCTGTTGGTAGAGAAGACGACATCCCAGGCCCACTTACCACGAATTCACCTTCGGTTGTCGTAGGAGGCCCGCTATCCACGTTAACCTCATCTTTTTTATAAATACGAATTTTTATGGATTCGAAGCCATAGGTTATAGAGCCATTGGTCAGCGGTAGAGGAGCCAAGGATTCGTTATTCAGTACTACAAGTGCACTCCTATAAAGACTCTTCACTTTGTTTAGCTTGGCTATCTTCAAGGAAGGGATGGTTTACAAACTTTGATCATCTCGAGAATGCCCTTGATACCTGCAAGTTCGATTGGAATCCAAATTGGGGTTTTAAGTCTGCTAGAAAAGTCTTAATTAGCGACAACCTCGAGCTTCGCACCTGGCCAAACTTCACCTAACCGGCTGACAATGAGCTTGTTTAAGTCACAAGACCTCTGGTCGTCACAAACCATGAGTTTGACATGACCCTGATGCCAACCTCCATCTTCAGCTCTCTCAAAATGCTTAAAAAGCCATCCCAGAGCTTAACCTTAACCAGCTGCCAACGATCAGCCGATATTGGGCCATCATTATCACTCCTTTCAATGACCGCAACCAGGACTTTGCCCTTCTTGACGTCACTGAAGCTGGCTTCTTTCCTGATGGGATGAAGGGGAGTGCTGGTGTTGTGCACACGAGGCCATTTCAGTGTCGGTATGGCCCCCTCAAGAGACCTTTTATGTTTAGTCGTAGTCTTTATTGGTCCTTGTTGCAGCAAGAGCACTGTTAGCCCTTTAGCTGGTTAGCTGCGGTGTCCTTTTAATGCACCAGAGGTCTTTAAGATTTTCGCAGCTTGCCGCATTTGTCTATATAGGTGTTTTGAGAGTTTCCCCTTTCATTTCTGGATGTACTCTCATTGGTAGTGGTAGGGCCATTATTCACAACCCTGCCACTTCTTCGATTAGGTATCGCTACCTTCCTACTCTCGTTGCTACCAACCTCAGAGGATGGTCTATGGGTTGCCATTACTTCCTTCTCTGTTGGATTGTATGCCTTGTTTAATTGGGAAGGGGTGATGATTCTGGAAAGGTATAGGGATACGTCCTTTAGTTTCAGGACTCATCTGGAAAAAATTCTCGAGAATCATTGACCTTACTCAGCTTCTACAACTCGACAAGTTCGACGTTCACGTAGTAATGAACTTTAATAATTCTGAAACATTCTTTAGGTGATTATTATCAACCGTCGTTTTACTATCAAAAGATAAAAAGTACGTATACGCCTTAGTGCACCACCTTATATTGACTGTTTCAGCTCCATTCTGAGAGAGAATTTGAATACAAGGTTTATGGAACCATTTTGTGGCCACTGTTAATACATTTAAGTGACATTAAACCGAGTTGATATTAATAAAACCATGAATTATTTTAATTTATGCAGAAATTAATAGTTCGGGAATAATAGCTAAAAGAAAACGATAACCTTCAAACAATTAAAATATGAAACTTTATGATTGGAATCGACACACATTTAAACCCTTTATAATGAGCAAAAGTCTAGACACTTTTACGGGTAGTTTGAGTTTGTGGTATAGATGTGGTTGTGTTGGAGGGGGAAGTGCAAAGTTTATTATATTAATTTTGGTACAAAATAACCACATGGCAACTTAGAATTCTAAGTTTACCAAAACTGATATAAAACGTCAGACAATTGTACTCTTAAATGTCATCTGAAACATTTTCCTGGATAAATAAACCTATTATTGAAAAATAAATTATTTTGTTTACTAATTTCAAGTTCATACTTGGAAAAGTCACACATTTTTCTTATGCCAATCTTTGAATTGAGGCAAATTCTGTTTCATGTTCCTACTCTTAAGGTGATGTTTTTTATTTAAGAAAATCAATAAATTCCTTTCGGATAACATATTTTTTAAATTTTGATTTTTATAAACAAGTGTCTAAGCTTTGGATTAAATAAAAGAATTTTAATTGAGAACACATGTACTCAGTACATACACTTTGAGTTCTCGTGTTTTTATATCAAAAAATTTTCGACAATAATTTTTCTTCCGACAAAAAAAAAATTAAAAATACAATCTTCTCACGATTAATATCCACCCACAAAATACCATCAGAACAGTCACATTAAAATTTTTCATTTTTCACCGTGGGAAAAAACTTAAGTATCTTAAAATTAATTTTATATTTTGTTCCAAAAAAAATGAAAAATAATTTTAATTTTAATGTCAAAGACAACGTCTCTCGAAATAGTTTGCCAAAAAATAGAAAATCTAAATAAATAAAAATAAAACAAAAACAGAAAATCCAAAACAAAACTAAATAAGCATTGCAACTTGCGTCAAACAACAAAAGTGCACATTTGTTAAGAACAAAATTGCATCTCCCAGTTTTATTTGTTCTATTTCATCCCCTTTCAGTAAAATTTGTTTTGGGGGTTAAGGTTAACGTAGACGCCTTTCAGTGATGTTGATCACAGAAACTGATGTATGAATTAGACGCCAACGCCAACGCTAACAACAAAGACAACAAACGACGACGAAGACGACGCCATCCACCACTATCAACCGCTCTAAACGACAACAACAACCACGACCGTGAGTGCCAAAGAAGAGTCTCTCAGTGGTTGTTGCATGCGGCTTCCGTATGTTGGCAACATGATTCGTCTCGCATAGTTTGTTGCAAACTATGTATTTTAGCAGAAATTAAATAAAACAAGTAAAACAAATATAACGGAAAAAATCTCGGATACCTCCTTTTGATTGAATCGGCCGATTTCGATTCCGATCATGCTTCTCGTGAATGCTTTTCCATTTGTTCGAAAACTTAGGGATCTGTTTTATTTATTTATTTCGGTTCTTTTTTTGATTTTTCTTTTGAGGACTCATGCATCTTAATTGATTGAGTTGAGAGATATTTGTAGCTCAAAATTTTCCATTAATGACTATTCGATGTATCATCTCAATTGTCTGCCAAAATTTAAAGACACTCGCAATGATCGCGCTGTGATGGCGTTCATTGATGATGAATTAAACGAAAGAGGGGTCATGGCTTCTTATTTTTTTGTTTTATAAAAGAATCTTGACTCTTGATTAAACAATTTATGCAACAAAAAAAAAGTATTGAAATAAGACATCACAGAGAAGATAATAAAATGTTTTAGATATTGATAAAATGCTTTAAGAAATACCGACAGAACATTTTAATTAAACATTTTTAGCGCCTTATAAAGAATGGTTTAAAAATATATAAATAAATATTTTTAGAAGGTTTAATTTAGTTTAATATTTGGTGACATAGCCGCATATCAAAGACTGGAAAAAATACAATAGCTTCACATTTCTCTTTCAACTATCTGTGTGAATTGTACTGTCTTATTTAAAGCCTTAGTAGTTGTCCCTCAAGCAACAATAATATTAAAGCTTACACTGTTTTTTTTGTTTCGGATTAATCCATGGGTGGATGGACACAAAAGAGGCCAGGCAGTCTTTGAAGTGTTAAAACAAATTGTAAATAACTGGAGTTGTAGTCAAACCAATTTAATAAAAAAGAGGCTGGGATGCGACCCACACTAATAACTTCCCATCCCGTCTGTCGGTTTGTCTTGCTTAAAAGTTTGTCTATATGTACTCGTATCAATTTTTACCAAATTTGCGTACTATTTTTTGTAGGTTTTAATTTTTATGAAAAAACCGACTGTTGGATTTTTATATAAAAATTACTGAATATTGAAAACAATATTTTCTCTGAAATAAAATAAGTTTGAAGCCAATATTTTTAATTTTTGAAAAGCTATTTGAGCCGAAAGTAAATTTTTACCAAGTTTTAGTATTGTTTTTTTTTAGAGTTTTATTTTTTGTAAAAAAAACTGTCAATTCGAATTTTTTAAAAATTTTACCAAATGTTAAAAATAATATTTCTTATAACATAAAATTAGATTGAAGCCAATATTTAAAATTTTTGAAGAGATATTTGATTCGAAAATCAATTTTTACCAACTTTTATACATGTTTTTTAGGTTTCTATTTTTTGTAAGAAACTGTTAATTTGATTTTTCTCAAAATTTGTCCCAATATTCAAAACAATATTAATTATAAGAAAAAATTAGTTAGAACCTATTATCTCAAAATTTTTAAAAGATATTTGAGTCGAAAATCAATTTTTACCAACTTTTGTTAATTTTTTTTTCGGTTTTTAATTTTTTATAAAAAAACTGTCTGTTCGATTTTTTTCAAACTTTAACTAAATGTTAACAACAAGATTTTTTGAAAGATAAAAGTAAATTAAAGCCAATATCTCAAAGTTTTAAAAAGATATTTGAGTCGAAAATCAATTTTTACCAACTTTTATACATTTTTTTTAGGTTTTTATTTTTTGTAAAAAAACTGGCAATTCGATTTTTCTCAACATTTTTCAAAATGTTGAAAACAATATTTCTTATAAGATTAAATAAGCTTAAAGCCTTAATTTCAAATTTTTGAAAAGATATTTGAATCGATATTCAATTATTACGAACTTTGAGTAATGTTTTTTTTAGATTTTTATTTTTTTTTTTTAATCTGTCAATTCGATTTTTCTCAAAATTTTATCAGATATCAAAAACATTATTCCTCGTTACAGAAAATTGTTTTAGAGATGAAATCATATTTCAGACAAAAAATTTTGGAGTTGACAAATTTTTTGTTTTCAGTTTTATTGATTTATAAAAAAACCGTTAAATTGTTTTTTTTTTTTTCAAAAATATACCTGATTGGTATCACGTTACAATATATTATATAAAATTTAGTTCAAGTCTCTAGCGGTTATGGTTCGTAAGATATTTAGGGTTAAAAAAATGTTCACCTTTTTTTCAAACTGCTATGGTAAAAAAAACCACCCACGCAATTTTCTTGAGAGCCCTTTCTGCATCTTTCTGCCTTATTATCTGTATAACAAAATTTATTTGAAGTTTATATCTCTTCTGGTTCTTGAGCTATGGAGGACGAAAAAAACTTCGCGAACGTACGGACGTACGAATGTACGTACACACGCACGCACAGACATCTTTCTACAAATCTTTTATTTCGACTCTAGGGACCTTGAAACTTCGAGAAATGTCAAAAATTTCAATTTGACAAATCGGACCCATTACAATAACTTCCTATGGGAAGTTAAAAGAAGCGTATACGCACTGTTTGCCAGTTAATTAAATTTAATTTAGATTACAACATTTTTGAAGCGAATTAGCAAGTATCATATTTGTCCATTACATAAAACAGCTCAAAATTTAATTTTGTACACATAATATTGGGGTTTCCAATGAGAGGTTTAATATTGATATATACAAAAGGACTAATTTTATTTTAAAAGAAACCAATGTGGAAGTTTACTTTATTCTAAAAAGAATGTTATTTAATTGACTGCTTAGTAACCACTATAGCTATGTATGCAGCAGCATATATTTCCATCTTTAAGAAATTTAAATTTCCTTCTTTCTCGTGCTCCAAAAGAAGAAAGATCTTGAGAACCAATTATAAGTTAATATTCGGAAAATCATAACAATTCTTATAAAATAGATTTTTGTGTGTATTGTGCAATTTTTAGTAATAACGTAAATTTGTATTGTCAAATGATAAAAGATGACACCTTTAAAAGTGATATTTGCCGAAGAAGCGGGCTATCAAAACGAAACCTCTTATTGGAAAACGTAAATTTGATACTGAAAATTAACAGTTTTCAAGAATTTGAACTATAAAACGTGATTTTGTTCATACTTTTACAGTTATATGGTATAAAACTACCTATAAGTCATGTGTTATGCCAAATCCATATGGATATGAAGAATTATACCGTTTAACAACGAAGCAAAAATCTTCGTCTTTTCAGCCTTTCAAAAATTCAAATTAAAACAATTTGACTTTCTTTATTTTCAAGAAGAAAACAAAATCGTGTAATATAGCCGTTATTATGATCAAGTTATTGTCACTAATTTATAATGAACACATCATATGCATACAATATTAAATTCTATTCCTAATAAATTGTTCAAATAAATTCTTAAAGAAAAGTTGATTGAATTTACCTACTGCAATATAGTATTACCCATAATACATTCAAATTAATTTGAATTATTAATATGGGTTTGGGGCTTGAAAAAATTGTTATAAGTAAAAATACTCATACAAAATATTCAAATTGACATTTTTAATAACTTAATTGAATTAAAGATTTCTGAACATTTTTTTTTTAATGTCACAAAGTAATTTCTAAATCCTTGCACTTCAACCTTTTCCAAGGCAATTTAAATGAATTATTCTACTTTGTAGATTCTGAGGAATCTTCAGTCGGTTCAATCGAATAAATTAATGGAAATTGTATTAATCAATAAGAGAAAATCGTTATATCAGTGACACCTAGTTTTATGAAGTAAAATTAATTTTTCCCATAGACTCATCATCGGAATTGAAATGACCTAAGAACAGCCCACTATGGATTTGTTTTTTTTTTAATTCCATGAAACTTAGTTTAAGAATATTATTCATCATATGATGTACACTTGAATGTTTACTATAATTATTCTAAATACGTATGATGTATACAACATTATTGACTGAAATTATAATTGCAGACAATAATTTAAGAAATACAAAAATATCTCAGACAGTAATTGAAGTAATGCCGCGTCAATTGCGCCGCCACCGCCGCCGCCGCTACCTACCGATAAAATAATTATTATTTCAATTGCATAACTACATTCAACTAATGAGAATACTAATTAAATTACATTTTTATCTTATTTAAGTACCAATCCATCCATTTTACAGATACCTATAGATTGAATTTTCTGAATAAATTTAATATTATTTCACATTTGAATTAGTAATAAATAGCAATTTAATGTCGTAATGAATGAAAAAGGATTTTCATTGCAAGGTGTGCAGTGCAAGCTAAAAAAGTGAAGACAAAAAATCTCCTCCACACGAATAAATAAACTTAACTTCCCCATTTACGTCAAGTAATAAGTCAAGTGCAGCAGCAACAGCAATTGACAGTGAATATCTGTTTCTGTATATTAATTGAAAAGTTCTGTCTCATTCAAAAAATTTAAAATTCATAGATACAATTCTATTTTTATAGCTTGAGTTCGAGTGGTGTTGCGAACCTTTTAATTCTCATACTGAAGTTTTGACCACAATTTAATGAAAATATTTTATTCTACTGCGTTTCTGTCACGTCATTCATTGCTAATTTTAACTTTTTTTTTGTATCCAATTGATAACTCAGTAGTTGAAATGAAGTAAAGTGGACACGTGATGGAAAATGTTGTGCCGCCTATCACCCAACATTCAAACACGAGATATATACACATGTTTATACTCTCACGCATAGATACATATATTTAGATACACTGAATTCTGCTATAAACATGAGAATTGAGCGTGCAGCAGGGTAGAAATTACTTTGATTCATGTTTATCCATAATATTTATAGATTGATAGTTTTAGAATGACAGAGCGAAGGTGGGAAAGTCTAGAAGGAAACCGACCACTATTTAAAAGCTTTTTTATAGAAACTCAACTAAATACGACGTAACTCCTTACAAGAAAAAGTTGTCATAGTTCACACAGTAAGTGGGAAACCTGGAAGTAATTTTATTACGTAAGTTCAACCAAAACATGTTTATTTTATGTATCAACATTTTTTTTAAATAGTGCAATCAATAAAATTTTATTTCAAATCTGGAGTTATAAATATGTATACAGTATACAAATTCATCAACATGAATCCAGACACGTAGAAGTTGAAAGGACTCAAATATATTTTTGATTGTATTTATTTTTTGTTGCCACTTTATAGCATCATAATACATACATATGTACATACTAGTACATGTCTCGTATCGTAAAACCACATGAGAAAATATATACAAAAAATTAGTATACAAGGATGGCGTCATCGTAATGTTTAAGTTCTTTTATTCGTTTTCCTTTGTTTTTTTTCTTTAGTTTATTCTGAACGAAGAAGTGAAAGTGGAAATTTTATTTCCGATACGGAAGCCAAAACAGATAATATCCTTGGTTCTATTTCCTTTTTAATTAAAGCACACAGCCTTCGAGAATAATAAGGTTTAATCATGGTCAATATCCAAAATCGATTCAAGTTAAATAAAAGCAATTAGGTAGTTAGGTTTCTTTTTTCTTCTTACAAAAAATATGAGTAGATACAAAATTCAATGATAATTCGTTAAAATTAAAGCAGGCATAATTAGACACCTTTTAAATAGTTAAATGAAGCTTAACAGTAGTATATCCAAATCTAAAGTAAGATAATATTAAATTTAGAAAGAAACACTAGAAGTTTGTGTTTTAGGAATACATTTTCGAAAACTTAAAAAAAAAATTAGAATTCTATTTTTCCAAAAAAATGATTAAAAATATACTTTATTGCAAACACTAAAAATGAGTTTTAAAATAAAAATGAAAACTAAAATTTAAAAAAGAGACTTTTTATTTGTATTCTTTTATTTTTTCGAGATAAGACAAACATTTTTTTATATAGAAATGCGAGATGCATATATTTAAAAATTGGAGTTAAATCTGCCTTCCTTCGGGATATCAAAGGCATACAAAATTAAATAAGCATTATTTCATTTTTATTTCATAAAATTCACCACTAATATATGTTTTTCACATGATATTTAAAGCAATTTATTTTACTTACAAATTTTTGTTTTTGACTATCAATTGATTTTTTTTATAAATTTTTAAAAACAACAAAACATGTTTCTTCGTATTCAAAAACTATTCTGCAGTAAACACTTTTTTTATAGATGCTTTACATAAAAATAGTTACTAAAATAGTTGTTTAGTTACAATAAAACCCGCTTAAGAAAAACTAAGATTCAAAATGTTAGTTTAGTTTATTCATCAAACAAAGTTACAATAGGTACTTTAGTGATTACTATAAAATATAATACATACAATTTAAAATTTTAAACATTACCAGCAGCAAAGTTATTTAGAATAAACAATAAATTTGATTAAAATCAATAACTAATAACATTGAAATCAATCATGTTGCAAACAGTATTTGATTTTTCTTAAACAACTGGATATTGGTTCATTGGAAGCATACACAGTTCTATGATATGGAACATTAAAAAACGGTTGGTTTCTAAGCAATCTCGCAGAAACATTAATCCCAATTAGAGATAAAATTTGTGAACAATCAATATGAGTTGCTACTATGTCACGAATGAACATAACCTCTGTGAACTTTCTACTAATGTTAAGAGGCAAAATACCAAGTACTTTACACCTCGTTTCATAGATAGGAAGATCTATGTCCCTGTGAAGTCTTTTCACTACAACTCTCCCAAATCGTTTTTGGATCTTTTCGATTCTAAGTTAATGAAGAAAATATGAAGGATTCCAGATTACACTGCCGTATTCAAGATTACACCTTACAAACACAAAATATGAAACTTAACATTGAACTGCCTTTAGCAACTAAAAAATCTATATGCTTTCCAAAGTCAAGTTTTTTGTCAAAAACCACACCAAGGTCTTTTTAAAAGATTATAACGGAGAGTGGCATATGATTGATTTTATAGATAAAATTAATTGAACAACGGTTTGGAGAAAACTTTGGCTTTGGCATTTGGAAATGTTCAAATGTGAATAGTTAGCTAAACACCAGTTCGATAAAAGATCAAGATCTTGTTGCAGAAGAAAACAATCATGTTCAGATTTTATACAACGAAATACCTTAAGATGATTGGCGTACATCAAGCACTTTGAATTTAAAAACGTATCATAAATATCGTTTATAAACAACAAAAAAAGAAGAGGACCAAGATGGCTTCCTTTCGGGACACCAAAAAGCTTTAGAAAAGTCAGTATAGACAACATCATACTGCTAACCTTTCTCAAGGGTATTCAAGACTAAATTACTAAAAAAAGTGAGGTTAGTTGCAATGGATCTAAAAAAACCATGTCGGTATGGTAAAATCATTGCTTTAAGAGAAGGAGTTAATTTGTCATAGACTTACTTTTCAAAAAATTTGGGAATCGAGCAATTTTACAAATTAAACGATAGTTTAATACATCTTGCCTACCATCCTTTTGTAAAAAGGTGTGATTGTTGATCGTTTCCCAGTATTTAGAAACTCGCCATGTTCAATTGAACGATTAAAAATAATTTTTAAAGGAACAGCCCATGCATTAGCAAACATTCGTAAAATTATTGGTGATATTCCATCAATATCACGCCGCTTATCACCCTTAGGCTTAGACAATGTAACTCAATCTCAGAAGTGGAAATAAAAACTTTATCTGAATTACTTTTTTCATTTTGTTGGTTTTTTTCTTAAAATTTTCGACACAAAAATATAAAATTTTTAGTTACTATGAAACCCGTTTAATAAAAACACCTGATTATTTTCATTGAAAAAAGCTCACTTGAGCAGAATAGAACAATTTTATTAGATACTTTCATTTTTCTTAATGAAGTAATATTATTAGTTTTATTTAATTGTTATTTTTAATAATTTAAATTTTTGTGTTATAATTGTTTTATATTACACCAAAAAAATTTGTTTTTTTAATTTTAAATAGAATTTCCAAAAGAACCGAAGTTAAATTTGTGTCGCTTATGGACACTTTTTTAGTGAGTTTTAAGAGGGATGAGTTATAGTTTAGCCCCACTTAAATGAAACAAAGTTTGTAAAATTTTCGAATTTGTCTTCTGAATGTCATAAATAAACCTTCTAAATATCTTAAATTAAAGTAGTTGTACTAATAGTTTACTTATATTGTCTCATTCATTTTTTTTGATGTGAAGGCTTAATTGAAAACCCATTAAGATAATTTTATTTTCCTTAGAAATTTAGACTTATTTACCCATTCTTAGTTAAACTTTAAACAACATTGCTTATCTTTATGCCTTTGCCTTGATTTACAAAAAGTTCAAATCATTTGAAACCTTTAAAAACGTTTTCCTCTTAGAGGAATTTATCTACCAACTTGTTACTGACCTTGCACCTGAAAAAGTTTCATACAATCGAACAATCGTGTTTGATCATGCATATTGGCTTTCTGAATCCATTAATTTTCAAGGTAAAAGAAAATAGTTTCACAATTACTTCTAACAGTTTTTTTTTTGTTGGAAACCAAAAACTTAATTAGCTTCAGAAATGCAAAAAGTTGGAAATTTTCAGTGTACCTTATTTATTGGCGCCATATGAACCAATTATTTTAAACAAATAAAAATAAGTTTGATATTGGCTATTTTTTTACTGTTATTTGATCTTATAATAATTTATGTAGATTTCAGCAGAAATAAATATGCATGTGCCAAACGTGTGTTCACTTTAAATATGTCTGACCAGACGTTTGACTTATATTTCTTTTTCTCCCTTCCCTTTATGGGATATGAAGTAGTTTTGAATAATTATTATTAAAAGACAAGGTTTAAAAAAGGGTGTGCTATATAAAATTATATTATTCTTAACTTTGAACTGTGGGACAAAATTATAGGCATTATGGGAATAATTTGAAATCGTATTTTTTTTACGAAATTCTGCCTTGAGGGATACAAAAATACCCAATATAATATTTACAATGGTTTCAGCAGTTCAAGTCTATTAAAATTAAACATACAGAGGAGTTTTTATCGTAATAAAAAAATCCTAAAATCCTTGGATTTTAAACTTAAAAACATTACTGGAGTTATTTTTTTGTTAGGGAAAATTGTAATTTCACAAAATGAAAATATGTATCGTTTTTAAAGGTTCCTATGGAATCTAAATCCATGGATTCTTAAAGAGATTTTTGTTTTATGTATAAGTACGTTCGGGCGTTATTCATATATCAAAAACCATCAAAAGTATTAACTTTTTTTAGAAATAACATCAAGATGTACAGAAAAGATTTCCAATTAAATCCGTTCAGTGGTTTTTTATACCTAATACTATTTAAAATAAAAAAAATAAAAATGTAGTTGGTCCCAAATGCTGCTATCGTCTTGAATTAAATTTTACAGAGCACATTTTAATCAACTACACAATAAGTACGCATTTAAAAAAATGAAGAAAAACAATTTGTGAAGTAGAATTTGAAAAATAAAATGTAAATTGTTACACATTGTCAAACTGACAAAAAGATCTCAAAATTGGTAAATCTTGGAGGCAAAAATATGTTGACTTCAAACTTATTTAATTTTACGCAATATACTGTTTTTAACATAAGGTGAAATTTTGAGAAAAATTCAAATTTTAACAACGCCTCGACATCAATTCGTTATAAAATTGCAGTTTGTAAGATTCGAAACGTATCTTAGCTGTGGCTCTTCTTTAAAAATTTAGTATTCAGTCTGCAGACAGTATTTTGCCCCACTGTGAATATAGCTTTTTATTCGCGCATGGTTCGTCTACTCTGATGTTTAAACAGTCTATATGTGTTTATGGTCAAACATCAGCAATACAAAATAAAATAAAACAAAATACCCATAAAAATTGTAATTAAATTCAAACACACGACACAAGTTGATCATTTTATTTTTTGCTTCGTTTTCCTTTTTTTTCATTTACTGAACTCTTTTTTTTTTCTATCTTTCAGACCATTCCCGGACATCAGTAATATAAACCTTAAATAAATATGCGCAAACGTTTGAAGCTTATAATATTCTATCATATTCTGGAGGAACAAGAGGGAAAAGGGCAAGAACACAAATTCTACTGGGAATATTGGCCAAAGTGGGTTCTGACACTGAGTAGAGTAGAATACGTGTAGTGATGGAATTTTCCACTCCTTAACTTCTGTATGGGCAATTCTTTTGTTGAGCCGCGAAGAATTGAAGGCATAATTTGTTTGTATTTTTTTATTTTATGTTTTTGCAGCTGATTGGTGTTCTTTTTCTCAAGACATTCGATAGATTGAAATGAAATTATTTCAAATGAATAAATATGATATACTATATTTTAAAATTTGTATGGATGTTTTTTTAATGTGGGTAGTAGTCACACGGAAGATATGTAGTTGATGCATGAAGAATATATTAAGATATCAAATTAACTTGGTCTTATAAGGGAGTGGCAAGTTAGGACACTTAATAAATTCGAAATTGGGAAAATGCATTGATAAAATGGTATTTTAGTTAACTTCTTTAATCCCACTCGTATTGATTGAATTTTATTTTATGAAATGTAAATCCTTGAGTTAAGTTAGCTTTTGTATCTTCGCGAAAGTAATGTCAATAGCCAGCTGTTATTAAGTACTCTAAGAAATATTAAAGTTTCCAAGTTCTCTACTGGATTTTCATAGTATAGTCTGTACTGTATGCTTCTAGATCTTTTCATTCACAACTTCGATTAATGTTTTCTGGGGATTTTTTAAGTTCATGATTTGATTAAATTACAAATGTTACTTGTGACGAAAAAAATGGGACCGCTTAAATTTTCAAATGATATTTTTGTCATGATGTATAGAGATGTTTTTAAAAAATAAAATCAATAAAATAGTAACGGGTTACGAAATTTACTGTTTAAAAAGTATATGACTGGAATTTGACATTTGTAAAACTAAGTTCTTAAACCAATTTTTTTTTGTCAGTTGAAAGTCTGACATTTACAAAAATTGGATCGCTTAGCTAAGGCACAACTCATACAACTTGTTAAAACCTTCTACAAAAATAGTGATTTTGCAACAGCCACTTATTGTACTTTAAGGGGAGATTAACATAATCGTCCTACTACCCAAGCAATTGGCTAAATTGTGAAGAAATTTGTGGAAACTGGATTGGTTAAAGACAATGTAAGGCTTGTGTATCATTTCTCTCGTACTATTGAAAATATCACTGCTGTAATTGAAAGTGTTGCCGAAGGCCCGAATGGGTCGATTCCTCGTCGTTCTCAGGAATCAGGATTGTCTCCCGTATGGGACATTTTGCATTCAGATCTACACCTATGTATATCCATATTAAGTCCAGCTCACACAATCACTGAAGCCAGCTGACCATTCACAACATCGTAGATACGTCGAATGGGTGCTTCAACAACAGGCGATTTTTCAACAAAATTTACTTTAGCTACGAAGCACATTTCTCACTGGGTGAGTATGTTCATAAACAAAATTGTAGTACTTGGCGTTCTGAGAATCTTTAAGTATTTGAAGAGAAGACATTACATCCACAAAAAGTCACGGTTTGGTGCGCTCTTTGGTCCAGACGTGCGATTGGACCTTACTTCTTCGAAAATGGCGATTGAACGACTGTCACAGTCCATTTGGAGTGTTATCGTTATATTGTAACTGACTTTTTTTATTGCTCTCAATACAACTTGGAGAGTATGTATTTTAACAAGACGGTGCCACATGCCACACAACTCAAGCGAATATAGCGCAACTTTCCATTGAGGGCTTAGGGACGCAACCATTCCTGTGTGCGAGTAATGTTATCGTTCTATGCTCGAAGAAGAAAGTACGGATATATGGACGTTTAGAAAGCTTGAGAAAGTCTCTTGTTTTACGAAATTGCGCCCTTCAATAGTTTATATTCCTTATGTAACAAAATACAATGACTACAAAAGTTTGCACCTTCATAAAATTCAATAGAAACAAATTTTTTAAACAGTTTCAAATCTAAGCTTTTTGAATTTTGAAATTGTCATCTCATTAAAATATATAAACTTACAATATATTTAATTTCTATTTCTTTTTATAATTTGTTCACTATCAATATCAATCTTCAATTAAAAACTATAGTTAGTATATATGGAGATATCACCAAGGGGGCTCTTCAAACCCTTTAAGAATGTTCTAAAGTTGCATTGATTGTTTTTTTTTCTTCCTGATAACAGGTCATACGTTTATGTACATACACATTTAGAAAGCACCTCAACTAAATATTTTTCTTTAGTACTTATCATGCTTTTTATGAGTAAGGCTTCTATATAATTTAGAAAATAAATATAGGTACCTATTCATACTATCATCAACAGAGAAAAAAAAGACGATAAATAATGAACAGATTGTCCCCAGATAAGACCACCTTTTAGTGCAAAAATACTTGCCACTCTCATAAGTCATAATATTCTTTCCATATGAACAACACAATCAAGTTATTTCCGGAATTAATAGATGGCAATTTGTTAATCAAATAATTACTACCATCACGCCTACGATTTCATGCTTATTCTCTTACCCTATCTCACCCCTAGGCCACTCATTTTATTGACTTTGTTCGTAATTTTTTTTATTTTTCCATTCAGAAAATATGAATCAGTTGAGGTATTGGAGGTATTTGGTTATCATAAACGCAAAGCAAAAGATAAGAGATAAAAATAAGAATGAATATATATTTTTCTTTTAAAAAAGGTGTAAATGTATATAGTATACGTACACTAAAAAAAAAAACTACGATAACGGTAATTAATTTTGCGAAAAGATTTTGCACTTATGAAAAAAAAAGAATATCTTTGACTTTTTTACGACGTAATTTCTTTTTACTAATTATACAAAGTATACAAAGTTAAGAGAAAATATTTGTTTAAATTTACAGACGATGAATAATATTTTGTATTAATTATTTCAATCATGATTTTTATGACCAAAATTGAATTATTTTTGGCTTTCAAGGCAGAAAGAAAATGTAATGGAAAAATATCTCTTGTAAAATTAATTTTTAAATGTTGTTCTTACGAACAAAAAACTATCTATAGAGATATACTTTAATTTGTGAATGCGAAGCACACAGATAACTTTCCATCCGATTTGTTTTAAAAGTTTGTAGGTTTTCGTGTTTTGTTAAAAAAATTGTGAGTTGAAGTTTAAAAATTACCAACAATATTTTGCATATGATGGAATAGTTTGATTTGGAAATCTATTTTTGTTAACGAGATTCTTAGTGTAAAACCAATTTTATTAGCATTTCTTAAAAGTTTTTACTTCTTATACAGTGTCCGGCAAAAAGATCTCATATATTTTAAAAAGCAATGACAAATAAATAAACAATTTAACAAAAAAAATTGTTAATATTTTTAAATTAAATACTATGCCATTATACTTGGTTACATAATTACTTAGTTTTAAACATTACCATTTTATCTATAAATAGTTTTAAATATAAAAAAATATGGGAATTTTTTTTTGCCGGGCCCTGTATTAAAAAATACAATTTGGATGAATAAAATATTAATTTGAAGTCAATGGGTTCTATTATTCTAAAGATATCGAAAACCGAACATGAGTTATTACCAATTTTGCGTACTATTTTTTGAAGATTTTTATTTGTATGAAAAAAAAAATAGTTCGAAGCCAAAATTAATTTTCACTAAGTTTTAGTACCTATTGTTTTTATTTTTTGCAAAAAAAAATTGTCAATATTTCTTATAAAATCAAATTTTTTAAAAGATATTTGAGAAGATGAGTAGAAACTTACTTAAGCTTCAAATCTTACCAACTTTTCGTAATGTTGTGTTTTGGTTCTTATTTTTTGTAAAAAAGCCACCAATTTAATTTGTATCAAAATTTTGAATAAATGAATGTTGAAAACTTTATTTTTTGTAAGATAAAATTAACTGAAACCAAAATCTCAAATTAAAAAAAAAATATTTGAGTCGAAAATCAATTTTTACCAACTTTTAATAATTGTTTTTTTTTTAGTTTTAATTTTTTTTGTAAGAAAAAACTGTGTATTCGATTTTTATCAAAATTGTACCGAATGTTGAAAACAATGTTTTCGAAAGATGAAATTAGTAAGAAGACATAACCTCAAATTTTTGAAAGACATTTGAGTCGAAAATCATATTTTACCAACTTTGAGTAATGTTTATTACTTTATTTTTTGTTGCAAGACATTATTTTGGAGATAAAATCGTGTTTTGTTCGTAAAATTTTCAAGGTGACGAATGCTTATTTTTTTTATTTTTCAGTGTTTTTTAATTTTTAAAACGAGAACAGGTGATTCGATTCATTCTGCATTATTATCGGTATAAAAAAATGTATTTGAAGTCGATATCTCTACTGATTCTTGAGCTATGGACGATGAAAAAATGTCTCGCATTTGCGGACTGTCTCTAAAAAATCATTTATTTCGACTCTAGGTACCTTGAAAATGCCAACATTTTCAGTTCGAAAAATCGGAACGATTGCAATAACTTCTTATTCCTAAGTTTAAAAAAAAATTTACACAAAAATGTATCGGAAATTGCTGTGCTTAGATCATTAGGACAACATTTTTAAGAAGGAAATTGTTAGAAAACGAAAACCATTAATTTCGCCAAAGAACCAACATGACCTTCAAATGTAATTAGATTAATTAAAACGAAATACCAACTACTGTTTTTTCGTTTTTTTAATTTTTTTTTTAACTTCAAATCATTTTATGTTTTCAACTTAATAAATCGATTTAATATTAACAAAACAGTATATTTTTTTCATTGAAATATTAGTCAATAGAAATTTGTATTCAATCAAAAGAAACCCAAAAAGATGCAATTGGACAGTGTTTGTCGTACCTTAAATAAGCTTATTTTTACAACGGAACATGATATGAGCAATATCAACCAAACTCTGAAAGAGAAACGACATACCTTGACTCTTTTATAACTAATTTTCGTAGAAAAAACATTTAAGCTTGGAAAATAATACAATATTTGTAGGTTTTCTTATTAATTTTAAGACTACAAAGACTTCAAATCAGTGCAAAAAGTTTGAAACGATTGCAATCAACTTCTTACTGTTAAAAAAATGACAGAAAAATTAATACAATATTTTGAATACAAAATAACAGGCAACTAAATAGTTTTAATACACAATCTCCTTTATGGTTTTCAAAGATTTTATTCAAAAAAGTATTTCGTTCATAAAATTTTGAATTCTTCCAAACTGAACAGGGTACGAAGTCTAAACTTGAAAGGTCCAATTTAACAAATTTCACAAGTGAGCAACGAAAATCGAAACTTCTGCCTGAACTTTAATTCCATAAAACCTAAAATGTATGCTATGTGAAGTATGTATGTATGTAGTTCTTCATGTAACATAAAAAAATCTTTTGATTTATTTGCTGCAGAATTATGTTTCAAATTTGGACAAGACATGAAGCCAACGTACGATAAGTTCGTTGTATCAAAAAGCCTAAATGAAAATTAATCTTTACACAAGTGTACTTACAAACAACTTTAAAAATGACTTGAGATATTTGCATTTAGTTTAAATATTTAAGTCGTAGGATTATTTTTGCTAAGTGCTACTTAAATAATTAACATATTATTACGTCAGTACGTTTACTTAAGATAATAATATTCATTCTAATTTTATTACTTCCAAATTATATTTTAAGAAAAATGTAATAAAAACATGACGTAGTTGATTTGTAAAGAGGAAATGACTTTGCAAAAAAATGCAAGAAATATTTAAATAAAATTTATAATTTCCATTCGTTTTACGAACAATAAGTAAAATTTGTAGGTAATGAAGATTGATCAATTTTATACTTTTCTGAGGCTTATTTTTCATGCGCACGAGCCTTAATTAATAAAATTGATAAATAAATTATATTTACTCCACGACTCTTCCTTAAATTGTTTTAATCAATTTTTCTAGTTTAATGCTGTTTATCAATTAAAGGTCTCGTCAGAATTATTTAACTTTTACTAAATTCAGAACATGAAATCATTGATTGATTGCAATAGAAATCTATGGAAAATAACTGAATAAATATCAAACATTATGATAAATAAAACCGACAATAGACAATATTATGGAATGGTAATTAATATAACCTTGATAAAATTATCCAATAAATATGTATGTCTAGTCTGGAGTTATTTTTCCTCCACACTTTGAATTGATATCCCTTGCAAAGCTCAATGGAACGAAATCAGTTTAAGCTTGTTAGAATTGCAGTTTGTTAAGCAAAAAAAATAGCTGGACAAATTTGATTGAGAAAAAAACACTCAGAGGGAATGTATCTCTTTGTCAATTTTTCTGTAATGTTTTTTAAATGATTTAATGCTTGAAATTTCTATTTCAATAGGTGATTTCTCATACGTCAAATCAAAATTATTTTAAGGTAAGTGCAACCATTGTATTGATGAACAGTAAAACCCGGATGAGTGCCTCACCTTAAATGCCCCATTTTAATAGGAAATAATGTGTGCAAGGCAGTTATAAGAGAAACGATAAGTACTCGTACTTCTCCCTGTGTTAAATTAAAACAAATTATATAAAAATGGTTTCCATACAACAAAGTTATAAAAGTTATAGAGGAAAAGACATTTTTTTTCTTTTTTTTCAGCTGATTTTGAATGTGTAATTAAAAGAAGTTTTTGAAAGGAAAATTCGCTGAAATTGTACAAAATTAAAGGCACTTGAGCGTTAAAAGTCCTTAACCGGAAGTTGAATACAATATGAGTCTAATTTAAAAAAAGACTCAAAAACAAGAATTTTGTTAAATGGGCAAGTCACTTATCTGGGATTTACTGTACCTGCAATTTTCATTGCTTCAAATTATGTTGCAAATAATATGACTAACGTAGTTCATTGAAAATATAAGACAATTTAAATACCTTAGACTATAATGTTTAGTTTTTATTGGAAGTTAATATTTGTATATTATTTTATTGTATTGAAAACGGTTTATTCGATTTTGATGAAAAATGACTTGAGATATTTGCATTTAGTTTAAATATTTAAGTCGTAGGATTATTTTTGCTAAGTGCTACTTAAATAATTAACATATTATTACGTCAGTACGTTTACTTAAGATAATAATATTCATTCTAATTTTATTACTTCCAAATTATATTTTAAGAAAAATGTAATAAAAACATGACGTAGTTGATTTGTAAAGAGGAAATGACTTTGCAAAAAAATGCAAGAAATATTTAAATAAAATTTATAATTTCCATTCGTTTTACGAACAATAAGTAAAATTTGTAGGTAATGAAGATTGATCAATTTTATACTTTTCTGAGGCTTATTTTTCATGCGCACGAGCCTTAATTAATAAAATTGATAAATAAATTATATTTACTCCACGACTCTTCCTTAAATTGTTTTAATCAATTTTTCTAGTTTAATGCTGTTTATCAATTAAAGGTCTCGTCAGAATTATTTAACTTTTACTAAATTCAGAACATGAAATCATTGATTGATTGCAATAGAAATCTATGGAAAATAACTGAATAAATATCAAACATTATGATAAATAAAACCGACAATAGACAATATTATGGAATGGTAATTAATATAACCTTGATAAAATTATCCAATAAATATGTATGTCTAGTCTGGAGTTATTTTTCCTCCACACTTTGAATTGATATCCCTTGCAAAGCTCAATGGAACGAAATCAGTTTAAGCTTGTTAGAATTGCAGTTTGTTAAGCAAAAAAAATAGCTGGACAAATTTGATTGAGAAAAAAACACTCAGAGGGAATGTATCTCTTTGTCAATTTTTCTGTAATGTTTTTTAAATGATTTAATGCTTGAAATTTCTATTTCAATAGGTGATTTCTCATACGTCAAATCAAAATTATTTTAAGGTAAGTGCAACCATTGTATTGATGAACAGTAAAACCCGGATGAGTGCCTCACCTTAAATGCCCCATTTTAATAGGAAATAATGTGTGCAAGGCAGTTATAAGAGAAACGATAAGTACTCGTACTTCTCCCTGTGTTAAATTAAAACAAATTATATAAAAATGGTTTCCATACAACAAAGTTATAAAAGTTATAGAGGAAAAGACATTTTTTTTCTTTTTTTTCAGCTGATTTTGAATGTGTAATTAAAAGAAGTTTTTGAAAGGAAAATTCGCTGAAATTGTACAAAATTAAAGGCACTTGAGCGTTAAAAGTCCTTAACCGGAAGTTGAATACAATATGAGTCTAATTTAAAAAAAGACTCAAAAACAAGAATTTTGTTAAATGGGCAAGTCACTTATCTGGGATTTACTGTACCTGCAATTTTCATTGCTTCAAATTATGTTGCAAATAATATGACTAACGTAGTTCATTGAAAATATAAGACAATTTAAATACCTTAGACTATAATGTTTAGTTTTTATTGGAAGTTAATATTTGTATATTATTTTATTGTATTGAAAACGGTTTATTCGATTTTGATGAAAAATTGAGTGTCTTAAAAATTTTAAAATTGATAAAAAGCTCTTAAAATATGTTTACTGAAATACTTTTATATTTCTATTGGAAGTTATTGTAATTAATTTAATGTTGTCGAGTTAAAATTTTGACATTTTCCCGCATTTTAAAATTCCTTAAGTATTAATTCAGAGTTTTAAGAAAGATTCCTCTATTATTGTGTAAGAACCAATACAGACATCGACTTTAAATATTTTTAGGAAAATTTAATCGAAAAGCAAAAGTAATTTAATAAAAATAGTCAAATAGCTTTTTTTGAAAATAAGTACGTACAGTTCTCTAGAAATTATTTAATAAAAAATTATTTTATTATGAAATAAATTTTCCTTGACAAAAATACCATCAATTAACAACAATAATATTCTTTAGTGGGTATTCCCATGCGAAATATGAATTATCTACCCTAAATCATTTTGTTTAAATACATATAATTAATTTTAAATATTTGTATTTACTACATTCAACTAATTTATAGATAGGTTTTTATTTTTTCCCAGCATTACTAATTACACTATATACGTACTCTATTTTTGTTCATAAACTAAATTAGTTGCGGCTTCATGAATTTCACAACCAATACCCAATATGTTTATAGAAAAATTAGATTTAATTAGATTTAAAACTCATTCAAATTCCTAGCAAAAAAAAACACATGATATGAATAAGTTCGATTCTATACTTATTTATGTACTTTTACGTAGAATGCCGATATTATTAGCAATTTTTAATATTCTAGGAAGCTCTTCAAAAAATAATGAAATACAAGAAAAAACTTTCAGTTCAACAAAAAAACATGACAACCTATCAAAACTTATAAAGACAAACATTTCAATGAAGATATCATATTATAATGAATCTAGAATATAGGACATAAAACCAAAACCACCTTCCCCCTTCACCCTCTTAACTAATAACCATTCATAAAGTACCTACTCAATCATGAAAGAAGTAAAAATATACAAAAAAAACAACAACAATAACAATAACCGCCACAAAATCCATTAGCAATTCAAATTTCACTGTCTATATTCTTTTTCTCGTTCTCCTTTAAATAAACCAAAACCCTCAAAGGTCGAAACTCTTTACAACAGAAACAAAAAAAAACAAGGACTTCATTCTTTCATAAAGCACAAATTATGTTCCCACATTTCGTCTTGTTCGATGAAAAAAAGAACAGAAAAGAAAAAACAATAGAAAGAATATCAAACAGAAAAAATATAATAAAATAAAAAGAAATAACCGCCTTTTAAGCTCCATTCATATTATAAAAAAAAGTAAGCACTAAAAACATAAATAAATAAATAAAATCAACGTCAAACCAATAAAATTTTCTTAAACGCAACCGCAAACCTTCTCTTTAATATATGTACGTAGTAATAATTTGCTTACAACCAACATTTTTCAGTTTACTTTTTTTCTTAATTTAGTTTTTTTACTTTTTTTGTAAATGATTGTTTTTTTTTATATTTCATTTCGACATGAGTGGAAAATTCCACTGGCAAATTTCAAGCTTAACTTCTATCTAGAACTATATTCTCAAATCACACACAAACACACACACTTAAATGTAAAAATATACACACTCTCAAACACACTTCACACGAATTGCACTTTTCATGAATAGAAGACGACAACTTCATATGGGATAGGTACTTAACGTATACAATTTTTCTAGATAGGGGTTGTTTTTTTTGCTGCCAAACATTTCGTCCAAAATAATTCATATCCCTAGTAACGGACAAACTTAATAAAAAGAAAAAAGAGAATGACATAATTGTATGTGGGAACATCGTCCTTTTTTGAAAGGATATTTATCACGCAACATTAGAAATAAACTCACGGTTGTTGTTTTTTTTTTAATTCAAAAGCCGCTATGTAATTATCTCAAAAACTCCAACACGAGTTTTGATAATATTTACATAGGTACACCACAGTCACGAAAGAGGTGATGATGGCAGGGAGAGTGGGGGTTGGGGGAGGGAAATGTCATGTTAAACTTAACAAACGAACAGAAAAATTTAAAATATTATGTCTACTCACGGTGTATTCTGTTGGCGCCAGAGGCGTTCTTGAGTTACTTTTGTGAAAACTCATTTTTCTTTCCAAAAGAGATTCAATCCACAGATAATTTTTAGGTTAGAAAATGTTGATAAAATTTAAGTATCCAAGCTTGAAATTTTAATTTCTATCACGGTAGGTTTATTTCTTCGACAAAAAATAAAACTTATTCAAAAAAATTAAGTACAAAACCGTAACGAGAACAAATCTCAAAAACTTTTCTAAAAATCGCGTTTCTTACTTCGAAAAATGTGTTTAAAAAAATATATACTTTCTTTATTTATTAATTTAATTAAAATTGAATATAAGACTTAATAAAAATAATTATTAAATTCCTATAAAATTAATTCAATAAAATAAAATCGTTATAAATATTTATATATATATTTTTCTTTTATTGTTCAAATTGAAACGTTGCGTTCAGTGTATATATGTTTTTTTTTTTGTTGTTTTAAACTTCGTTCGTGCAACACAACCGAACAGTTTGCAATTCAAAGCAAGAATGCCAACATTGCCGATTTGTTGGAGAAAAAATATCTGAAAATCATTCGCATAACATACTTAACTTGGTTTGGTATATTTGCTAGGTATACACTTCACAGTTGAAACATCACAGTGAAGTTACATAGTTTAGATACGTTTAGGTTCGGTTTTTGATTTTCGGTTCGGTTTCAGTTTGCTTTTGGTAAATGAATAAGATAGGTATAGTAGATAGATATATGAATTTAATGCGCGAAAGTGCTGCCGCCTGTATGCTGATGGCTGACTAATCAATTCCAGGCAACCATCAGCAGTAAATCTATGTATAAGCACCTATATACATTTTGGAATCTTTTTGTTTTCTGTTCGACTTGAACTTAGAGTTGAGAGAAGACTGTTTTGTTTTTATTTTATAAAATTTTAAATTCTTTTCTTATATAAATTTATAAAAAAAAATTGTGGATTTTTTAAACTGACTCAGACTGTGGTGTTCCTTTGTGTTTGATTCGGTTTGGTTCGGTTGATTGTGAATCTAGATACTTTTGTTTAGACGCAAATGCTTAGATGTATGTGTTTATATACATTTGTGCGCATGTGTTGTTTAGAAATAAAATATACAAAAAATATAAAAAGTATCTCAACAGAGTGCTATGAGTTTTTAGTTTCTTCGTTTTTTTTTTGTTTAGTTTGTTATAAGTTTATGAATATCTAACGAAGCATTAGTTTACGAATGTGGAAATGGAGAAATGCTTACTAATGCGTATAATCTTTATTTTAGCATGAAGTTTTTCTCTTTTGTTTATTGTTGTTGGTTTTCGTTTTTGTTGCATTTGGTAGGTGTTTATAATTTCTGTTTGCTCGCTTAGCTGAAGCTTAAAATCAGTTTAATTTTTTTTGTTTTCAATTGAATCTTTATTTTTTGTTGAGATTCATGCATCTGATACATTTTAAATGCACGTGGTTTGGTTGTTTTTTTTTGTATTATGTCAGTATTATAAAGGTCAGCATCAAAAAATTTGTATCTTGATTTTATCCCAGAGCATTATTATGATGATGATGATGAGATGGTATATTAAAAGTGTATCTCAACTTAAACAGCTGCTTTTTGTTTACAAACGATTATGTATTTACAAAATATCAACTTATCTATCTCTTTCATCTTACTATCTTTCTTGATATGTTTTTTTTTTAATTTGTGAATGAAATTTTGTTGGTTTATTTTGTACTTATCAATTTTGTTTACATAAATAGGTAGATAAATTATAAAATGTTTTTGTGTGTGTTTATTTTCTTATACTCTAATTTCGGTTGTGCTCTAAAGATAGAAAAAAAACACCCATCGAATGGAATATTTTTGGCTATCCCCAAAATATTTTGGTTTATTACTCTTTTTGGTGTTTTTTTTCCCTCTAATTTGAGTCATTATATAAGATGTTTCAAAAAAGAGTAATTTCATAAAGTTATTACAGAAAGAGAAGAAGAGTTTTTTCAGAATTTTTGGTTTCGATTATTTTGTCGTTATTGTTATTTTGTACATATAACAAGAGACGGTTTGAAAATGCATGCCAACACGTTCGTGTTGTTGATTGTAGTCAAGTTAAGCTCAGGTTTCCAAAACGAGTCGAATATAGTTCATTAAAAATGTGCCATTCCTATAGATACCACAAAAAACAAATAAGCGAATATACAATGTTTGTAATGAACGGGAGAGTTCAAAACATTCCCTTGGTAAAAAAAATGTTTATGTCTCTGTAATAAAATAAAACAAATCTTAATGCGCAAATGGTTTTTAGGGAAGTCAAAGTGCAATTTACACATTGTATTGTACTTAATTCTTTAATCAAAGGAGATTATTATAAATTTAGTTTTTTTTTTCAAAAAATAAAAAGATTTAATAGAAACAAAGACTATTCTCGATTTTCCCTTTTTCATTACATATTTGAACTATACAGCAATTTTTTGAAACTTTATCCATACCTTATCTGATCTTCATGGAATAAGGCTTTTTTTAATACCTCACAGCAGAATTACCGATGCTTCTAAACTTGGTTTTTCGATAGAGATTATTTTCCAAACTTAACCCAAATAAGCTCCAAAAATTTGATCATACAGTTTTTTTTAAAACGTTTTTCTCCAATTTTTTCACTTGTTCAATGTGAACATACAATTTTTAACTTCCTATAGGAAGTTATTGTAATGGGTCCGATTTGTCAATATGAAAATTTTGAAATTAAAAAAGTTAAAAAAGTCACAAAATTTCGTTTGTTTTTTAACTATAACAGTTTAAAAAAAAAGGTTAACATTTTGGTTAACCCTAAATATCTCATGAAGCAATGACGCTAGAGACTTATATTAAATGTTATATTTTATATAGTAACGTGATACCAACTAAGTATTTTTTTGCAAAAAAAATCCAGTTAACGGGTTTTTTTATGAATCAAAAACAAACAGTGAACAGTAAAATTTGTCACCTCGAAAATTTTACGACTTAAATATGATTTAATCTTCAAAACAATTGGAGAAACGAAAAATAATGCTTTTAACATCTAGTAAGATTTTGAGCAAAATCGAATTGACAGTTTTTTTATAAAAAAATAAAACTTCAAAAAAAAGAAAAACATTACTCAAAGTTGTTAACAGTTGAATTTCGACTCAAATGTCTTTTCAAAAATTTGAAATTATGGCTTTCAACTAATTTTAGCTTAGAAGCAATATTGTTTTCAACATTCTGAAAAATTTTGAGAAAAATGGAAGTGACAGGTTTTATACAAAAAATAAAAGCCTAACATAAAAACAATTCTACTTAGTAAAAATTTTCTTTCGACTCAAAAAGCTATTCAAAAATTAAAAATATTGTCTTCAAACTCTTTTTATTTCATAGAAAATATTGTTTTCGATATATTCAGTAGTTTTTTTTGTAAAAATCCAACATTCCGTTTTTTCATAAAAAAAAAAAAACTTCAAGAGATAGTACGGAAATTTGGTACAAATTGATGTTCGGTTCTTGATATTTCTCAAGTTAATTTCATTAATCCAATTTGTAAAAATTTAAGAAATGCTACATTGGTAAACTAGATCAAAGCTAGATTTTCAAACTAAACTATTTCTTTTTAAGAAAAATGTTGTTGGAAATTACTAAATTTTTAAGAATAATTCAACTAACAACTTTTTTAAACCAACGCTACAAACTTTTAAGCAAGACAAATAGACCGACGGGATGGGCAGTTTTCAGTGTGGGTCGCATCCCAGCATATTTTTAAAATTTTGTTTCAAATGCACTTCATCCTTTTGTTGTCTTCTCTTCAAATTAAGTGTACTTTTTAGAAACTGTGTGACATATAATTGAAAATCTCTTCCAAAACATTCACCTTTTTCAAAATAAGGCCCTTTTTTATCATATTATTCTGGAACAAATCTCCTTTTTCGACTATTGTTTAATTAGTTTTTTATTAGTCAAAGCTAGAAAACTAGATACAGAAAATCAATGTAATCTAGGTGCCTTTTCTCCAAATTCCAAATTTCCTAAAGAATTACCCAAATTGTAAGCGAAAATTATCCCATTTATTTAGTTTTAATTTAATGATTTGAAAAACATAACTTTGAACCTAAACCATACAATTTTCTAGCTTTAGCAATATTTCAACTTTCGGTCTTTATTTTAATCAAAAAAAGTAAAACCTCGCCTATATAGTTTTCTACTTTTTCTTTATTATTTAAAAAAAGTCTCCAAAAATTGCTATTAAAATAAATTTAAAATTTGTAACAGTATTGGACAATATTTAAAAATTCCCCGTTTTCATAATTTTTCCTATTTCAATTTTGTTTATTGTTTGAATACTGAATGAATAGAACTTACATACAAATTTTAACACATTTAAAAATATCACAAAATAACCCAAATATTTGTTCTTTTCATTTTCAATACTTCTTTGTAATAATTGTAAGCAAAGTATAACTTTTAGATGCTAAATACTCAACAATATGACCATTATATGACTTTATTAGCACATTTATATCCCCATTTACGTCATTTTTATAGAAAAAAGCAAGCAAATATTTGTTATAATATATTTGCACTATTAATTAATGCATAAATAACACATTCTTTTTCTCCAGTCAGAAAAAAAAATATCCATACACTACAAAACCTAACCTACCACTATTTTAGTTTGAAAGATTGTTGGGACTTCTGTGAAATTCCTAGAATATATTTTTTACCGCTATGACTTGTTGGTTTAAAGTATTATCTATATTCATTCATTCACTGTCTAATGCAACATGTTAATGGATTTTGATGAATACGATAATGATAAATTAATTGTAAAAATTTAAAATTAAATAAAAAATCTATTTAATCGATGTGATTGGGTATACTTTGAGTGTAAATATGGAAGACTTTCACGACTTTTAGAATCATTTAAAAATGTTTATCCATGACATGATATATTTTCCAACAAAACCAACAATTCAACAATATTTAACACTTAATGTAGAAATGCGCAATTGCTAGAATTTTTCAATGCTAGTCGTCATCATCTTAATGTACTTTTAATACATATATCTACGTATACACGACAGTGAGTATGTTTTTTGTTTTTATTTTTCAAATTCATTATAATCACACAACAACATGTAAAATACTCGTAGTCTAAAAGTTCATATGACTACGAGTAAAGTTTTAGTTAGCTTAATGGAAATTATTAGCTGGCGCTTGGCGCCTACAATTCCGTAAAATCGATCAATAAAAAATGTTCTTACATGTAGCTAGTATACAAAGACTCAATGTTGCTTTGGCGAATTGGATAAGTAATAAAAGCTCAGTTTTAAAATGAATGATTTATGTACGTGCTGTTATTTTGGTTATATTCCCTTAAAATTAATATTTAATGTAGATTTAGCGAATTTTAAGAATATATATTTTTGGTATTTAATAAAGGTGACTTTATGGCACGTACTTATCCTTATCATGGCATTACTTCGAAAAACTTGAATAATTCCTAATTTCATGTACTAAAACATAGAAACATTTTAAAAAATTCACAGAAAAAAAACTTAGAAAATTTATTTTTTGTTTAAAGTTTCTTTTTACCGATTAGAGCCACAAAAATATAGATAGCCAGTAATACTCGGTTAGGTGTTTATAATGTATCAATCTTTTTTGACAACAAATATTCTATGGATTTATTAGAGAGAGTATTTTTAGGAGACTATCTTAAACGCTTGGATGAGCCTGGTTGAGCAACATCGAATTCCTTAAGTATTGGTAGAATTGAAATTGTAGAATGTATTTATGGTGAGGAAACTAGCCCTTTAGAGTTAAAATCGGCAACACCTTAAATAGTTAACGATTTTGGGTGTTTTTGTTAATTTTTGCCATGTTGCTTTAAGCCACGATGACAAAAACCTCTATAATTTATAACATTATCGTTAAACTTACTTAAACTTACTTACTTAAGGTGGCGCTACAGTCCGGGTTGGACCTGGGCCTCAACCAGCATGTGTCTTCAGCCAGCTCGATCCCTAGCTAGCTATCTCCAGTTTCCCACGCCAAGTTGGTTAAGATCTTTACCCACCTGCGGCGCCACCTGAGTCGCGGTCTTCCTATACTGTGCCTTCTCTCGGAATTGGATTCGAAGACCTTCCGGGCTAGAGCTTTGATTTCCATTCGCTCTACATGACCTAGCCATCTAAGCCGTTGGACTTTAATTCTGCTTACTAGGTCAGTGTCGCTGTACAGCCCGTACAGTTCGTCGTTATATCTTCTCCTCCATTCTCTATCTATGCGTACGGGACCAAAAATCATCGAAGAATTTTTTCCTCGAAGCATCCTAAGACGCTCTCGTCTTTCTTTGACAGCTTCCAGGCCTCAGCGCCATAAATGAGAACCGGGATGATGAGTGTCTTATAGATGGTGATTTTAGATGCTCGAGAGAGAACTTTACTTCTCAATTGTCTTCTATGTCCAAAGAAGCAGCAATTTTCGAGAGTTATTCTGCATTTTATTTCAACGCTGGTGTCGTTGTCTGTGTTAATATCGGGTAGACAAAGTCCTTAACTACCTCAAAGTTATAGCTGTACATGGGTTGCGTTTTGTCCAAGACGTCGTTGTTCAATGTCTTTTTTTGATGACACCATATAATTGTCCTTGCACTCATTGACCACTAAACCCATTTTCTTCGCTTCCGTTGCAATGCTCAAAACGCTCCACTGACATCACGCTTTGATCTTTCAATTATGTCAATATCATTTGCGTATCCGAGTAATTGGATTTACCTTTTGGAAGATTGTGCCTCTAGTTTTGACGGTTGAGTTTTGCACAATTCTTTCCAGAACAATATTCAAGAAGTCGCATGACAGTGCATCCCCTTGCTGAAATCCTTTTTTGACATCAAATGCATCAGTAAAATCTGTTCCGACCTTGAAAGAGCAGTGTGCATTCTCCATCGTCATTCTGCATAAACGGATAAGTTTTACAGGGATACCAAAACTAGACATTGCTCTGTAAAGCTCTTTCCTGTAGATGCTGTCATACGTGGATTTAAAATCGATAAAGAGATGGTGGGTATCGATTTGAAGCTCCTGGGTTTTTTACAAGATGAACATTTGGTCGATAGTGGACTTTCCTGGTCTGAAGCCACACTGATAAGGACCTATCAGGTTGTTGACGAACCTGACGTCATAATATGGCAGAGAAGTCCTTAAACCTAGACAAAAATCGTTATAAATCCCTTATTGAATTCAACTCAAAGATTGCATTCATTCTTCATGCATTCTTTGAATTCAGTTAAAGTCTTTGCACTCCTTAAAATAGTTATAACTATATTTTTAAAACCGTTAGGTCTACAGACACAGTTGTAATTATTTCATTTGCCTTAAGAATGCACAAAATGTAACCAATAAGTAGGACTCGACATTTTCGCAGTTTTTCGGAGTTTTGGCCATGGTTCATCGCTAGAATTTGGAAACTTAGACTATTAATTAGGCTAGCATCATACGAGAAACACAGTTCTACCTGATTTAAAGCAAGGTCTCCCCTTACTCAAACGGAAAAATGAATGGTCTTATAATAAAAGGATTTTTTTTGAATCTTTAAGAAAATCAACATTCATATTCTTTCTTTCTATATAAACTCTCGAATTGGTCAACTGCGGATTTCGAAATAATTTCAAATAAAGTTAAGAAAACGGATTTTATATGTATTATATTTGTAAGAATCATTAAAGAAAAATAAAATAAATACAAAAATAAGGCCAACAGTCCATTAAGGGATTGATTATTAAGAAATCTACAGTTTAAAGCCGAATCCGAACGGCTTATTTGAGAAAGAACTTTACATGACAAAAATTACTCTTTTTAAAAACTCTTCTTTTGATTTCGAACAAATCAAAGATTGCATTTAACGTATTTTAGTTTCAAGTGGTTTCTCTAAAACCTGTCCCATTTCTTCCTACCTCGAAAAAGCCTTGAACTACGCAAAAAAAAAACAAACCTAAAACCTTCCTATGACAAGTAGTTTTTATATCTAATCTTATCATCTGATAAATTAGTATGACGTTTCTTATAAGTACAACGATGATTAATATAGTTCAAATGTACGTATATTTATCAATTTTTTTTTATTATATGTACTTGGTTAATTTCAATGAATTACGAAATCAACCCTCATCATTGAAATAAGATCAAATTTATTTTTCCAGTTGAATAGACCAATTCGTTTAATCAACATACCTTCTGTAGGTTTACTCAAAATTCATTCATGTTTATTCTTGTTTACATTTTATACCTATGGTTTCTCCTTCTGTTCTCAAACTCTTGTGAAAGAAAAAAAGTTTGTTTTGAAAACCAATACCTAAGAATTTTTAAGGGGATCTAATAAAATAAAGGACGAATATTTTTGTTTTCCTTTCGTTTACTTTGTAAACTTGGAAGCTCAACTTTTCTCAATTTTATCATTTTGAGGCGTTGTCCTCTGAGAACATCTTGTGTGAGGTCTTGACAGTTATAATCATCATAAGTTTTTATAAAATTTAAGATGTTAAGCGTTCGATAGAGGTTAATGATAAACACTCAAAAAAATTATGAGACAAGAGTTTGACAGGTGTCAAATTTTAGATCTAACATTCTGAATGAACGTAATAAATTAATCTATATTTTGTTTTAAATGATTCGAAAAAATATTCTATTCCATTTTTAAAAGTGTCACTTAAAAATTATGACTGAAGATCCTCTTAACGTTTAAATTATATAACAAACTATCTAACTGCCCTCTTTGAAGAAAATTGTGATTGCATCTAATTTCTTGTATAAATTTCAATGAGACAAAGGAAATAGAGACAAAATGCATTTTTAATTATAAACCAATACAATTATTTGTTAACACTCAAAAATTGTCTGGATTGAATAAATAATTTAATTTTATGGCATGGCGTCTAAAAATCTAAAAGCACTCGGAAATTAAATATCAATTAGGAAAACCTATTATACATTATCTTTTATACAAAGTTGTAATATTAAAGCTTTTTAAATTTAAAAAAATAATTATTTAAATGTTATGGTAATTGAATAGATTGTATTTGCTGTTGTAGAGCTCTTGATAATAATAGAAAATTTTAATTGCTCTTATGAAATTATATATATTTTTTGTTGCTAATTGTTAAAATTGTAAATATATTTGTGTGTGCATTGACAAACTGATGAATCGAAATTTTGCACCTTCCCAAAGGCATTATATCCTAAGACAAACTATTTCATTACTAAAAAAGGAACGATACATGTTTTAACAATTGAAATTATCAAAATTTACTTTAAAAATTAAAGAAATCGGTTTAAAACCTAAAAGATTGATTTCATGAAGTTATCGAAAACATAGGGCCATACTTTCACGAATTGTACATGTAAAATTTCGTGAAGCGAATATGGTGCTTCAACCTTAGCCATGTCAGCCATTTGACTGATCTCGTTATTGTTAATTTATAAAAAAATAATCATAAATTCATGAATACTTAGACGGTGTTAATGTTTTAGAATTTTGGCAAAACTGTTCTAACGTTCTCTTGATAGAAACGTGTTGGCCAATTAACAACTTTGAATTTCAACAGTGAACAGATGATATATTAAAAAGTAGGTATACGCCATAGTGTACTATTTTAGTGTTAAGTTCAGATGTCTTGGAAAATTATAAATGAATTGCTTAAAGAAAGAAACTAAAAACTAGTTGTACAAATTTTGATCAAATTTATAAATCACCGAACAAAAAGAAACAAGTTCAGGCACACTTCTAAGACAAATATCGAAAAATAGTAATGAGATTCAAGTAAATCAATTCAGATTATATCAAGAAAAAGTAGAACATTTTGTATCTATATAAAATATTGACAACAATAAGATTATAACAAAAAACATCTTAGATCCAAAATGTTATTTCCGTTTTCTTATACAACACCACAAACTTTCCTTCCTCCCTAAACTTCAAGTTAACATCAATCTAGTTCAAACCAGTTTTGGAAGCAAATATTTGGAGCGATGAACTCCAAAAAATACGCTTACGGCTCTTTTGTTCCATTGAGAAAAAAAAATAAACAAAAGAAAATTGATGAAAAAATAACAACAAAACAAAACAAAAAACTATTTGCATATGTCTACCTTTCTATTTTTGCTATGTTTTTTTTTAATGTTAATTTTGGCAAACAAAAAAAAAACATAAACAAAAGATACGTTTGTAATTTGCTGAATCAAACGTTTTGAACAGCTGCGTCAAGAAAAAAAATATCTAGCTCTTTGGTAACTCTTTTTTCTTTTGGGGTTTAACTCTATTGTTAGTTGGAGGAGATTTAAATTTTGCCAGTCAAAAATTGTTTTTATTGTTACACACTTGTTTCAAATCCTTAATTAATCAAACCAAGCACGTGTTTTGTTTGTTTATTTCTTTTGAACTTCATTGATGATGTTCGAATGAAATTTTGTCAATAAAAATCTTCAATTAATCAAATCGAAATGGAATTTAAATTATTAATAATTGCCACTACCCAATTTGTGAAATTGTGAGAGAAATTGCGTAGTTAAATATTTATATTGTGTATTTTTATTTAAAAAAAGGGCTATGGACATTATAAGTAATCATTGAACCGTGTGGTTACTAACAGTAGGGTAGGTTTTAAACCACGGATGAGATATTTTGGTTAAGTGCGAAAGTTTGCCAAATACTAGCACTTTTTTTTAAAAAAACAACACACCTGCAAACCTTGAAGAAAAAAGTAAACAAGCATAAATTTAAAGAATTTTTTCTAGTAATTTTGATATTTAGAAACCCAAAAGTTAAATGGATTGAAAAATGAGTCTTTCTTATTTTAATATTAGTAAAACAACTTAGTTAATTATTAAAAAAAACTTTAAAGTTTTACTGAATTTTCTTTACAAAATCTGCAAGGGCAAACATTTTCAATGAAAAAAGATCATATTTTGAATCTAAAAAAATGATTTGAAATTTATCGAGTCTACAAAAAAGGACTCTCTTTCCACTGTATAACCAGTCAAAAGTCAAACTTAAAAAAAAAAATTTGATCGAGACATCATTAATCATTATCATACCATTTTATGTTGTATGCTGAACAAAGCTTACGAATACAGATTTAAATCAAAACAGTGTATAAAAATAGATTTATTTTATAAATTAAGAGAAAAGAACCTTAATTGATTTCAATTATTAAACTACGCAAAGGTAAATAAATGAAAATAAATTTAATAGACTAATAAACTACAAGCAAGATCAAAATAATCACATTATGTTACGTTTTTGTTTATGAAGTACCAATTTCATTCTTAAGAAATACTTGAGTAGTTATTTTCTTAATTTTTATTTTTATTTGCGATATATAAAAACTACATACACAGCTGGTAAAAAAAAATAGGTATGAGAAAATTGTTGATATCCACTCTTGACTTGTTGCTGATTAGCGGCTGGTTTGAATGCAAGCAATGTAACCAACATTTTTTTAAAAGAGAGAACAGTTATTCTCTCTATGAGCATGCTAAACTTTTTGCATTTAAGTAATGTAATGTTCTAAAAGTTGGCCATAAAAATAGGTGTGCTCAAAATAAAATCCAAGTTTCTTATAATATTCTTTATTGTATGGTATAAATTCTTGAGGTGGGTTGTTTAAAATCATTTTATTAGCTTTAAAAAAAGTTTTTCATTCGTTACTGTTTGAATATGGGTTGTAAAGTCCACTGGAAAGGAAATTAGTTTGTCGACTTAGAGATTAGGCCAAGACCTACAAATTTATTGCGGAGGTCCTAGGCAGATCTCAAAATTTAATAACAAATGCTCTCAAGCCCAGAGGAATCCGCGAAAATAGAGGCCGGCCGGAAAAAACATCAGCTACCACTGACCGCCTCATACTATTTCTAGATAAATCTAACACTTTTATTTCGTCCAGGACCAAAGGTGCTCAAATTGATAATGCTTCAGTGCACGCTCGATCTGAAGAAGGCTTCAGAGCGCGAATATTCCAGGAAGAATCGCCGGGAAACTTCTGTTCCGTAGGGCAAGCAATATAAGGTCCAGAAAATTATTTGCCTTAAACCATGCTAATTGGAACGAACCAGAGTGTGTATAAAAATGGCGGAATATCTTGTGGAGTAATGAAACAAAAGTAAATTTGTTTTTATCGGATTCTGGGAAAAACTTACCAAGATAACAATCCTAAACAACTGCATTACTTGTGAAAGATTGGTTTCGAGAGAAACAAGTATCCGTTGTCCCATTGCCAAAGCAATCACCTGATCTCAATCCTATTGAGAACTTGTAGAATGAGCTTAAGCGTTAGTTAGGGGTCAAGATTTCACTAATGGAAACCAATTTTAGAAAGCGGTTCAAAGAGAATGGAATTTCATACCCCAGCAAACATGCCGAAAGTTAGTAGAGTCAATTCCGTGACGACTTTAAAAAGTTTTGAATAATAATGAAGGATACTCAGATTAAAATTAATATTTAACATAAAAAATGAATTAAAACAAAAATTAATTATCACACTATTTTTTTGACCAGCTATGTACATGTATGGCAAGTCCAAACCATTTTTGGGTCGAATGAGTTCAAACTTTAAAGTCAAAGTTTCAATTAAATTCGCAATAGGCATTTTTCATTTTTTAGACTAAAAATAACAGGTACAAACTCTTTTTCCAAATGTCGAAAATTTTAATTTTTTTAAAAACGAAGGGTATCCCCCATAGCACCGTTATTTTGTTTTTATGTTTTCTCAAGAACTAATCAACCGATTTCAATAATTCCGTTTCAGTATAATCTCTTTTACACTGTTTTATAATTATTGATGATAAAAAATGTCATCTTTATTTTGTACTAAAAAATATTACATTTTTTCAAAATTCGATATTTCAAAAATCATTTATTAACGAAAATCAAATGTAAAACGTATATTAATAAACTCTAAATAACTTAATTCTACAAATATTTGTAAACTAAAATTTAAAAAAGGTAGTACATTAATTTAAAAAAAAACCTCTCTTACGACTGTCAAAAAAAATTGTTTAAATCAGTAAATAAGTTTTATTTAAGTTTTTGAAGACAAACTTATTGTATTTAAAAAGTGCACATTATATGCATTTATTTTTGCATACGTGAATTTCCCAATATATTTCTTATAAGCAAAATTTTCTTTCCTTTGAATTTTCAACTCAAAACTAAATTTAAGAAAATTAACCGATTTTAAGGTATTGAAATTCGAATAAAGGCAATTAGATTTATAAGTGAAATGCTTTAAAAAAATAATTGTCAAGTGTATAATTTTTAAATTTTGACAGTTGTTTGTGAACATATTCTTAAAACAATAACAACAACAACTTTCAAAATAGACGCCATGAAGATGTTTATAACAATTGCAAATGTAAAATATTTTATGAAAGTTTCTTTTTGTTCAACATTTGGTGTGCTTATTCTTTCTTTTAGAAAACTTACTCCTTCCTGTGGTAAAATAATTTCAACAGAAGAAAGAAAATTTTATTCAAATTTATCAAAAGAACCCTTTGCCTTTGTGTTTATTTTTAAAAATGTTAATATTCAAGGATTTTTTAAAATTTGTAAGAACTTAGTTTCCGTTTAAAATTAAGAAGTGAAAATCAAAAACTTGTTTCATCAACATAACAAAAGTGGTAAAAAAAGTTGCAAACAAAAAAATTTGAAAACAAACGAACAACAAATTTTTGCAATGAAATGAACCCAACATAAAATCGACCTTCATCTCAAATCTTTCGTTTAAACATCGCACATTCAAATCGTCACAGGATCCCTCGGGCAATGTTATTATATATTCTCGTAGATGGACTTTGTCCAAGAGATGGGGAAGACGAAATGGGATCCCATGGTTGAAGTGGAACCACAAAAACTTTTATTGCGTCGTAGTTTTTTAAAAGAAAACGATCAAATAATATTCAATTATGGAACTCGATCCGGAACAGTGCGCCATTACCGCGTGCGTGCAGAATTTCGTATTTTATTATTATTTTTTTTCAGTTTTTGTTCGTTTATTTTTTGTTTTGCTTAAAGTGTTGTTTTCTTTTATTTTCATTTCAATTTTAGCAAAATGCTTTCAAAGCAATTTAGCGCTTAATTTTTTACGTTGTTGTTATTTTTATGTTTGAAAGAGGTTGTTTAGTTTTGTTTTATTATATTCATAGGTACAAATTGTTGAATGGTTTTTATTCATTTTATTTTATTCTCTTTTAGTTTTCTTTTGGAATTTATATATAAATGTCCATCATAATTATATTTTATTTATTTAGTGGTGAGAGTATGACAAATTATGGAGCACCTATTTAATTGTTTGATGAAAACAAATGGACATGCCAGTTCAAGTTTTTGTTTATAGTCTGTTCGGGTGACTTTCTTGAGAATTAAGAATTGCTATATTTTTCTTTTTGAATAGACTTTGGTTTTCAACGTGCGATTTCATTGCAATTTAAGTTATTTGTTAAAAGGCATATAACTGAGAATAAACGGCAAGGATCCAGTCTGCCGTAAAATATCTTCTTTGTATTATCAACAAACTGTTGAAGCTTTTTTAAACATAATAAGAATTAACCATAAAGCGATTTTGAAATCAAAAACTTGCCAAATTATTCAAGTCCTTTTGACTTTTGAAGATAATTGTATATTTTCTAATTAAAACAGAACCTTTCCAGGATCTCTTAGTTATTTAAGTAATTTAAACAAAACGATGAACATTTGAACTGCAAAACAATATTTTCCAGCAAACTAAATTTGAACAATTTCTTAAGACTTATTTGTATCCAAAAATGAATTGCTGAAACATTTGAAATGAATACAATTTTGAATTCCAATCTTAGACATATCATAACATAAAAATTAATAAAACCATATATTAGAAGAAATGATCTATACATTAATATTTTCAAAAATTCCAAAATAATTAATTGTAATGGATTTTTCAATTTCTTTTTGTATTATATATGAACCTTAGTTTTAGAAAATTCTTTGGGGCATTTCGATGATGATAAACCTAATTTTACATATTCAAATTTTTATTCGGTTTGGGAAACAAAAATCTTGGATCTAGGGTTTAAAACAGCAGCATAGGTTCTTATTTTATCTTTTCATCAAAGTTTATTAGAATAGAATAACTAGATTGAATGTGTTTCTACCTAACAATATAGTTTTAAAGTTTCAAACTTTATTTTTTTTTCAGTGTACAAAGCTTTCATCGAAAAGTGCAGCTTTTTGAAATAAAAAGGGCTTTCAAAGCTTTTATCATGTACAACAACCATGGATAAAACAAACTCAACACAGGAAATTCGTCTAGTGGTGGATTTTTTATTTGAACAATATACGTTAAAATATTTTAATAATTATGGCGTTATTTTTTGTCTTATTAATTTAATCTTTCGGTTTAAAAAAACCTTATGATGGGAAAATTTATCAATTAATTGATCACATATTTAGTATTATACATATTGATATGGACTTCAAACTAAAATAGTATTGAAAAATACAAAGTTCAATTGATATTATTACAATTTAGATTTAATTAAAAAAAGTTTATAGTTGTTCAGTTTTTAGGTTGATCCAATCTAATTAAATTATAAGATTAAAAATTTGGTTAAAAAAATTAAATAACAACATTCTTCCGATACATTTGTTTTTCATTTTTAAAACACTTTGTTTTTTTTTATCAACAAAACAATCAATCAGTAGTTATTTTTTTTTTTCAAAGTATGGGATTTCATCCAAAATAATTCCTTTCAATTAAATTACGATCAACATTTAATTACAACAAATTAAATTATGTTTATCAATTTTTGTTTAATTGCTTTTATCATTTCATATTTAACAGAGTTCCCTTTTACAATTACTTTTTAAAACATCATTAATTTTTATCTAAAATTGTCATGTAGTTGGTTATAAACATCATTTAAACTATCATCATAATATATATAAAAATAAAAATGAAAATTGAAAGCAATAATTATTATTTGACGACAACTGCTACCGGGTTTTTTAAGTAGGTATTATCTTAATCAGAAGAGAAGAATTTCATTCATATTATGTATTTGAACTTGAGTATTGTATAAATCTAACGAAAGATAAATCTGTATAATTAAACAAGTGCAATCTTCTTATAATTGCAGATAAATTATAACAAAAAAGTGCTCATACGCCCCAGTGCACAATTCTCAACTTATATGCCATAACTGTGTATAATCATGATGACCTTCAGGTAATGAATTCACTTGACGCGAGCGATATACAATTTTAACAAAATTACGGCACATGGATGGAAGCATGCAAAAACATCTATTTTTTTTTGTATGACTAAACATCAATCAAAATTCAAGATAGTGATAAAAATGTTGGTATTTTAAAAAATGAATGTAAATTAATCATAATTTACATGATAATTATAATGAATAATCTGCAAATCTGCATGAATTTTGATTGTGGAAAAAATAAATTAACGTAATAAGAAAAAGTTTAAAATCAAAAAAATTGTTTTGTGACAAAAAGGAACGAGAGAAAATGAATTGATATTTCGATTGCATCTGAAATTAATATTGGAAGGCAAATTTGTCGCCCTGAAGTCTTCCTTATTAAATAATTTATAAATTAATTCTGTAAACTGTTTAGAATAAATAAATAAATAATTTTGGAATTGTAGCTTCAATTGGGGTATTCGTTTATTTGTTTTCAAATTTATTTACGAGTTCACCACTGCATCAAAAAAGAAGCAAGCTTAAATATAAATTCAAATTTTTAAAAATTATACAAAATACATTTTTGTTTGTAGTTTGAAGAATTTAGTAAAAAAAATCAAAACCTTTAAAAGTAAAAATCGTTCTAACTTTTAAACATTTCAAAAATTCTTTTATTTTTGCATTGTTCTGTTTTAATTTTAAAGGTTGGCTATAAATTTAAAATTGTGTTCCCCAAAATGTGAAACACACATAATAAAATGTGAGCAAATCAAACACACACAATCAAATGTGAGCAAATCAAATACACACAATTTTAAGAAGAGTTTTTACGTAAATAACATCCAACGGAGAAGAGCTCAAGGAAGTTATGGGTTATCCATTTTACGGTTTCAAACGCATAGGGCTGGAATTCGATATCTGTCGAACTAAGTTGTTAAACCAATTAAATTTTTTTAACTTCCCATTGGAAGTTATTGTAATGGGTCCGATTTGTCAAATTGAAAATTTTGACATTTCTCGACGTTTCAAGGTCCCTAGAGTCGAAATAAAAGATTTTTAGAAAGATGTCTGTGCGTGCGTGTGTACGTACGTTTGTACGTCCGTACGTCCGTACGTCCGTACGTCCGTACGTTCGCGACGTTTTTTTCGTGGTCCATAGCTCAAGAACCAGAAGAGATATTGACTTCAAATAAATTTTGTTATACAGATAATAAGGCAGAAAGATGCAGAAAGGGCTCTCAAGAAAATTGCGTGGGTGGTTTTTTTACTATAGCAGTTTAAAAAAAAGGTGAAAATTTTGGTTAACCCTAAATATCTTACGAACCAAAAACGCTAGAGACTTGAATTAAATTTTATATAATAGATTGTAACGTGATACCAAACAGGTATATTTTTTGAAAAAAATCAATATAACGGTTTTTTTTTTAATCAATAAAACTGAAAAAAAAAAATTTGTCACCTCCAAAATTTTACGACTGAAATATGATTTTATCTCTAAAACAATTTTGTGCAACGAAAAATAATGTTTTTGATATCTGATAAAATTTTGAGAAACATCTAATTGACAGTTTTTTTTATAAAAAATAAAAATCTAAAAAAAAAACATTACTCGAAGTTCGTAAAAATTGAATAGCGATTCAAATATCTTTTCAAAAACTTGAAATTAAGGCTTCAATTTTATTTTATCTTATAAGAAATATTGTTTTGAACATTAGGACAAGTTTTGAGAAAAATCGAATTGACAGTTTTTTTAACAAAAAATAAAAACCTCAAAAAAAATTTATAAAAGTTGGTAAAAATTGATTTTCGACTCAAATATCTTTTCAAAACTTTTAGATATTGGCTTTAATTTACTTTTATCTTTCAAAACATCTTGTTGTCAACATTCAGTTAAAGTTTGAAAAAAATCGAATTGACAGTTTTTGTACAAAAAATTAAAAACCGAAAAAAAAATTAACAAAAGTTCGTAAAAAATGATTTTCGACTCAAATATCTTTTAAAAACTTTGAGATAATAGCTTTTAACTAATTCTTTCTTATAAGAAATATTGTTTTCAACATTAGGACAAATTTTGAGAAAAATCGAATTGACAGTTTTCTTACAAAAAATAAAAACCTAAAAAAAAAGTATAAAAGTTGGTAAAAATTGATTTTCGACTCAAATATCTCTTCAAAAATTTTAAATATTGGCTTCAAACTAATTTTATCTTATAAAAAATATTGTTTTCAACGTTTGGTAAAATTTTTAAAAAATTCGAATTGACTGTTTTTTTACAAAAAAATAAAATTCTAAAAAAAAACAATACCTACTAAAACTTGTTAAAAATTTACTTTCGGCTCAAATAGCTTTTCAAAAATTAAAAATATTGGCTTCAAACTTATTTTATTTCAGAGAAAATATTGTTTTCAATATTCAGTAATTTTTATATAAAAATCCAAAAGTCCGTTTTTTTCATAAAAAATAAAATCTACAAAAAATAGTGTGCAAATTTGGTAAAAATACATATAGACAAACTTTTAAGCAAAACAAATCGACAGACGGGATGGGAAGTTATCAGTGTGGGTCGCATCCCAGCCTCTTTTTAGTTAAGAGTCTGACATTTACGCATACGCAACAATTGAAACCAGCTGACAATTCACAACGTGTCGCGTCGTAGATATATACGTCGTAACAATATTGTCGTATTTAAGGTTCTAAGAATCCTCAAGTAATTGAAAAGAGGCCATTACATTCACAAAAAGTCACTGTTTGTTGCGCTCTTTGGTACCAAGGTTTATTTGGACCTTACTTCTTCGAAAACGACGACGAAACAACTGTCACTGTCGATTCGGAGCGTTATGGTCATATGATAACCGACATTTTTTGCCTGCTATAGAAGAATACGACTTTGAGAATATGTGATTTCAATAAGACGCTGTGACATGCTAGATAACTCAAGCAAATATGGCTTTATTGAAAGAGACATTCCCTTGCCGCTTAATTTCTCGTCGTGGCGATATTGACTGGCCACCAATATTTAACACCGCTGGACTTTTTTTGAGGCTATGCGAAAGATTAACCTTTAACACTTGAACACTTAAAAACCAACATCTGCCAAGTTATGGCTGAGATACCGCCCAATATGTGTCAAAAAGTGGTCGAAAATTACCTCAAAAGAATCGATGGTTGCAACAATTCACGTGGTAATCCTTTAAATGATGTACATAATGTCAACTTTATAATAAAGAAGAAATGTTATGAAAAAGAAAATGTTCTATATATCTTTCAATTGCGTTTACTTTTGAAAACGCAAAATGGATAACCCTGAGTGTAAATAGATATTAGAGAATTATTTATACTGCAGTCAAAATATATAGTACTTTGTTTGGTCAAAATAATGTAAATTCTGTATTTTCAAATACTGAGCATAAGCTGAACAGGAAAATCGTTGTTATAATGTACAAAAATCGTCCTCTTTTCTTTTTTTAGTCTTTTAATAGAATTTTGAAATACAGCAAGATGTCACAAAATGCAACTTTTATTTAAAGAAACAGAACTATACACAAGTACATTTTTAAAGGTTTTTGAATTGTGGGGTTAAGTATTTTGAGATACAGTATTCTGAGATAGAGTAGTTAGTTTATACAACAGTAGAGACCAAATCAATACTCTACTTTGAGTTAACAGTATTTTCATATTCCTAATTAAAATAACATTGACCATCTTCCGTAAACAAAAAACTATATTGAACATAAGGCTCAAACTCACCAGGGTTGCAAATTTCTAAATTGGTTTTCTGACAACAAAAATTGCAAGCTAAAATGGTGACTTTTAGCTTATACTATTCTTAAATTTTAATATTAATAAACTTTGACAGGGCAGCGCACAGAATTCTATACAGACATTTTTTTTAGTATTAAATATTTTTTAGAAACGATCAATGCGGGAACGTTTTTCTAAGTTTGATTAAATCAACAAGAATACAAAGCACATATTTTAAGCTTTGATTTATAACATGAATGTATTATGTATCTATATTAAATAAGCATTAATGAATACAATACATACAAAATCTTTTACAAGGAAAATACGTCAAATCATGTCTGGGAACGTTCCCAAAATGACCATTCACGAAATGACGATTTCAAATAAGAGCGCCCTTTGATTATACGGCGGCCATCTTAAATGCGAACTGACTTTGTCAATGGGAACATATTTCTTTTGTTTCTTTGTTATTTCGAGTCCTAAAAAACAATTTCATCAATAATTAAATGTAATAAATACGTTCACGGAATGAAGGTCTATTGATGTACGCTCTACGAATAATGAACTTAACATTTATATATAAATTATTTGACGAAAAGTACTCTGACAGCCGGCTTTGTTATTGTTCTCTTCCTCAACTGACGTTTGACACCGAATGGCTGGATTTACTTGAAATTGTTTTTGATCGATTATCGATATGTTCACTGAAATGACTTGTGTGGTATTGGACAAACTATTTTTGCATTTTTATGGTAAAAAGTTAAAAATAAATAATCTTTTAGTAACCTTTCTAAAACTACATTTTGTATAAAGTATACGGTCTATTGAGTAATTTGAGTAATGACCGCGGTTAAATACCTTACATTTTTCAATTATATTTTGGACTTCTGTTGAAGATTGTAAATTAGGACGCGTTCCCGAAATGATTTTTTATGCTTGTATATTGATTTCATTTAAAATTCTCCTTATTAATAAATTATATTGTTTGATGGACACACAAAACAGGTTAGTTTTAGTATTTTATTCATTTTTTATGTTTAGTCTGACATATGGGAGTGGAACATTGATAGATTTTGAGATTGTTATAATTTTTGACATATCAAAGCTCAATGTGATTTTATTTAAGTTGTGAAGCCTCCTTTTATTCTTACTAAAATATTTCTCCAAAAAATGGTTATCAAATATTAATATAAAGTTTAAACTTTTTGGATTCATGGTCAGCATTTTGCTAATAGAGCTATGTTTAGTTTGAAAAATAGTGTCGTGAAGACAAAAATAAAATCATATGCAAACAAACTTCAGTTTAAAATATCTAAATCAAAAATTAAACAAATACAAGGGCAGAAAGAAGTTCAATATTATAAAGTAAGAAACATTTTTGAACCGAAGCAATACATTTGTATAAACTTTTTCACACCGTGTTCAATATCACATTCATTCAAATATCTATTGTATTATTAATAATATTTACAAAAACTTTTCAAACCTACCTTTAGCTATTTAGGATGCTTTTATTTGAAGCATAACTGCAAGGAAGAATTAAATTCGTGTATATAAAGTTTATAAGAAAAAAAAAATGTCTTCAATCAGCAAATTTTTCATTAAAAACAAAAATGTTTTCACCTAAACAAGATTTATACACTGAGACCGCCACGATAGAACTAAATTGGATTTTTTTTAAGTTTGCAAATTTGCACTTAAAAAAGCGTCAACGGAAGCATTGTTTTTCTGGTTGTATTAATTGTTTGTTGTTGCTTTTTTAATGATTATGTATGTATATTTTTCTTGGCTTTTCATTTCCCAGGTAAGTTAATTTAGAATATAAATTTTTATTCAACGGAATACTTTGTGCATGGAATCATAGCAACTTAGGTGCAGCAGAACGAATTAATGACTAAGATACAAACAAAAAATCTAGCTTTGCATCTTATGATGTGATTGTTTCAAGGTAGTGCATTGTTGTGTCTTGAAGAATCTTCATTATGTTGCATTGAAAGACTAGACACTTTTTATATCAAAATAAATTGATGGTCGAAAAATAGATTCAGTTATATTCTTCGTCCAGTCAACACATGTGTGCCCTTTGATTATAAAAAAAAAAAATTTTGATAAATACCCAAATTAAATGCACGTAACATAAACTTGCTCCTGCATCTAAAAAAAATATTAGGCCCTGTGAAAAAATGAAAACAGAAAAAAAACGGTTCAATGAGGGATACTTTTTTTGAGCAATACAAACATATAGTTATTCTATTAAAAGAACTATGTATATTAAAAAATAGAAGCAATTTCATACAAATCTGTCTGCCCGTTTTTGAAAAAATGTTGATTTTTGACCAAAAACTTTTTATAAGGAGCCTTATGTTATTTTTGGTCTTAAGACATTTGCAAAGAACACTTAACGCAAATCTGCTATAGACCTTCACTTTCAAGTTGGAACTTAATAAGCTATAGAGACGATGATGGACAGGCAGGCGGACGGATTCACCAGATTTGTTCGAATTACCTTACGTCGAGATGTCATGTTTTATTAAAATCTTGAGTCCGAAAATTTTAACCAATCAATGCAATATTTTTCATAAAGTTCCTTAAGTCGCAAGTAGGAAATTATTACAATAAGCGGGAATCATTTGAAATTTACAATGATAGCCCCCACAATATTTTTCAATCTCGAAAATAATTGCTTTTAATCGAGACTAAGTATAGTGAAACGGAATAACCCAAATCTTTATCGATGGGCGCCTTATATTTCGATTAGACAACACCTTAAGTGGGAAGATAAAAAAGAAACCTAGTCGGAAGTAATTACAAATAAAGTAGAATGGATTTATAAACAACCACTTTCAAGGTTTCAAAAAACAGACGGTTTATAGCCAAAGATATATGTACATCCATTTTTTCAGTGATATAGGAGTTTTACTGAAAGGGTCCTGATTGCCCTAAAAATACAAAAAACACATTTTCTATTTTGTATACAAATAATAAAAGCAATGGTAATCAATTTAGTGGTAATAAATAATATGACTATTATTTATAACCCCGCCTTGAATTGATTGAATTGAATTTCAGTACAAACGACTATTTGTTTTTGTTTACTATAAATTACATTTTTATGAGCTTATGACTATTTTTGTAGGATATTCCAAAAATGTGTTGTGAATGACAAGTACACTAATTAACAACTATAATGCCATAAATTGAAAATTAATATCAGTTAAGTACTTAGAAGAAAACCCGATTAGCCTGATAAAAATCACAGTTTTCATCACGTTTATTTCATAACCAAGTGAAATATAAATTAGATTTTGTTTATCATAAAATTTGACATCGCAAATAAAATGCATTGTTTTATTAAAAAATCATGACTGATTTAACAAATGAATTTTTGTAAAAGATATTTGATTTAGAATCAAGGTGTTTTCAAGGCAAATTAACATTTTCTTTATTTCTTCTTATTTAAATATAAAATGTTTCTTAATTATTATATGCTCGGGCAAATTTGTTTGAGGGAGCAGAAAAGAGAAATTACTTTAAGCTAGGAACAACAAAACAAAAAAAAAATAAAAAAAAATGTGATGCGACTCATACTGATAACTTCCCATTTCGTCTTTGTCTTGCTGAGAAGTTTGAAGGGTTGGGTTAAAAAGTTGTTAGTTGAATTATTCTTAAAAATTTTAAAATTAATAACAATGTTTTTCAAGTAAAGAAATTGTTAAGTTTGAAAAAATAGTTTTGTTTAATAAATTTTTAGTTGAAAACAAATCTTTACCAATTTGAGTAGCATTTGTTAATTTTTTACAAATTGGGTGAATGAAATTATTTTAAGAGATATCCAGAACCGAAAATCCATTTTTACCAAATTTGCGTACTGTTTTTTGTAGATTTTATTTTTTATGAAAAAACGGACTGTTGGATTTTTATAAAAGCAACTACTGAATATCGAAAACAATATTTTCTGTGAAATAAAAAAAGTTTTAAGACAATATTTTTAATTTTTGAAAAGCTATTAAAATTTTTACCAAGTTTTAGTATTGTTTTTTGATAGGTTTTCATTTTTTTGTAAAAAAAACTGTCAATCCGATTTTTCAAAATTTTCAGAATGTTGAAAACAATATTTTTATAAGAAAAAATTAGCTCGCAGCCATAATCTCAAATTTTTGAAAAGATATTTAAAAATATATTTGAGTAGAAAACCAATTTTTACCATTTTTTGTTAAATTTTCTTTTAAGTTTTTATTTTTTGTAAAAAAACTATCATTTTGAACTTTATCAAAATTTCACCAGGTGTTAAAAACTTTATTTTTCGTTGCACAAAATTGCTTTGGAGATGATATCATCTTGTTTTCGTAAAATTTTTGAGGTAATACATTTTTTTTGGTTTTTTTGATTCATAAAAAAACCGTTCATTGGATTTTTTTCAACTTGTTTGGTATCACGTTACAATATATTGTATAAAAATTAATTCAAGTCTCTAGAGTTTTTGGTTCATGAGATATTTAGGGTTATCCAAAATGTTCACCTTTTCATAAAACTGCTATGGTAAAAAAACCACACATAACAAGAATAACTCTTGAAGGATTTGTGAATTCCTCGCAAGAGGCAGTAAACGCGAAAACAAAAGCCGTAATATTATCAAAAATTGATTATCGCCTTGTCATATATGGCAAATGTGCAAAATCTAACATGTTCAATCATCAGCCAACCTCAAAGCTTTTAAGACAAGTCCTATAAAAAATGTTCTAGCTGAAGGAGGTTTTTCGTCGATAGTAGAACGAAAAGAAGTCGTTTCATCAAGACCTGTAGGAAAAATACATGAATCGTATGACCTCCAATTCTTTTGGACTCTACGAAAAGCTTAAAACTCTTAAAGATACCGAAAAAACCATCAGCCGTCTACATGCGAGAAAAATAGACATTGAACCAAAAAAAAAAGATGTCGAGTGTAACCCTTCTTTGGTTATTCCCGAGTGAATCCATTAACACTGCCCTTGCTCAATTTAAAAGAGATTTAACTCCGACAGCATTTTCGCGAATTAATGATTCTTTTAATCAGTAACGATTGGAATATCCTCTTTACTGATGGTTCTAAGTGTAAGGAATGTACGCTGCCACCATTTTCCATCTGTATCCTCAGCCGAAGCCTTAGTGGTTTTAAAAGCCACGCCATTTGCCTACAAATCCAAGAAAAAAAACAGTGATATGCACGGACAGTCTTTCAACTTCAGCTGCAATCGAACTTCGAAAACGTCAACAATCGATCATAGTACATTGGTAAAATCAGAGATAACGTCATCAAACTTGGAAAAACAATAAAGATTTTTTGAGTACCAGATCACATCGTAGTAAAAAAAAAACAATGAACACGCAAACCATGAAGCCAAAATAACCGCTGCAACTTTACAATATCAAAATACCAACCTACCGAAAACGATGTTTGAAAATTGAAACAGTCACCTTATAAATAAAGATCCCCCACCCATTTACCATCTATGCCAACTCAATATCCAGGTCACCATCAACCATTTAAATACACACTGCCCAAAAATCAATGACATTTGTAATAAACCTTTAAAAAACAATTTAAAAAATCTCCTTTTGGTTCCTTGCGAACAAAACATACAAAATATTTTCAAAATTTTAAAATAATTAAATATACTAGTATATCAGAGTATTTAACTCTTATTTATTTACAACATCTGCGGTGGTGGTTGGAGTAAGTCGAACCTACTATTCTTACTTACTCCGACCGCCTCCTTGCAGCTGGCATCTTCAAACATCATAACGATAAAAATACTTCTTACATTATTTCAGCTAGAAACCCTGGTAGCTATTAGCTCTTAAGTATTATCTTGTTCATGTATGTATAGTTCAATAAATAATAATAATAATGATATATGGTCAATGAAAAAGGATTTCCCAACCTAGGATCATGTAAACATTTCAAAACCTAAAAACATCGAAAAGTTTTATTTTTATAAATTTCCAAATTAAATTATGTCTTAAACACAAAACTTAGATTTTTTTAAATTGACTTCCTGATTGTGTACAAGATACAGTGAATCGTTTTGAAAGATATACAACATTATTGCACATTAAAACACCTCGTGTTTACTCTTATAATAAACGAATCTTATTTTTACAACATGTTTATTAAATTGTATTTTATATTTTGTTTGAACAAAAAACATGTGTACAGTAAATAATAAGGGATTTCTATATCATTGAACTTTCAAATCATCGTAAGTATCTATAATCTCAAGAAGAAATTTCATAAATTCTTAATTGTTTTAACTTTTATTTTAATCAATACTTTTCAACATATTAACGGCAGATAAACCTTGAAATACTTTTGTTTTTATATAATTAAACCTTCCTTTGACAAATAAAAATAAAAAAAGTGCTCCAGATAAGATTAAATCATCAATTAAATTAAAAAACAAAAAAAAACACAACACACACAATTCGCTATATCACATTGTTGATTTTATCTAAAATTGTATTTCATCTTTCTTTATTGACAATCAAGCACGGATTTTGATCTTAACAATGGCAAAGTGTACAGTCTGGGTCTGGGCCTTTTGTGTAAATATGAATAGTGAAATGTACATAAAGCGAAAGAATTTACTGATACACAAAAAAGGTTTGTGACTTTATGAGATATTGGCAGAGCGTGTCAATTGACAAAAGAATTTAAATATTTTTAACTTCGGCAAAATCACCACGATCACACGTTTTGGAGAGTTTTTATTTTTGAATTTTTCGTGGTGACATTTAGACGTTACAATAGATTGTTTTTAAATTTAACAACAAAGTTCAACTTTTTAAATAATTAAAACCAATGTTTCAAAATGCATTCCAACACATTTAAACTATTTGGACATTCCGATAATAATTACAAACAAAGTGAAATGTAATGCAACATTAATTATTTGTTAAATAAATCAAATACAAACATTTCACTTGTTTTAACTTTTTTCTTAAGTCTTGACCACTTCTGATTTAACAATTTTGAATATTTCATAAATTTTATCACTTACTGGAATCTCAGCTGATGGTGTTTCTGACATTGTATTATCCAAACGAGTATTGTTTTAGGGAGAATTAAAAATTTTAACAATAATTCGATTCAGCTAACAAAAGTAAACTGAATTCAGCTGTTGCTGCCAATTTTGGATTTGTATAAAATCAAGTGTGGCGTTTGAGTGTTTTTGTTTTTGCCTCTTATTTTTATTTTTGTTTTAAATTTAATCAAAATTAATCACTCATACATAAAAGACACCACATATTGAACAGAAATTTGATAAAAAAAATTTAATTGATCAAGAATAACAGCATTGTGAGTGGTTTTAGCATTAGAAACTTTTTGCACTTTTGTGTCTTAGGTTAGGTAGGAGCTCAAAGACACTCATAATAAAGTTCGTAAAACCTGTTGCAAGTCTATTGAAATACAAATTAACTTAAGCCATTATGTGCTCGATGCAAATACACTTAACGTATGCTTTATTTTGATTTTTTTATATAGAGAAAAATAGTAATTTTTAGAACTGAATTCAAGGACAAGAAATGCAACACTGTTGTTTTTAGAAAATATAATTGTTAAATACGAAGTAAGCCACGTTAATATTTTTATCAATAGAGGGATTGAATAAAACAAAAAAAAAGTTATAATTCGTAGATAAAGTTGTTGTTATCGGGCATTCTTGTTTTCTTTCAAATAAATTTTATGATTTGTTTAAGAAGTCTCATCAACTATCTTGTCAATAAGACAGTCGGGCGTGCAGGTAAATATTGAAATAATTATATTAAACCAAATTTCTTTAAATACCACGTTCTGTCTTAAAACTTTTCCTAAACAATTTAAATTTTTTCTAAGTCTAACAAATTAAAGAATACTTGGGTGAATTTATTTAACTTCTATTTCTAAAAGATATTTATTTCGAGAATAATTTACTATTATTGAAAAAAACGCGTAAATATAAACATTTTTTACGTGTGGGCCTTGACCAATTCTTTACCTATAATAAATAAGACAAACAACTTTGATTTCACAATATTTTCGTCTCTAAATCTGTAGATTAAACAGCTTAGTAGATTTTAATTCAACATACACAAAATTAAAAAAAATGCGAAACACACTGAAAACTTCTTTTTGCACATGATATTTTTTATAATAATTTCAGTTTTCATTGAAACATTTAAGAAACATTTTATAAAAACATTTAAATTTATTTTTAATGCAATATTGTTTCTTTTTCTCAAGATGTTTGAGTAAAACAATTTTTTTTATAATTTTGAGTATTTTTTTTTATTAAATAAAACATGTCATTTTAATTTTTCAAAAAATGTACTATGTGACAAAAATGTTTTTGAATTAGAAGGACTAGAAAGAAACAATTTTATATAGTTGAACACATTCATATTGCTTTGAATTTATTGTGTGGTAGTGTGACTTAAGTACTTCAGCTATTTGGCTCTGCAAATCTTGGAAAGAATCGGTGTTGGTGCTGAGTCGGGAAATCGAGCAAATGGCAAAAATGTGCCAAATAGAGAGAGGCTCCCTACAATTGGTACATTCATCAGGTAGGACCTGTGAGAAATAGTGCTAACTGGAAAAAATGAAAATTTTTTTGTTATAAGGAATGCGGCGGTGTGATGGATGGTGTTGTCGCAGAAAGTTATGTTATGTTATGTAAGGATAACGAATTGCATTTTTCGCTGCCATATCTGCAACCTCATTTCCTTTAATGCCTGAAGGTGCTGGTATCCATGCTAAGGCTATGTTATTATAATATTATGGACGATGCTCCGGATATTGTTTAGGGCAGAACAATTATTCGTTGCATTGTTTAGTTTACTAAGTACGCTCAAGATATTAGTTAAAGGATCAGTGTTTTGACTGCCCATGTTTGTGCGATTGAGAGAGCTTTGAGTATTGCGGTTACTTCTGCAATGTAGCTACCACCTGAGTCAGTAATGAAACCTTGGCAAGTGATGATTTCCCAATTGTCAGCGTTTATTTCGACGCCTGCAGTTGAGTTGTTGGCCTTGGATGATCCGTCAATGTAAAGCCTTCTCATAGGCTTGATAGTTTCCAATAGTTCTCTTCGAAGAATTTTGAACGACAGATTGAGAGTTGTTCTTTTTATAGTTAGGTTGGTATTGAAAGATAGTAGGTGTCTTTTCCAAGGTGGAGGATAAAAGGTGTTTCGGTGTACTGGAGTATCTATGGGAATACATTCGCAAGCCTTCATAATGCTTAGTATTTTGCTGAGAGATGATATAGAGTTTTTCGTGTTTTGTTTTTTTTTTTATAGAAATAAGTTATACCAAATTAGAGAACTCAGAACAATAAGAAATACCAAAATATTCACTTTAAAAATCGTTCCGAACGCAATAATTTCTAATTCTAAATTTAAAAACCACCTCAAATATTGTATTTTATTTTACCACTTTAATACATTCAAAACTTACCTTTGACAAACTTAAAAGAATTTAGAATTGGGCACTATATTTCGCAGTGTTTAATAACTGTGCAACTGTTTCAAAAATCCTTACTTTTTATTTTAAAAATGTGTGATTTGAACTCTTTTTAAATATTTTAAGATCAGTTTTGCCTTGATTCCTTCAAATCTTCTTAAACACAAAACAATTTTTGAATAAAATGTTCAGTTTTTTAAACTAGAAACGAAGAAAATATTAACGTTAATTTCTTACGTCAAACAAGGCCAAATGAAAGTTAAATACGTTTAAAAGCTCTTTACATAATCAGTTTGTTTTATTACAATTATGATGAAGATAAACTTTTTTTCAAAAATGTATCCTTTTAAATGAAATAGATTTCATTAAATTTTTACTCAAAATCCTTAAATCCATAAAATTAAATAAAAAAAAAAATCAAATGGGGTGGCGCAACAGTCCGTTGTGAACCAGGGCCTAGTGACTTACAACTCTCAACCATTCCTGTGTGCGAGTAATGTTGTCAGGAATGGAGGGGACCTACAATTTTATGCCGAATCCGAACGGCTAGTTTGAGAAAGCATTTTTTCATGACAAGAATTACTCTTGAAGGATTTGTCAATTCCTCGCAAGAGGCAGTACCCGCGAAAATTAATTTTTTTTTTAAATTAAGGTGGCACAGGCAGGGATTGAACCCAAGACCCCTTGCATGACAGTCCAACGCACTAACCATCATGCCACGGGTACTAAAATTAATTAACCTAAATTAAAACAAACAAAAAATAAGTAATACAAATTAACAGAACAAAATATAACTTCCTTTCTAAAGTAGGATGAAGCAACGTAACGTGTGGAATACATTTTTTTACTGATTCATAAGAATCTATTTCCTTTGAAACAATTGTTACAATGTATCTAATTTGCCCTCTTAAGTGATTTGGATATACGCTTACGCAGTATTTCTACTCAAAACCTCTTAATTTATTTATCAAATCAAATCAAATACTTAGTAAATATTTTTCTATTGGTCATTTCAAAGCTTTCCTTGGAATGTTTGTTGAATTTTGCAATAAGTAACCCATAATGATGATATAAAGATGCTGTAAGATTCCTCTCGTACACCTTAAAGCCTCCGTTCTTGCTCTTGTTCCAACTTACAGTGTGGATTTCACAATAAATCCGTGCAATTTATTTGTTGTTCCAAAAGCTTTAAAGTACAGAATAGAAGTATCAACCGTTCTTCACCGTATTTCGCTTATGTTTATCTATAGAATGTGATATCAACTCTTTGATTATCAAAAATGAAAATGTTTTTAAATTCAGTTCAATTGGAAAATTGTCATAGCTTAGCTAGAATATACGTAGGTCCGGTGTACATAGTACGTAGATTGTCTCCTTGGCTAAAATAATATAATGTACATTCGTACGTAAATCGGCGTACGACCTTAATGGGATCCCCAACTCGACAGTATATGGGTAATTTTATTTAGGTATACGACAAAAGTCAAACACCTCAGATTTTATGGAACATCGTCGGTCGTCGTCGTCGTTTATGTTGTTCTGCCATTGATATGCAAAAAACATACAAAATATTCAAATTTGTGTGGGCAAAAAAATTGAGGAATAAAAACCTAAATAAAACTAGATGATCCACGATATAAGCTTTTGAGGCTATTAAGTAATTCAATTGAATGAAATAAACTTACTGTCAAGTGGTGTCATGTTGTGATGTTATTTACTCAAATCCGTACAATTGTACACTTGTAGCACAAATGTCAGAGGACTTGTTGGTTGACGTTGAGTGACAACGGAATTTGTAAATCATTTTACCGGGGGCTTGTTTTATTGTAATCATATACCTACTTAGCTTCTATTTTGAATATTTTTGACCTTTCTCAAAGAATATAAATCAACATTTATTTTTTTAAGCAACTTACACACTTGAGCTTTCGATGCTTAAAAAATTTCATGCAAAAAATCACCTTAAAATTGGGTTTAATCCAAAACTTGATATTTGTTAACTGGCTCAACTCGAACGACAATTATATCCTTCAAACTTTTGCATGTATTTATTTCGTATCTATCATTTATGAATTTTTAAACAGAAAACAGCCTGATGCAAAAGGTTGTTTTCTACTCAAACTATATGACTCAAAATAACTCCCCATTGATGAAAAAAAAGTACTCATTTGAATAAACATCAATGACATGCAATATAATAATATGACCTTGTCTAGTTAGACTTACTTTAGCCTTTAATATCTAAAATACTTCCACTTACGAGTAATGAACATTATGAATGTGTAATACAGTCATTTCCCTCTAAATCGATTGTACCTAAATAACAGAGTTCCTTTACAAAAATGCTTATAAAATAAAAATACAAAATATCTACGTTCTTACTTCGGCTCTGAAAAGCATTTATATAACCTCTTTCGCACATTGACATATTTTTATAGCAGTTGAATAATATAGGGTGTTCTTATGAGAGTTGTGGAAATGTATGCATTAAAATTTAAAAAAGAAATGTATTTAACAACTCACAAATTGTATGTCTTTTAAAGTTTGTAAATTATTATTTCATTTTCATGTTTTTTCAGCAAAGACCAGAGATTCGAATTGTGTTTAAAGTCAATTTTGGTGTTCCTCAAGGGAGTCTCCTTGGCCCATTGCTGTTTTTTATTATTTTGGTTTTGTTTTTGTTTTTTCCAAAGTTTACTGAAAAAAAAAAGTCAAAACACTTCCTTGACATTATTTCTAACTGAAATTCTATACGTTTCAATTAAACACCCTATTTATTTTATCTATTTTACTACATATTGCTAGATTTTTGACATTTACTTAAGTGTTGAAATATTTATTACTGGTGATTGATAGCACGTGTGTTGTTTTGCATATAGCCAAAGATAGCAATGTGTACTTAGTCTACAACAAAAAATATTCCTAAGAAAGAGGGTACATTAAGGATTCGTAAAAAAATGTAATTAAAGTTGTGAGGTCTTAAAATATTTTTTTTTATTTTAAGCTGGTTTAAATTTTACCATTGAAGATCTATTTCGTAAAATTGTATTAAGATACCATTTATTGATAAAAAGTTATAAGGGTCTGACCTTTTATTTTTCGAAATGTTGACAATAATATTTCTTATAAGTAAAATTAGTTCGAAGCTATAATTTTAAATTTTTGTAAAGATAGTTGTGTCGAAAATCAATTTTTAATAAATTTTGTTAAATTTTCTTTTAAGTTTTTATTTTTTGTAAAAAAAAACTGTCAATTCAATGTTTGTCCAGATTTTACCGAACACTGAAAACAATATTTTTTATAAGATATAATACCTTTGAAGCCATAATCTCAAGTTTTTGAAAAAATATTTAAGTCGAAATTCAATTGTTCAGAAGTTTGAGTAATGATTTTTCTTAGGTTCTAATTTTTTATAAAAACAAATTGTCACATTGATTTTTCTTAAAATTTTACCAGACGTTAAAAACATCTAGCGTCATTGGTTCGTGATATATTTAGAGTTAACTAAAATATTCACCTTTTTTTAAACTGCTATGGTAAAAAAAAAACCACCCACGCCATTTTCCTGAGAGCCATTTCTGCATTATTATGGAATGTAACATAAATTTTGTTTTCAAATTTCAATATTTATAACTTAAAAAACCTTAAAATTAAAATGTACGTTTTCAGAGCAAGAACGTGTAACCCAGCCCTTCATAAAGTATATGATCGCAGAAATTAAAACCATAAAATAAATGTATAAATACAATAAATGAATATGATAAAAAAACTAAAACAAATAATAAAATATCTATTTCACTTCGTCTAGTAGGTTTTGTGTACAATAAATCCAATTTATTGCTTTTGCTTAGTATATTAATCTATGGGGCAAAGTCGTGAAATGTGCAATGTGATGGGACAACTCATCATTTTAGAGGTTCAAAAAATGTAGGTACCTTGAAATTGAATTTGAACTTTTGAGTTATGGTTTTAGGGTAAAATGGAGCAATTAATCTATAATTTAAATGAAATAAATTCGTTTAAAATACCATTTGAGATGATTATTTGTTTTAAATAAAATTATAAATAAAATTGTATTCGAATTTAAAAAATCAATCAATTTATATTTTACAGAGTAAAATTTAAAAAAAAAGTGACAGATGAGTTTAAAAATATGTGTATGTGGACTTGGAATATTAAATTTGGGAGCAGTTCCTGAAACATTGTATATTTCAGTATTTTACTATCACAAAAAATCATATATTTATATAAAGGTAACATTTTTACGAAATTGGAACCGTATATTTATTTATATGTAATCTAAAAAGTTTCAAGATTTTTCTTTGCTTTAAAAATAAGGTAATCTATTCAAATTTGCAACCCTTATTTCAATATTCAAAAATTAACCACGTCCTTTTCTAGGTTTTGGAGTATCTTTGAACCAAATTTCATTTAAATCGGATTAGTAGTTGAGACATTATAGCAAAGCACACAGATTTACCTTCGCATTCATACTTTTACTTTTAGTAAGGTTGTTTAAAAGTCAAAACAATTTATTTTTCGTCATGATTTAAAGAGCTTCAACTGTATTTTTTTTTAAATTGTTTCTACCGATGATGCATCATTAACTTCGACATCTACATCTCTTCAGGGCATATGTCTTGAATTCATAATCACGACTTCAATCGATTAAGTGTTGGCATTTAGTGGCAGTGGCGGTTTTGTTTAAACTTTTCATTAACATTATCTTTTTTCGAACTAAGCCATGAATGCTAATGAAGCTTAATAGTAGCTTATTAGATGTGGTATGACAGGTGATTTTTATGAAATCAAAATTAATTGCTATAAGTAGATCATAATACATACATATTTGTTAAAAATCATACAAACAAAAACGTACTGTATGAAAATTGTTCTGGGAAAAGTACCAATTACGAAATGAATGAGGCAATAATTATTTGACTCATTTTTGTTTTCTATGAGCTATGCCAAGATTGTTGACTTTGATAGTGGGAGGTGTTTTGCATTTTGACATTCGATATTTTGTTTTCATAGTTTTGAGGAAAACAGGAAGAGGAAATTATTTACATCAAATTCGATCGTTATTTATTTAAGGAAATCAAGTTTTAAGGACAAAGTTTTCTTGACAAACTCGAAAATTAGTCACTTTTTTCACATTTAATTTTTCCAATGAGACTAAAAATTAGAGTGAAGAAGACTTGAGTTTGTATTTCAGGAAAATTAGATAGTAAGATGTGCTTTGTTGGAAAAATATTTCGACAATGCTACATTTTAATACAGAACTTCATTTACACGTCATTAATGCTTACTAAATAGTCCTTTATAATGTATCAAACTCTTTCAGAAGGAATAATGTAGTGCATTAAAAGTCAACAAATTTAATATAACTAAAATCCAAAATTAATTTTTTCGTCTAAATGAAAGTATGTTAACTTCAAATAACCCACCTCCCCCCCACCCTGAATTTTTATCTCTGTGGCATGTCTAATTTTCCTCCACTATTTTAAACGTTTAACCGGACATTTCTTTGTTAAAGCATTTGTCGCATTCATTGGAAAATCAGGCCGTCCAAACATTTTTATAAAATCTTATAACTATATAGGAAGTTTTGTTATGTGAAACATTTTTTGTAGTTAACGCTACGTCTTAAAAAAATCCCCTTAGGTTTTTCCCCCAAAACAACATCGAATCACCACAACGATCCACGAACATAAATTCCAATGTATAACCTTGATTAAACCCCTTTTTTGAATTGCAAAATCATTTCTCATAAATATCCTTCTCTCAATTATATCAACTTGTGTTCATTGCTCCTAATGTTGTAAAATTCTCAGAAATATATTTATTTGTGTACCTGTCTCATGAAGACAGCTTGAAAGAAAACAAGTTAATTTTAAAATCAATACAAACCCTGTCCAGTGTCTACATTATCCACTTTGAACTGGTTTACCAAAATAAAAATAACAAACCGTGGCGAGAATTTTAATGACCGAATAAAACAGGGTCTGACAAATGAAGATCGGTAGGTAACCTTTCTTTCGGAAGTGCAATTACATGATTATGAACCTTTCTCAAAATAAACAAAACAAAACCAAAACTTTTTCACGTTTTATAACGAATTTACTTTTGCAATATATTCTTGATATTTACACCACCTCTTATATACATAGGTTCATTATTTATTATTTACTGTTATATGTAGAGGCTTGTCGGGTTATCGGTTATGGTCAAAAAGGTTTTTCTTCTTTATTTTTTTATTTGACAATCAGTGTGGGAAGTGCAAAAGAAAGTAGGTAAGTAAGTATTAAGCTATACCCTACATAACATAACCAGTTTTGATTACATTGAGTATAAATTACGCAGTTTCTCACTCACGACCTAAAAGTTAAATAAAAAGAAGGAACCTACTTAAAGGACAAGTTGTGTGCTTGGAAAAGGTTGCAACATCAGATTTTAATTAATAATGGCACCTAAAACGTACATATATGAATTAAGAAGGAAAAAACGGCATCAAGTATTTGGGTCCTTTCGATCGTTCTTCTTTTGATGGATTTGAAAATCTGGTAGAAAATTATCGGAATAGTGAAGTATAATAAAACTAAACATAAGTCCAGTAAAATAAAATAAAGTTCAGTAAATCATTATTATGACCACATTCACATCATGTAATAAAATAAAAAATTAAAAGTTGATAATATTTCTCTTATTGTTTTAGTGAGAAACAATAAACGCATATTAAGTTCTTAAATTATACACCAAACACAATTCACGAACTGGATTCTTTTGATAAAAATGTTTCACATACGCCACAGTATACTTCTCAAAGCTTCATAGCTATTATACATTTTGTGTTTTGTAGTAAAACTGAAATAGGAGATTGGTTTTCGCGAAGTGTGGAGTAATTCTGAGTTGAAATTGTGCCAAAAGATACCGCTTTCACTTCTTTTTGACAAAATAAATAAAATGTGTACATTATTTTGAAGAAATTAAGATGATTGGACTTGATGTTTCAAAGCATTGAATAGAATTAAGCATGAAGCTATTTTATCGAAAATGCGTGCTTTTGCTATTATGAATCTCTTCTTTGTTGGATTAAAAACAGCATTGGCCAATTAAGAATTTAAAACTTGTAGAATTAAATTCCTTAAAAAACTCAATGCTGTCTTGTGTCGTCAGAACTGAACTTACTCCTATCTTTAATACTCGTTATGATATTTAAAACTATATTACTAATGTTCCCCTCTCCTCTCCTCTCCTCTTAAATCCTTCTATTTGCGTAACGCTTAAACTGTGTTAAAATAAGCATATTAAGAGCGTATAAATTATAAAAAAGGTCTAAGTTTTGACACTTACTTAAAGATGTCATATACATCAAACAAATCAAATTGCCATCTTTTATTTGTGAGACATAGGAACTACATATATAGCATGTTTTGCATTCCTAAACAATTTTGAACTCGAGATTTTAATCAAACATGACATTACAATGTAAGAGAAGTAGAACAAAATGGGTCCCCCGATATCGTACATCTGTCTTTCCTCGCGTCTACAGGCCAAATAATTGGATTGGGATTGGGATCAAACATAAATATTAAGGTTTAAAGCAGATTCGCTTAAAGGTTTTTTTTCATTTTCTTTTTAAGATCAAATATAATGATAACACATTTTTATTAAGAAGTCGAAAATTTTAATTTTCTCAAAAGCGAAAGTATAGATTTTATTATTAAATTGTCTTTACAAATTTGTTTCCAACTCATCATCTTTCAATTGAAAAAGAAATAATTTTGTATTGCTCCAGAAGGGTAGCTCCAATTGAACCGTTATTTTGTTTTTGAATTTTTTTATAAGCTCAAGATCCGCTTTTAGTAATTTTGTATATTGTCAACAGTTTTGTTTTGGATTTTTAAAAATTATATTACATTTTTTCAAAATTTGAAAACTCCAAAACGGGTAGCAATTTTTTTTACGAAAACAAAATATGAAATGTATATTAATATATTCAACATTACTGCATATCAAAAATAGTTTTAAACAAAAATTGAAAAATTGTATTTATAAAAAAATAATTTTAAAAAAACACGCTCTAACGATTTTCAAAAAAAAAATCTGAAAAATTGAGTTTTTTTGAGGAATCATTTAAATTTGTGAAGACATTTTTCCAGGTATATTTTTAAATCTTAAATCATAGGTACTATTTTAAAATAGACTCTTTGAATACCGGAACAAGTTCCTGCATTTTATATTTATCTTAACGGTCCAATTTTTTTTAAATTTAATATTCCTTTAATATGACTAAAGTTTAAAAACTTACCCTATAATACTCATATGCCAAGTTAAAAAGAACCCATATGCTCAAAACGATACTTTATCATTTTAATTTATTTATTGCTACTAAAATGCTTATCAAAATGTTCATAGCTTCACTTGCTCCAAAGTATAACACGTGGACGAGTTTATCAAAAAAAAAAAAGAACTAACTAACTTTACCCTCACACTATATCATCGAATTTACCAATTTCCTCTCATTATAAACGTGTGTCTATATGGGATGCGCAATATCTCCCTCATCAGTACAGCAGCTTCATATAAGTAACACTTATAAAATTCCACAAGATTCTCACATTCAATTTAGTTTCATTTATGTATTTTGCATATACATAAAACCCACTTATTTTTCTCACTGTGGCCTTTACTAGGTTCTAGATAAACAAAAAAATAAATCTCGGACTAACAGAAGTAGTATTTACCATAATTTGCACAACGCATTCTAAAAACTATGCGGTGAACTAATTTAAAAGTAATTGAAAAAATTGAGTTTGTGTACCATCCATGTTCATTTTAAGTTCCTCAAAATTAACTTCCTATTCATACCCCAAATATAAACAAGCCAAAGCAAAAATTTAAATAATTTATTTAAAAGCTATTTTGATGGACTTTGATTAAACCGATTGTCAAAATTTTAATTTAACGATCGTAGGGTAGAAACATATACGAGAATGAGCATTCGTCACTTTATACAATAACTCATGTATTTAGAATTTATTTTGCTAAAAATAAATTCTGGATGGCAAAATTTGATGCATAAGACTTTATTTAATAAATCCCATTTCACATGCAGAAACAATTTTCTGGATGCTTCCTTTAAGTTCCCTAAAAAACATTTCTACCTTTCACACGAGGAAACAAAAATTACTAGTGAATATTTTCGAAAGATTTCCTATATTTGCACTTTTAAACTAAAAGTTTTTGCTAACGTAGCTTCCTTATGATACGATCTTGTTGGCTTCCTGTTTTGTTGCATCTTTTTTGTATCTAATAACATTCTAAGATCACAAGCAGAAGACCTCAAAAGATCACACCTTATGTGACATACACAACAAAAAACAACTTAATCAAAATGTCTTGCAAGCATTATAATATTTAAATTAATTCACACTTCCTCCATTAAAAAAAAAAAACTATTACATTGTACTTTGCGTCAGTAAAATTGATAATACACCTACAATATACAATTATCACATATAGGATAGACTCAAGACTGTGATGATCGTCGCCAACGACGTGTGTCCAGTTTTTACATACAATACTCTCTTTTGTAGATTTGCAAAATTAGTCTCCTCATCTTCTATGTCTATAGGTATCAAACTATAAAAATCCGTGTAACAATATTCAGAATCAGAACACAAAAATCATCCCTCAAAAAAACATATTTAAAGCAATAAAGTGGCACTCGCCTACCTACCCACAATTTGTTGTTTAAGCTTATCATCCACCGCATCCGTATTAAAATAAAAATCACTCCAGATGCCCTCAAACTTAAAAAGCATCTGAAACATTCTCATAAATTCACACCAACAATAAGCCCCTATCCTGTTTATTAAGTAAATCGAGCAACATAAAAGTATCTCAACATCAAACATAATGTATATAATCATCTGAAGTGTGTTGCTGCAGACAAAAATGCGCCAATCTGTTGTGCCAAGTGCCAAGTTGTGCGAATGTAGCTCATATCTTTTAGCTCTTCACGTTCATCACAGGTGGAAGAGTGCTCGGAGTCGATAGCATTTTTTTCATTTTCTGTTGGTTCGGATCGGATCGTGCGGATACTTTTGCTAGTCCGGAATATTATATTGTGACTTGTGAGTTGTGAGTTATGTTTACTTAAAAACTAGTATCCCTTGTATTTAAGGTGTTAGTCGTTAACGGGCGGCCAACGTGATCACTTCGTTCAGATATAATATCGACACAAAATTTGTTGCTCAAAAAATAATTACCCAATTTCTGATAATTCGTTACTTACATTCAATGCAAATCACGTTTATCTGAGCGATTTAATTTTTTAATTAATTCATCTCTTCTTCTGTTTCTGTTTTTATTGTTGACACGATATTTCGAAGCGCGATTAAGAAATTTGAATTTTTTTTAAAACCAAAATTTCAACCGATACCAAAAATAGTAAAAAATCAACAACAAAAAAAAGTAGAAAAGGAAAATTACCTGCACATTGTGGAAAATTTTCAACAAGTAGTGTGTCGTAACGGTTTTAATAGTGTGTGATTTGTGCGTTAGCGTCTTAGATTGAGTGCAAAGATACGCATTTAAGGAGAAGATCAATAAAAAAAATATAAAGAAATAAATACAAAAAAAATACAATATCAGCAACAAACCAAGAAGACACTAATTTCTCTTTTGGATACAACTTCACTTAAGACCAACCGGCTCCCCCGTTGTTGTTGGATGAAACAATTTATTTCGATAAAAGGTATGTTATGGGGACATTAGATACATGAACTCAAAGATACTTTGTTTCTTGTTTTATTTTGTTTCTTATTTATTCATGTTTCAATGAAATTGAAAGTAGGGTCGGTGCATTGCACATGAGATAGGACCAAAATGGGACATTATAAAAATCAATAAGTCATAGTCATATAATGTATATAATATCGATTCGATATATTTATCAATGTGTGACGTAGATACGAACGTATATTTTATTGGGAAAAAAAATATTGCCAACGTTCGCAGGAAAATAGCTACAATAGGCGACTATAGATAAAAAAAAAAACTTTATATAAAAATTATAGAAATTTTTTGTGACAATCTGTTCTTGTTTTTTGATAACATGAGTCCATGATTAAGTGCTTTTTGTATTAACATAGGTTCTGATTGAGATTGATAGGGATAATATAAAGTACTCGTATTAATAACAAAATCATTATAAATAATATACAACAAAAAACATAATACTTAGTTATAGAGATAAGTTTGAAACCTAATTAAGATTAAGGTATAGATATTCATATTACTGTTTCGAAGAATCTTTAATTTGAAGATTTAGTATCTTGTTTTTTAATTATAGTTATAATTTAAATGCTATAAGAATTGAATACCTCTAGAAATTTAATCTGAAGGCGAAATTAACTGCTTTTATGCACGAGCTAAAAATGATATTTTTTATCACTCAAGGTTATAATTATTTTTAAATTGATATGTGGCACTGTTAAACCAGCTAGTGGCAATAAATTCTTAATTTGAATGTGTTTATGCTGTTTTTTCTTATTGTTACAATACTAAATATGAAATATTTTTAACAGAAAAAGCTGTAACGTTTCAATTTTTTTAAAGATTTTATAATTTTATAATACTATTTTTTTAATGCATGCATAAAGTTTAAACACATTTCGTTGTACTTCTGGAAATTATAATGAAGTTGTTCGGATTTTAAGAATCGACATTGTCCCAGGATTCTAGGTCATTAGAGCCTAAATCCGCATATCTTAAAGATGTGCGTATGATGAAAAATCCATTTTGCACATACACAGTTTGTACACATTTAAAAAAATCAGAAAGTTTTTCAAAAGATTTAGCAAATTCTATTAATTTTTTTGTTTAGGTTTTTATTTATAGTAAAAAAAAAAACTTGAGCTATGTACAACGAAAAAAACATCCCGAACTTACGGACATCTTTCTAAAAATCTTTTATTTCCACAATGGGGAACCTGAAACGTCGAAAAATGTCAAAATTTAAATTTTTAACAAATCGGACCCATTACAATGTTTCCTTCAAAATACTCGTACGCTACGAAAAATTATGTTTTGAACATAAAATTGTCAGAAAAATCCAAGTGACATAAGAAAAAAACCTACACAAAATATTTGACTTCAGTTTTTGATAATATTGTTTTCAAAGTACTTAGTACTCTTAGCCGTTCTGCTTAAAATCCTTTTCTTTTTGAAAATTAGGATTTTGTTAACACTGGGGATGGTTGAAAAAAGGATTTTAAAAAGCTAAAATTTGGTTGGAATACACATAATAAAATAACTTTGGAACTGAACTAAGTAAATCGTTAAAACTGGCTTATGGTGTAATTCTCTCTTAAACCGGTGCGTGTGATAAGGCTTCAAAATTTTTAAGTTTTAATATATTTTTTTCTAAAAACTGTTATTAAAAATAAATTAGCGTGAATAAATCATAAAATGCAATTGCAATTAAAATTTTAATTACTTAACATTATAATTTAAAGTTTTTCTCTAATTTCAAATAAGCAAATAACATTCTTCGTCTGAAAGTTTTCTGTTTGCTAAACAACATCCATAAGTTCGTTAAAAATATGAGTCAATCATTTTTGTAGAAAATATTTAAATTTCATGGATAAATATTTAAATAATATTTTAAAAACAAGACCAAACAAATTTTAACACTAGTATATACACACATGTGTCTAGAAGTAAATTCAGTAAGACAATGTACTATAGATAAAGTTTAAATACCTTCGCATGAATGTTTTTAACAAAAAAACAGTCAATGTTAAAATTTCATAATGGAATTTTTTTTTAAATGCCAAATTTTGCATAGGTGTTTAACCTAAATAATTGAAATAATTGATTTGTGCTTTTACAAAATGCTTTGTACATATTATTTTCTACTTGAATTAATTTGAATCAAATACGAGTCATGATTAATTTAAAACAAACAGGACCACAGTATCGACAATATTGACATTGTTTGGTAGCTTTATTTACATTTTTACATCTGTGAATTGGAATTATTTTTTTGTTTGAGTATAAAGTAATAACTTATTTTTAGATTTTTTAGTTATAATTACATATAGGAATAGAAAGTGGAGATAATTTATATTAAAAAAAAAAACAAATACAAGAAAACTTAAAACCAGCTTAAATGTGCCTTTGACAATGACTAAATTATTAAGTGATAACAACAGTATGGATATTTTGATAGATGGGTATTAACATAATATGTTCTGAATGGTAAAGCTGTTAAATTCGATATTGATTGACAATCTTTCATAAGTTTATCTATAGAAAAAAAAACAAGTTTAATATTTTTCATTTCAATCAAAAAAAATGTACATACCAACATTTAAGGCAGTTTTATTCACCTTTTATGAATTTTTAAATTAAAAATAAATTAACAGAAGTGGACTAAGATTCCACTCTTGCCTTTTGCCAGTTATTTTCAAGTTAATATTGCTTTTTTGCAAATCTAACTCAAATGTAAGTATCTCATAAGTAACACAATTTTTTTCACGTATTTTGTTATATTTATATTTTGGTCAACATTTTTACTGACACACACAAAATTCAAAAATTTACAATTATGTTTTAGTTTTTTTTTTTAATTTATTTTCCACAATTTTAATACAAATATTTTGCCTAAGGTTCTATTAAGTTTTTTTTTTAAATATTTTATTTTATGGGAATTCAATGTATGCATATATTTTTTCATAAATACTTTTTGTTTTGCTTTAAATAAATATAAAAAAATTTCAAATATTTTTTTTAAAAAAATCAACAATGTTATCTTCTGTTTTAATTTTGTGTTTTCTTGTCTACAGTCCATAACATATTCAAGATACTAACTTCCATGTATGTTTTTTTTTAGTTTTGCATTCACTAATTTATTTTTAATGATATTTCCCTTTTACATGTCAGCTTTTTGTTCGAATGCATGTCATCAGTGTTTGGCATAACTTTCGTGTAGGAGGGATATTAGCCTTGAAATGCAGTTTATTGTATAATTTAGTTATATTTATTTAGCCAAAGTGAAAAGGAAACTATTTATTTAAGTTATATTTTCTTACATATTAAAAAGGTTTTATTTTTCATTAAATACAATGAAAATAATCATCAGTTCTTAGAAAATACATTTTCTCTAAGCAAATGGTGTTTATTATAATTACACCTGGAAGAAAATTTGTAAGTGCATTTTTTAAAAATGAAATCGAAAATATTAACTATAACCTAACTATTTACATCAACAATTAAACGCGCATGATTTTGTTTTATCAACATTTTGATGCATATGAAAAAAAGTAAACATAATTTATTCGTAAGAATCACGGTCTATGCCAGTCACGGACTACTTCGGTGGTTACCTATTTAAGTTTTATTATATTTGTTTTAATTGTAATTACGTTGAACCTACTCAATTGGAACAAATTCCACAAGACGTAGTATTTTTATAAAGATTCATTAATTGTCTTTTTTTTATTGGTGGCACTGATATTGTGAATGAAATATATATAAAAGAAAAATTCAAGTGAATAAATTGCTAAAAATTAAACTGCGTAAAAAAAGGAAAAAAAAACATTATAAATAGAAATAAAACAAAATCACTTTTTAAATTAAAAGAAATTTATCAAAATATTGCCATTTAATTTATTTATAGAATGTGGTCAGTGCATAAAAAAACTAGATTTTTGTAGACAAAAATCAAACAATTTATTAATTTATCAATCAATCAGTTTTGTGATCAAAGAACAGTTTAAATTACCAGAGATAAAAAAAACTGATGGAAATTTTGTGTTGCAATACAATATTCTATTAATAATAACGTTGAAAAAAAGTCTAAGCTTTCAGGATAAATCAAGCTTAACCTAGTTATAAGAAATTAAGTCAAAGTCAAACACAAGACATGCGATGAGACGAGACAATCTACAATTCTACATATTGTAGTAAATTAAATATTATTTAAACGATTTGAACTTACTGCTGAGTGTTTTTCTATTAAACAATTAAAATCAAGTATAGAATAGGAGTGTTGCCATTTTTGTGCAAATGTACTTTTTGAATTGAATCAACACAGTTTTGCATTATTTTTGTTTGTTCACTATGGCGTATACGCAATTTTTGTAAGTTATGAATTGTTGTTCTTCTTTTTTGGACTCAAAACATAATTTTCTTCTAAAATAAAGTGAATTAAAAAATGGCCGCTAACTACCATAACATTGATTGACATCAATCATCTTATTTTTTTTAATTCACTTTATGTCAAAACATGCTAAGCAAGGAATTAAAATGTACTCGTGTTGTGTACATTTTGCGAAAATTTTAAAAGTAATTAAAAAAGTTTGAAGCGTCAGAATTTACAAAGACTAATAGTTTAATTTAAGGCTATAAGTACATACATAACTAAATTTTATATTGTCAAATTTTATCTTAACACCTCTCACATACTTCCTTATTTTTACAAACTTTTCTTGTCAACCTTTTTATTAAAGACATATGTATAGGAACTATATGACAAGTTTTGCATTCGTAAGAAATTTTGTACTCGAGGTAGAAAAGCCAGTTTGTCTATCCAGGGCCCTACATACCAAAGCATTTGTTCGATGAACTTTGTAAATGAAGGTTTTGAGTAAATTCGCGTCTGGCGTTTTTTAAATTTTTTTAAAACGAATTTTTTAGGCCGAAAATCAAAAATTCAAATTTTTCCAGAAACCAATCTATACATTTTCAGTAAAGTATTGCTCCCGAAAGGTTTTTAAGTTTTCTCAAGAACTTATCAACCGATTTTCATAATTTTTTTCTGCAAAAGCGCTTACACTGTCTCAAAAATATTTGATGATACAAAATTTCATTGATTTTCATTTGATTTTTAAAAAAAATATTACAATTTTATTTTCAAAATTCGATATCTTAAAATGGTTTATCATTTTTTACGAAATTTTAATGTAAAACAAATCAACGTACCTTTTTTAAATTAAGGTTTTTAGAGAAATCAAATCGAATTGAACATTTTAAAACAAATTTTTTTTAAAGGTACATTTTTAAATCTAAAAAAAACAGGAAATATTTTTAACAGACTTTTAGGTACATTAGCAAGATTATACTACCTAGTCGTGCACTCAGAAATGCTAATAATAAATTTTAAGTTTATTCGCGCTCAATGTGCCTTTTTTAAAGAAAGTTTTATGAACAAAGTTTTACAAGTTAAAACACATAGTTTAAGTATTTAAGTCAATAACACAGTTGCAACAAAATCACTTTTGCTACTTTTTAATTTTGTGAATAACTTTCACAAATATTGTGGTATTTTTAAACAAACACTGCAAAGGAAAAAACATGTTATTTAAGTTCCAATTAGATCTTATTACCATAAAGTCTGAGATACCAAGTAATATACACTAATTATTACAGTTGATATCAAATAATGTTTTCATCAATTTTATTTAAAGTACCAAACAAATATTTACCTATTATTGTCAAATAAAATGTTATAACAAAACAAGATTAACAAACAAAACTACTATATTGCGCATAGACTTTGGCACATAAGCACACAAAGGCATCCCTTCTTATTTTTGTTGCAATGCATTAGTACAAGTTTTTTCTTCGGTTGACTTATGTTTTCTTTTTAAGTGTCCAATTCCTCATTCCCATATCTCTTTATTTTCCTTATATACGCGAATTTTTTTTAGTCAATAAAAATTAAATAAAAAATAAGGAATTTCAACATGGAAGCAATAATACACAATACAAGTAATTCCTACTAACCTATCTCTTAAATATACCATACTCATTCATATACGTAGATCATGTTTTAAATAGAGTGCATTTTGTAAAATTAACTCTGAAATAAAAAATCAAACTAACAAAGTACATAAACAATTCATTGGAGCACATGTTTTATCTTTATAGTTGAGAAATAGGACACCATCAACAAGCAACTTACCATCAACATTTGGTACTATGAATCAAAGAAATTCGCGTGCAACAAAATCTTAAAGACAATTTAAAACATTTTCTTTCTTGAACATAAGTTAAGTCAGATTTTAAATCAATAAAGTTTTGTAAGATTCATATAGTATCGGGTTTTAAATAAAACCTAAGTATTTTTGAAAACACAGACTATACAACAATTCGACTTTTTTCAATTTTTGATTCCTGGACAAAACAAACCTACTTTAAAACATTTCAAGATGTCAAAACTTCCTTGAAAATATAATCATACCGGTCAATTTTTGATGCAATGTTGTTAAAAACTCTCCAGTCTGCACCTTCTTGCAATAAACCAAATAAAAAACCACTCTATTCTTGTATTCATGTTGTCGTTGTTGTTGTGGAATGAGATAAAAGCTTACAGTGCCAAATGCGCTCAAATATTTTTACACTTGACTAGTTATTTGCTAATAAACAAAAACAAAACATTAAAATAAAATTCATGTGCGAACCATGAGCGGTTTTAACGTAGTAAGTAGCAAAGTTGTTGGGGAATTTGATTTGTGGTCTATAAAGTAGATAACCATCAGTGTCTACAAAATGAAGAAAATCAACATCATTATGTCTTGGGGTCAGTGCTGCTGCTACATTCGTTTTTGTTGTTGTTATTGTGTTGCTGCTGCTACTGCAACTGCATTTTAAACAGATGTTGAAGAGCATTTTCTTCGTAGACTATTGATCGCCATACTAACGACCACGACACAGACTATGCACGCGACTACTTGTTAACGTAACCAGCCAGTGGTAAAGCTACTTAATAGCTTCCACGACACCAGCTGTTTATTGTTTTTGTATCTGGAGAAAATAATTTAACAAAAAAAAAAACATTGTTAATGGTAGTTTAATGTGAGAGAGCAACATGTTGCTGGAAAGAAAATTAACTATTTATCGAAAAGTTGATTGGGTGGTTTGGTCTTGTTTTGGAATTTTGGCATGAGACTCATGCTTTCATAGAAAGATACGTTGCTAAAAAGATAAGATATTTAGAGTAAGAATTGTCTTTCTAGACCTTAAACACCACAAATGTCAATACTGTGCCTTTAAAGCTTCTTCACACTTAAAAAGATAAAGAGTTTAGGAATTTTCTTAAGTTTTATCGATTTTCAGAGTTTATAAACAAAATGGTTATTTTTAACTTCCCATAGGAAGTTATTGTAATGGGTCCGATTTGTCAAATTGAAAATTTTACATTTCTCGACGTTTCAAGGTCCCTAGAGTCGAAATAAAAGATTTTTAGAAAGATGTCTGTGCGTGCGTGTGTATGTACGTTCGTATGTCCGTACGTTCGCGACGTTTTTTTCGTCGTCCATAGCTTAAGAAGAGATATCGACTTCAAATAAATTTTGTTATACAGATAATAAGGCAGAAAGATGCAGAAAGGGCTCTCAAGAAAATTGCGTGGGTGGTTTTTTTACCATAGCAGTTTAAAAAAAAGGTGAACATTTTGGTTAACCCTAAATATCTTACGAACCAAAAACGCTAGAGACTTGAATTTAATTTTATATAATAAACTGTAACGTGATCTCAAAGAAATATATTTTTTGAAAAAAATCTATCTAACGGTTTTTTTTTCTAAATCAAAAAAACTGAAAAAAAAAATTTGTCACCTCCTAAATTTAACGACTAACATATGATTTCATCTCCAAAACAATTTTGAGCAACGGAGAATAATTTTTTTGAAATCTCATAAAATTTTGAGAAAAATCGAATTGACAGTTTTTTTTATAAAAAATAAAAATCTAAAAAAAACATTACTCAAAGTTCGTAAAAATTGAATATCGTTTCAAATATCTTTTCAAAAACTTAAAATTTAGGCTTCAAACTTATTTTATCTTATAAGAAATATTGTTTTCGACATTCAGTAAAATTTTGAAGAAAATCGAATTGACGATTTTTTTTACAAAAAATAAAAACCTAAAAAAAAAATGAATAAAAGTTGGTAAAAAATGATTTTCGACTCAAATATCTTTTCAAAACTTTGAAATATTGGCTTTAATTTACTTTTATCTTTCAAAAAATATTGTTGTCAACATTCAGTAAAATTTTGAACAAAATCGAATTGACAGTTTTTTTATAAAAAATTAAAAACCGAACAAAAATTAACAAAAGTTGGTAAAAATTGAATATGGATTCAAATATCTTTTCAAAAACTTAAAAGTTAGACGTCAAACTTATTTTATCTTATAAGAAATATTGATTTAAGCATTCTGAAAGATGTTGAGAAAAATCGAATTGACAGTTTTTTTTACAAAAAATAAAAACCTTAAAAAAAAATTTATAAAAGTTCGTAAAAATTGATTTTCGACTCAAATATCTTTTCAAAAATTGTAGATATTGGCTTTTAACTACTTTTATCTTTTAAAAAATATTGTTGTTAACATTTAGTAAAATTTTGAAAAAAATCGAATTGATAATTTTTGTACAAAAAATTAAATACCTAAAAAAAATTTAACAAAAGTTGGTAAAAATTGATTTTCGACTCAAATATCTTTTCAAAACTATAAAATATTGGCTTCAAACTAATTTTATCTTATAGAAAATATTGTTTTCAACATTCGATAGAATTTTGAAGAAAATAGAATTGACAGTTTTCTTACAAAAAATAAAACTCTAAAAAAACAATACTAAAACTTGGTAAAAATTTACTTTCGACTCAAATAGCTTTTCAAAAATTAAAAATATTGGCTTCAAACTTATTTTATTTTACAGAAAATATTGTTTTCGATATTCAGTGATTTTTATAGAAAAATCCAACAGTCCGTTTTTCATAAAAAATAAAATCTATAAGAAATAGTACGCAAATTTGGTAAAATTGATACTAGTACATATAGACAAACTTTTAAGCAAGACAAATCGACAGAAGGGATGGGAAGTTATCAGTGTGGGTCGCATCCCAGCCTCTTTTTTTTTGTTAGAGATTATCTTCAAACTACGAGATTCTGACAATTTTTTGTGAGTGGAAAATTTTTAATTAAAATCCCTCACTAAAATATTACATGATAACTAGAAAATTTAATTTGTTTTTCTAAAATTATGCATATTAATTACATTTTTTAGAAGGGAAGTGAGAAATTTCGCACATTATTTTAATAATGTTTCCTTAATTATTTTTTATTTCATTTTAACCTGTTTTTATTGATGGAACACATTTATCTTTGCTAGTTAACGTGCTTTTTAACCGGAACGTGAAATAATTAGCAAATAATAATATCAAACCCTTAAATTGTTAAACGAAAATTGTCAACTAATTAAAATGCCATTTTGATCATTAAAAAAAATCTTTAAACAATAACAATAATTACTTTTTGTTATTTTGGATATTTTAAACAACAATTTGATTATGAAATATTCATGCAATGTTATAATGCAGACATGTAAACCCATTTGTGAGATAAATTTGTGTTAGGAAAAAATTTCAGATAGTTTAATATATGTTTTTATTATGCCTTCATGAACTTCACAAGTAATCTAATTAACAAGTTCGTTTCGGGTCCTGATCCAGAATATCTATACTTTGTGTTAAGGTCTTAATTTAATTAATATTTTCTTTTTCTATTCTAGAAAATTTTTACTTCATATTCGATACACAGATCAGAAATTGAAAATTAAAAAAGAGGCTGGGATGCAACCCACACTGATAACTTCTCATCCCGTCTGTCTATTTGTCTTGGGTTAAAAAAGTTGTTAGTTGAATTATTCTTACAACTTTTAAAACTACCAAAAATATATATATATATAAGTTTGAAAATTTAGTTTTGTTAAATATATTTTTAGTCGAACAAATTTTTAGTAGCATTTCTTAAATTTTTACAAATTGGATGAATGAAATTGATTTTAGAGTTATCAAGAACCGAACATCAGTTTTTATAAAATTTTATAAAAAAAACTACTGAATATTGAAAACAATATTTTCTGTGAAATTTAAAAAGTTTGAAGACAATATTTTTAATTTTTTTTTAGTGATGTTTTTTTGTAAGGTTTTTATTTTTTGTAAGAAATAGATTTTCCTCAAAATTGTACTGAGTGTTGACAACAAATTTTTTTTAAAAGATAAAAGTAATGTAAAGGCAATATATCAAAGTTTTTAAAAGATATTTGAAAAAAAAACAATTTTTACCATCTTTTATTAATTGTTTTGTTTAGGTTTTTATTTTTTGTAAGAAAACTGTAGATTCAATTTTACTCAAAATTTTTGTAAATGTTGAAAACAATATTTTGTGTAAGTTAAAACTACCTGGAAGCCATAATGTCAAAGATTTGAAAAGATATTTGAAACGAAAACAATTTTTACCAATTTTTGTTAAATTTTCTTTTAAATTGTCAATTCGATGTTCTCAAAATCTGTCCCAATGTTGAAAACAATATTTCTTATAAGTTTAAATTAGTTTGAAGCCATAATCTCAAAGTTTTGAAAAGATATTTGAGTAGAAAATCAATTCTTACTTACTTTTGTTAAAATTCTGTTTAAGTTTTTATTTTTTGAAAAAAAAAACTGTCGATTCGATTTTTCTCAAAATTTGTCCCAATGTTAAAAACAATATTTTTTATAAGCTAAAATTAGTTGTTAGTCATAAATTTTTGAAAAGATATTTGAGTCGAAATCAATTCTTACCAACTTTTGTTAAATTTTCTTTTAAGTTTTTATTTTTTATAAAAAAACGTCAATTCGATTTTTCTCAAAATTTTTCAGAATGTTGAAAACAATATTTCTTATAAGATAAAATTAATTGAAAGTCATAATCTAAAGTTTTTGAAAAAAAATTTGAGTCGAAATTCAATTTTTACGAACTTTGAGTAATGCTTTTTTTATTTTTTATAAAAAAAAACTGTCTGTTCGATTTTTCTCAAATTTTTACCAAATGTTAAAAATCTTTATTTTTCGTGGCAAAAAGTTGGTTTGGATTTTCGAGGTGACAAGTTTTTTTTCAATTCTTTTGATTTATAAAACAACACCATTAATTGGATTTTTTTTTTTCAACAAATATACTTGTTTGGGATCATGTTAAAATATATTATAAAAAATTTAATTCAAGTCTCTAGCGTTTTTGGTTCGTAAGATATGTAAGGTTAACCAAAATGTTAACCTTTTTTAACTACTATGGTAAAAAAAACCATCCCCTCATTTTTTTGAGATCTCTTTCTGCATCTTTCTGCATTATTATCTGTGTAACAAAATTTATTTAAAGTCGATATCTCTTCTGGTTCTTGAGCTATGGAAAACGAAAAAAACGAAACGAACGTATGGACGTATGGACATACAAACGTACGTATACACGCACGCACAGACATCTTTCTAAAAAAATTTATTTCGACTCTAGGGACCTTGAAACGTCGAGAAATATCAAAAACGTCCTATGGGAAGTTAAAAATGTTTACAATATGAAACATACAGACAAATGACGATAATAGTTATAGGACTAGGTGAACCATTTGGCTTTGCTCCAAAAAGTTTGTTTGATGCTAAAAACAAAATTAAGTTATAATGAGCCAATGATTTCTTATTGGTAATGACTGCTTTGGAAGTCCGTAAGATTTTTGTCAAAATGGACAACTTCTTTAATAAAATCATATATTAAGATAAACTCGTTTAGATGTGAGTTGTAAAAATTGTGCATTACTTTTAATACTTAAATTCTAAATCGTAGTACTTAAAGTTTTAGATTGAAAAACATCGATTTTTTGAAAATATAAGGGTACTAAAAGGTCTTAACTGTAAAAATTAACTAATTGTACTTTCGACTTGTAATATTAAGAGGTATCTGTTTTTACCCACCTTAGTTACAACAAACACAAATATACAAAACATTGTCACTAACGTTTTCTCGAGTCTTATTGTATACATTCAGTCAAACTTTATTTTTGAAACTATCATTCTCCAGGCAATGCATAATTTTCAAAAGAATCAATACAAACAAATATGAATATAAATTTCATTAGGTAAATGATCAATTTTTAAAGAACAAAACAAAATATACCAGACATCAAAGCCAATAAAATTCAAATGATCAAGCAATCAAACAATTCAATTTTTCTATTTTTAAATAACTCATCAAAAAAAAAACTTTTTATCACCAGAATTGAAGAATATTATAATTCATTAAATATCATAGGTTCATTGATAGTCAAGTTTAATTGTTGTTGGTTTTATGTTTTTTTTGTTGGTTCTTTGGTTAACATAAAAGCAGTTTGAACTGGCTAAAGACCTCCAGATGGAAGTTAATTTGATAAGGTTGGCTTGTTTCACACATAATTAAGTTGAAATTAGAATGATTTAGGCATAATAATAATTCAAAATGGGAAGTCATTAACATCAATTCAGTTCACGCACATTTGATAAGAAATAGGTAACACGTTTCAATATTTGCTTTATTTTATGATAATCATGTTTAATTTTGTTTTAAGTTTAACGAAGGCTTTTTCGTAACTTTGGAAAGAAATGCATCGGAAATGTAAATTTTGTATGGAAGAAAACCGTATAATTTCTCTCAGTAATATTTTTTTATTAGAGAAATAAGTTTTTACTAATGGATGAAATAAATGTTTTAACAAAAATTACGGTCTTCTATGCTTTCAAGGAATCTCCAAAAATCCGTACGAAAATATTTCCTAAACCTTTTTTTTGAAAATATATAAATAATAAGTCGTAGCTTCTTTTATTAAGGAAATCACTTCTTTATATTATGTCTAACATCCAAGAGCTCACTAATTACCTTCTTTACCACTACTTTACGTACTTTAAAGCTTAAAACTTAAAACACGCAAAAATATATTAACTATAATTTGAATAACAAAAATGTTGCATCCACAAGTTTCAACACCCAAAGCTATCATCAAATCACCACAACACTGTTGCTCCAACATTACCTATTGCTCGCATGATGTTAAATTAGAAACATAAAAATTAATAACCATAATTCCATCTCAAAGCTAAACGTCCTTTAACTTATCATCGATAGTTGGACATCGCACATCACATCACGATGGTTGTCCAAACAACTTATAAAAAAAGACCCCACACAAACCCACCTTTTGTATACTGATTGCTGTGTCCGAGGTTCGACTCGACAACACTCACAACCAGTCATTTATGACCCAAATTAAGACTGCGCTGCACACCTTGATGCAGCACCAGCAGCAGCAACAACAGTAGTTGTAGCAGCAGCAGCAAAAAAAGACCAACCAAACAACACCGACCAGAGTCAATCGCCTCTAGCTAAATTATCTCACGACCAGACTCTGTATATCTTATCTGACTTTGAAATGTAGTTAGTCCAATAGCCTGCTGCTTTTATATTGAGTACTTACTCGTTTATATGTAAGTAAGAACTTGTAATTTATCAATCATTGAATGTGCGTACGTAAAAGAAAGAAATACAAAAAAAATAAGAAAAAAGACTACTAACAAGTGAAAAATCTACCTGATGTGTTGACTATTGAGAGCACTGTCCGGTCTTGAGATTATGCCTTTCACTTTTTCAGCCAATTGCGTCTTAATTATTTGCCAAAAGGTTCCGTCACCAAAACGACCTTTAAAGAATACTTCTTCGTCTAGTTTTTCTATTCCTACAAAACCCCAACAGACATTCTGAGTTAAAAAATATGACATTTAATGACAATAATTAATTCAAGATAATTTCACTTACATTTTTTTTTAGATGACACAAATATGATAAATGCATTTTATGAAAATATTGGCAACAATCCAAAGGTAGTTTTCCTAAGTTTATACTCATACTAAGTTTACTTAACTGACAACGAACGAGTTGACTGTCAAAATAATTAAACTAAAAATCACGTGTTTTCTTTTGGCATCGTTGCGACACTCGAAAGTCATTATTCGTTTAACAATTTTCATTGACATGAAAAATTGCGGAAATTGGAAAAATACCCCTTGTTCGTAGTCGAAAGGCAGATTTTCTTCTATTTCTGAACTTAAATTCATCTTCTAAATTAGTATCATTTGGCCCAGTTTGGTGGCAGTGGCAGTGGCCGATCAGGATCGTGTTCTTGAACTTGACTTTAGTATTTTCCACCACCAACCTACATCAATACATTTGCGCTACCGCCCGCTGATATTTCAAGTATCCAAGTATACTGACGACAATAAATGCCGCCACAATTTTTTTCGTTGTCGTCTGATGAAGATTTAATCTCGTGAATTTACAAACAGAGACAACTTATAAGATGAATCGTCCTAAAATATGTGCCAACTGTTAAGTAATTTGCTAAAAATAACAAAGAAGAAAAGTTTCCTTTTCTTTTGATGGTTGATTTCTTTCAAATGTGTCATCTAAGGCTATGTACACACCATAAATTAAAACAGATTTGAATCGAACTCAAATGTACTTGTCGCTGCAAAGAGTCATAACTAATTAATTTCAAAAACTTAAGCCAGCAAGTTTGAAATATCTGAGGTTGGCTGTGTTACATTTTGCTCGAAAGGATTTATTAATTGGCACTTAAGGGCATTTTAAATCGACTGCGCACTTAAAAATGTTTTATTCCTAAAATTCGTTTGTATATCATTGATACCGTTAAAGTTTCTAGGAGTTATTGTGTGTGATTTTTAGTGATATAGACCTGTAAGTTGTCAGATGTCGATGATTTATTTTGAAGATCATGGTTATGTTTGAATACGTAACGCACGAAATTTGCTAAGCGATAAATCTGACTTTTGATTAAATGAATACGTCAATAAAATGTTTGTTTAGAAACCTTAACATCCACAAAAACAGACTTTTTGATGTGCTTTCTGTTTTGGTGGAATACTTGGACCGTACTTCTTTAAAAACAAAGTTGGTCAAAACGTAATAGTCAATGGTGACCACTATAGACCCATAATTTCTGACTTTATCGTACATCCTACCTTATGGTAGGGGAGTTGTAGTTTCAAAAACTTGAAGTAACATTCTACACAGCTCGTGCTCCAATTGATTTATTATTTATTGAAGGAAACGTTTGGTAACCGCATCCTAGTTTTAAGTTACAGACTTTTGATTGGCCTCCAAGATCATGTGATCTAAAGCCGCTTGACTATTTTCAGTCTGATATGTAAAGTAGCTAGTCCACGCCGGTAAGGCCAAAAAGATTGACCTCTTGGAGGATAATATTTATAACGTTTTTCCCGTTACATCTTTAGCTAGAAGAGTTGAGTACGTCCAGATTATAATACAAATTATATTTGAAATGCAATGTCAAAAGATTATCTTTCGAATAGAGTAAAAAATCATTTTTTTTAATTTTAATGTTGTATACTTGACCTTATGAAAAAATGAATATGAATAGTTGGGAACCACAAAATTTTAGTGTATATGCACCCTTAAAAGCAATCACTATATAAATTTTTAAATTTTTAAATTAAATTAATGACTTTGTGGAAATGTAGCATTAAATAAAATGAAAATAATACAAACATTTAAGAAAAAAAATGTATAATTTTTTTAATCACTTTGAACTTTTCAATTGTCTTTCGGATCTTAAATTAAATTTGAAATTTAAATAAATGCAATAGAGTGTTTTAATATGTTCAACAAAAGAAATTTGTACATTACATTTTTGAATCTTTTCATATATAAATAAACAAATATTAACGTAATGATTGATAGAATTATAAATTTTTATTGAAAAAGTAACCAAAAATCAATCAAAAGAAGCTTTCAATTTCAGCTATCAATCATCACATCAATAAAATTTTGTTATTATTTGTTCTTTCTTAAGTAATTTTTTGCTTTTTATTTGCAATTATGGATAATTGTATAATTTATTATTATGAATTACTTCAAATGAAGTCAAAACAAAAATTCAATCACGTTGTTTTTAATTATGCAATTAATCTTAAACTACGTAGGTTTTGATATTTTATCTTTAAGTTGGTAGTTAAATAGCTTCGATAATTATTAATAATAAGAATGGGAAAAAGATTAATCTTATAGCTTGAAAAATATTACAGCAATGCAAAGAGCAATGTTAAAAACAAACAAAGAATTAGGTTGTTCACTGTGACGTATACTTACTATACAATGTGGAAAATGCATTTTATTTTTTCCTAAAAGATATACATATTTTATAAAATTGTATAAATTTTTGATTCAGCTTGTGTTGAGTTTCACGAACGGTAACCTCATAGTTCTTTTTCACCGGGTCAATAGATCAAATAGTTACACGGAAAATATTTGTAAAATTTATTTCACGTTTTTTATTTTCAGCTTTCACGCAGATTAAGTGTGATATAACATTTCAAATAAAAGAACAAATATTTCAAAATCTTTGCCAAAATTCAATGAATGGGAATACATTGCACTCTTTGATGTAATTTTTTCTTTAAGAAAAAAAATACTTGATATAAAGAGAAAATAGTTTTTTTTGCTTAGGTTAAGAATTAAAATAAATTATCTAAAGAAAGATCTTTAAAAATAAATTCAAAAATGTTCTGTTGTTAAGGAATCAATTAAGGGTATTAGCCAATTTAGTTTGGTTGGTTTTAATCATTTTCATCATTATAGAATAAAATATGCAGGTCTTGCATTAATCGAAAAAAAGAGGCTGGGATGCGACCCACACTTCCCATTTTAAAACTACCAACAATGTTTTTATATAAAGAAATATTTTAGTTTGAAAATTTATAAAAAAAAAACTACTGAATATCGAAAACAATATTTTCTGTGAAATAAAAAGATTGAAGATAATATTTTTAATTTTAAAAGGCTATTTGAGTCGAAAATAAATTTTTACCAAGTTTTAGTATTGTTTTTTTGTTAGATTTTTATTTTTTGTAAAAAAAACTGTCTATTTAATTTTTCTCGAAATTTTACTGAATGTTAAAAACAATATTTCTTAAAAGATAAAAGTAGTTTAAAGGCAATATCTCAAAGTTTTGAAAAGATATTTGAACCGAAAATCAATTTTTACCAACTTTTATTAATTTTTTTTGTTATTAAAAAAATACTTTCAATTCGATTTTTATCAAAAATTTTCAAAATGTTGAAAACATTAGTTCTCATTAGTTAAAATATATTAGAAGCAGTAAACTTAAATTTTTGAAAAGATATTTGAGTTGAAATTCAATTTTTACCAACATTGAGTAATGTTTTCTTATGTTTTTATTCTGTATAAAAAAAAAACTGTCAATTCAATTTTTCTCAAAATTTTACAAGATGTTAAAATACATTATTTTTCATTGCACAAAATAGTTTTGGAGATAAAATCATTTTGTGTTCGTAAAACTTTCGAGGTGACACATTTTTTTGTTCAGTTTTTTTATTTATATTTCTATTTATAAAAAAACGTTAATTGGATTTTTTTCTAAAAATATACTTGTTTGGCATCACGTTATAATATAATATATGATATACAATTTAATTAAAGTCTCTATAGTTTTTTGATTCGTAAAATACTTAAGGTTAACCAAAATGTTCACCTTTTTTAAACTGCTCTTGTAGCATTTATTTGAAGTCGATATCTCTTCTGGTTCTTGAGCTATGGACGACGAAAAAAAACATCGCGAACGCACGCACAGACATCTTTCTTAACATCTTTTATTTCGAGTCTAGTGACCTTGAAACGTCGAGAAATGTCAAAATTTTCAATTTGACAAATCGGACCCAATACAATAGCTTCCTATGGGAAGTTAATAATGAGGTCTCGCGTTAATCGAAAAAAAAAACAAAAATCTCTTCGCATTTTCATTCTATCTTAAATTTCAAAATGCAATTTAATTAAAATTAAATTAACAACGTTTGTTTTTAGTTGTTTGATCTTCGAGACCAGGTCTTTCATTTTGTTGGCCTTAAAATTAGGATTTAAGTCAATGAACTAGATTCATTTAATTTGTGCAAATTTAATTTTGCTGATGAAATAAATATAGCATCATATCAAGTATTTAAAAAATTATAATAAATGGGAATTAAATAAAGAATAATAAATCGATGAATGTTCTTCCCTTTAATCCATAAAATTAAAAATATACTACATTTTTAATTTACTTCATAAATTATAAAATCTTCCCATTCCAGTCATTCAAAAAAAATATCACGATCACGATGCTGTTGGATGTAAGTATATTAATATATTTTTCGTTCCGGTTTATACAGTGTCAAAGAAGTTGCTTGGCTTTTATATAAATAAAATTAAAAATACCACACGCTAAAAAAAAACAATAAAAGTTTAAAGTATTTTCAATAAAGACTTCTGACTCAAACTTAAAAAAATTCGATTTTGTTTGCGCTTTCTTTTTGAAACATATTTTAGCTTTAAAATTAAAAAACAAATAACAATGAATTAATCTTTTTCATCCTTTTGCTTAATTGATGCTAGTTTTTAATACAATAGCTGGGAGCAACTTGTTTGTAATCAGGGCAAAAAAAATCGAGTTATTTAAGAAAGTTACTTAAATACGATTTGATAGTAGAAACACAGTTTTTAAATATGTAAAGAAAATTGGAAGGTTATAGTTCGAGTATTGACACAGGTACCAATTTAATTGATACTTCATAATCCTTAATATCGTCATGTTTCTTTTGGATCAAAAAATACTTTGAAGCTGATTGAAGATCTTAACTTATTTGTAAATTTGCTTCCTTAGGTATGTATGTGTGTAAAGATGAAACTGAAAAAAAGTTGATTTAACTAATCTTCCCTTATCCGTAGTGTTCAGGCGTTAATTAGCAATTTTGTCATATTTCTATATATATTTTCAGATACTAAACCTTAAACTTATAATTATTTTATTCAAAACTTGACCTAATACTCTTATTACCATTTAAATACAAGTATTTAATAGAAAAAAATATATTTCTTACAAAGCATTTTTTTCCATTTAATGCAAAAATGCCAACTCATCTTAACTTAATGTTCAAATAAAATATGATACCTGTTGCGAAATACTTGAGCTTAAAAAATGTATACAAACAAAAAAATGACTTCAAGCCGCTTAAAACATTATTCACAACAATATCATGCCAATGCATTTGACCTTAACTAAAATAATGTATAAATGTTAATAAAAATTACAAAACTAAATTAAATAAAAACGCATCAAGTGTGAAACTGTGAAAAATGTAAACAAAACAAATTCCTTTTCCTAATCTCCCCTCTCTCTCTTTCTCCTATCTTTTGCACTGTCTTACAATTATTTAAATAGTTAGGTATTGTGAAAAATTCAATGTCAATGAAATTCGAAACACTATACATTTCATACTTAAACAAAAAAAAGATATAAAATCTACTACTTGGGCGTATGAAGTTGTATTAACAAAATAAAAAATCACAATTCTTACGAATATAGTTGAGAATATGATATTATTTCTACAAACATTTTATACGACATAAACATCCTAGATAATGGTATAGAGATACTTCGAGTACAATGTATCTACTTTAATGAAATTTCTATGATTCAAATGGTCAAACAGGTAATGTTTGCGCAAAACAATTACTTACCTTTTAGAGTTAACAGAAATAAATAATACATTGTTGACGTGTGTTGAATAAATTATAAAAAAAATTATTGGTACATAACCAAACAGAAAAATATATTTAACAATTATTAAATTGACTATAATGAAGTGTAAATTTGGATTAAAAAAGTACTTAGATTTGTATAAAGTCACACACGTGAAAAAATAGGGTCTGGTATTGATTTATTAACAAGAAAATGTTACTTTGAACGTACATTTTGTGTGATACATGATTTGAATAATAGTTTTATTTGGTTAAGAGGGAATGTGACAAAAAAACAACAATCATCTTTGAATACGCTGAACTTTTGTAACAGTTTTAAAAGTACGATTAGTTCGGTCTTATCCAATTTATTCAAAAATTGTAAAGGTATTTTTGGAAAAAGTTCTGAGTATACGAATTGTACGGATCCTATCATTCTTCACAAAACAATTTTTTTTTTGTACAGTTTAAAATGTATGGTAAAAATGGTCAAATATTTGGATAGTAATAAAATTGTATTTCATTAATTTATATTCTTTTTTAGATAATTGTATTATTTTAAAGTTGGGCTTAGTTTAATTTGTGCACAAATAAATTTATCGAGACAAAAATTTAAAAAACCTTTTTTCTATAAATGCGATTTTTCACTAAATATATTTTACAAATATTTATGACTTTTAATTTATTAATTATAAAAAGTATACAAAAATGTTATACTCTTTAATTGTGAAAAATTTTATGAGGTGTTTACTCTTAATTTTTTTTCGAAAATAAACTGTACAGCCCGTACAGCTCGTCGTTCCATCTTCTCCTCCACTCCCCTTCGATGCATACGGATCGGAGATCACACGAAGAACTTTTCTCTCGAAACGACCCAAGGTGCATTCATCCGCTTTTGTCATAGTCCATGCTTCTGCACCGTATAGCAGGACGGGGATGATAAGGGTCTTATATAGCGACACTTTGGTTCTTCGAAAGAGGACTTTTACACTTAATTTCTTTCTTAGCCCAGAGAGTTATTCCTCGTTTGATATCAGCGCTGGTGTTGTTTTCTGTGTTTACAGCAGAGCCTAGGTAGACGAAATCCTTGATTACCTCAAAGTTACGTCTGTCGATGGTGACGTTTTGACCAAGATTTCGGTATTGTAGGTCCTTTCTTGACGGCAGCATGTACTTTGTTTTGCCTTCATTAACCGTTGAACTCATTTTTGCTGCCTCTGCCTCAATACTCACAAAAGCCCCATTCATATCACGCTGAGTTCTTCCGATTATGTCAATGTCATCAGCATATGCTAGTAATGGGACAGACTTTTTAAAGATAGTGCCTCTAGTGTTGACGTGTGAGCTCTGCACTATTCTTTCAAGTATGATATTAAAAACATCGCATGACAGCGAATCACCTTCTCTAAAACCTTTTTTTGACATCGAAAGGTTCTGTAAAGTTGTTTCCAACAGCAGCGTAAATTCTCCATGGTCATCTTGTGGACTTTCCTTGTCTAAGACCGCAATGATAAGGACGTATCCGATTGATGACGATGGGCTTTAGATGTGCACATATTACTGCAGAGAAGATTTTGTAAGCGATGTTAAGTTGACGGGAGCGTATCGGAATCCCGCTTTTTATAATCGGTTCTAGGTTTATTAACTTGTTCTAAAGAGTAAATCCTTTTTTTTAAATTTGTTGATATTGAATATATTTCAACAAATAAATTTGTTTGTTTCAAATAATTTCTTAAAAACAATTTTGTGTTAACGTTTTTGACACTAGTTTCAATTTTTGAAGCACAAAAATTGCAGTTTTTTTTACAAAAGTACAATTTTTAATAGTAAAAAATGAATAAACACACAAAATACTGCCAAAAATTGATAAAATTATTTTGGTTTGTTATTAGTTATTTTTGTCTATAATATTGACCTTGGGTCCACTAGTATTGGTACTTAAAAAAAAATCTTTTTTAGAATGTTACTTCTTAGCATTTTTGTTGTTTAAAATTTTTATTTTCCTAGGTTAGATTAGGTTATAGTGGCTTTCCAAGAGGGAAACGGACACACTTAAGCCATTTAAATGGCCCATTGTGATACCAGATGAATCTTGAGGCTTCCTCCTAAGCTCAATGGAACCAGTTTGAGTCCCTTACGAAACGTGAGACTCTTATTTTCCTAAGAGTCGTACAAAATATTTACAGTAATATTTGGTATAAGAATAAAAAAGTTTATACCTTTTTCTCAAGATAATTATTTATTCGAAAATCATTTTTTGCCAGGTTTTCGTTTTTTATTAAGCTCAATGTTATCTATGCAAAATATATAATGAGTTTTATTTCAATATCTTTATTTTTTTATTCCAGAGATTGGTTCGCCGAAACCCAATCTTTAAATATGTTTTTTTTTTTAATACCGTCAATTGCCAATTTCTAAAAAGAATGTTATAATTTTAAAAACAATATTTAAATAGAATAAAATTATTTTTATTTTGTTTTAGAAGCCTTCAAGCCAAAAAATATTTTTCATCAGTTCATACTGTAGTATTTTACAAAAAATTAAATTAGTTTGAAGCTAACATGCGTATATGTTGTTTAGATAGTTGTTACTAATTTTTAGAAGTATTTTCTTAGTTGAATTTTTAGTTTTTCCAAAAAAGTTTTCGATTCGATTTTTGTACAAATTTTACCAAAAGTCACAAATACAAATATTTTGAAGTTAGTTTTGTTAGTTTAGTTAGTTTGTTCTTTCTTAATATTAACAGCACAAAATATTAAAATATTTTTAATACAGTTTTTGATTTATAAAAAAAATCATATATTTTTAAGAGTTTGTATTTATTTGGTATCACTTTACAATGTAGAATAAAATGTTGATTAGTGAGATATTCGAGTTCAACTGTAGTTTCTACCTTTGCTTAAAATTTCGTTGTAAAAAAAAAACACTATCAAAAGGTCTTTCTGCATGTTTTGATGTTATTACCTGTAAAAAAAGTTTATGTGTAGTCCATATTTCTGCTAATCCTTAAGATAAAGCTGACGAAGATAAGTATCCCGAACGTAAGAACGTACGTTTAAAAACAAAACACATTCCATGACTGCCACCTTTATTCCTAATTATGAATTAAGTTTTGACAAACGAACTGTGAAAATGACATTATTGATCTATCAAACTGAAAAAATGGAAAAAAATCAAAATTTATAATAATTATGGATCCTTAACTATGGATTAATGCACTGTTAACAAACTGAGCCTAATCTAATACCCATTATTTTAAACGCAACGACTTCTAATTTTGTAGTAATAGCTTATTGATAAATTTGTGAATTCTTATTTCATTTTTAATAAATTAATTTATATACCAATATAGCTTTTGAGTTGCATGACTTGGCTTGAAAGAAAAAAACTATTATTATGCACTCGCGTGCATTTAAGAAAAAGTGAATTGCAATCGCAATCAATTGTTCTCTGTATCTCCTTCATTACTATAAGAGAGGTTACTTCATCGATTACTTAACGATTCTTTACATTCACAAGTGTTAAGAGTTCCAAAGACAAAAATAAATGATCAATAGCTTATACACTTACTTAGATTCTAGCATGCTAAACATTCAAATTCACTTTGATGAGAAAATAATATCTATCAATCGTGTCAATATCGGATGTATTATGTAAGAGTAACTGATACTCTGGGGCATTCATTTGCTTTGGTTCCTCCCCCGCCCCCTTTTCCTCAACGCCCAAATACTCTCCGCAAAAAATTGAAAAAGAAAACACAGCTATAAATAAAAACGTACTATAATAGATTCGAATCGGAAATTGTTGTTAATGAGATGTTGCTACAAACTATAAGCTTACGAGTATACCTATGCATCATAAGTCTATTCAACAACAAAAATGATGACGAATTGTTTTCGTTGACGGCTAAGTTGCTAAGTTGGGTCTTGATTCGTCACATTGTCGTTTTTTGTTGTTAAATGTCGGATATGGATATGCCAGCAGAGCAGTGTTTCATTTAATTGATGTAATTGAAATGATTGTCTGCTCATAGTGTGCATGGATTCACTTCATTGTGTTCTGTGATTGGAGTATAATGAGGACGAGGAGGGAAAAAGGGTGGGGGATCTGTTTTTTTGTGGGGTAAACTTAAGTAAATTTTAATAACAGACATTAAATAGATACATCCAAACTGACCTCGAATTGAAATTAATTAAAATGCGTCTGTGATTTTGAATAAAGCTTATAAAATGCTGGATATGCTGGTAGATAGTGTAGGAGTATGTCAAGATTTATTTTAAAGTAGTGTAGATTATGACAATAAGATATTTTTCGATAGATTTTATATATAGCTTTGTACATATATACTTACTCAATTTATGATCTTGAACTCGGAATAATACCGGGAAGATTTTTTTTTTTTAATTTCAAATAAATAGAGGTCAATGTTATAATTTATAAAAGTCAATGGCGTGAAGTTTTCTGTCAATTTAGTGAAGGCACGGTGTAAAAGTATTTTTAGCATGAAGCTAGTATTGAAAAAAAAGAGAATGTTTTTTGGGATCCAAGAACAATATATTGGTATGTTTTTTAAAGGCATGTAACTTCCTTTTGTTTTTTAGCTTTTTAAGCTTAAAAAATGCATAATTTTTTCCTGCATGGTCAATTTGACACACATTTTTCGAGAAAACTCGGTCTTTTTTTCTAAACGATCAATCATTGATGATTTATCAACACAGAACCCTCACTAAAAGTAGTCCAAAATTATTAAAACCCTTCACAAAATTTTTTTTCTAAATAATTCGGTTACCTAATGTATGACTTCCAAACTTTACAGACGTAAGGCAGTCTCTAAAGTCTTATGAGAATTGTGTTTGCTTGTGTTTTGGAGAAAGACTTTCCATAGATGTTTGCTAAGGTATACTTATGTTGTTACAATTAGTTTCACAGAAATTTCAGATAGAATTTTCACTGAACCTTTAATAGATTTTTTTAAAGAGAAAAAGTACACGACTAAGAGTCCTTCCTTGGGGCACTCTTATTTTTAATTAAGATTGAAGATAGTAAACAATATCAACCATGTGTAGTTTTTTTTAAAGGCATGCAAATTATATGAAAGTCTGAAAAAGAGGACGTCACATTTAGTTTCTGTCTATTTTCCTACATTTAAGTTTATTATTTAAAACTATCCTAATTAGTTTTCCAGAAGGAATAAATCATTTATTAAATTTTAATAAAAATACCAATTTCATTTATCTTAAATTTATTTTTCAGATAATATATAATTTTCAAAGACGACGAAACTTACGTTATGAGTAGAAATCTAAATGGACACAATAATGCGGCTTTTGTTAATGACAATGACAAAGCAATACAAGCTGGCGATAAGCCACGATTTAGTCTTGAGCTGACGGAAAAAGGTAAAATCTCTCTCGATGATGACTATAATCCCTACGAGCAAAGGACCGTGGAGCATCCTACAACGTAAGACCTCCAACATATGATATCAATTTTAAACACAAACTTGACTTATATTTTCTTACAGAAATTCTGAAACAATGTTTCATTTGTTGAAAGGATCACTCGGTACCGGAATATTAGCTATGCCAAATGCCTTCAGAAATGCCGGTTATGCTACAGGAACAATAGGAACACTTGTTATTGGAGCAATATGCACATATTGTATTCATTTGTTGATCAAAGCTGAATATGAATTATGTAGGCGGAAAAAAACACCAAGTATGAATTATCCTTCTGTAGCTGAGGCAGGATTTGGTGAGGGACCACCAATTTTCAAAAAAATGGTTCCATATATTGGGTAAGTTTTTATAAAATATTATTAGCAAATACTATAGCATTTTATTTTAATATTTATTTGTTCTTTGATATTTTCAGTCATACAGTCAATGTATTTCTATTGATCTATCAGCTAGGAACATGTTGCGTGTATGTTGTGTTTGTTGCTTCAAACATAAAATCTGTTGTTGATGCCTTTATGACTGATCCAATTGATGTTCGAATGTATATGGTATTTGTTTTACTGCCTTTAATTTTAATTAATTGGGTAAGTTAATTTTAAATTGCCAAGTTTTTCATTCCTAAATTTAATTTTTTTTAATTTTAGGTTCGAAATCTTAAATATTTAGCACCATTTTCAACAATTGCCAATGCAATTACAATGGTTTCTTTTGGAATTATTTGCTATTACATTTTCCGAGAACCAGTTACAACATCAGGCAAAGATGCATTTGCTAACTATACAACATTTCCATTATTTTTCGGAACAGTTTTATTTGCTTTAGAGGCTATTGGTGTGGTGAGTAATCAAAAATATATATTTTTTTATAATATTTGACCAAAAAAATGTCAATGAGTAGATTATTCTCGTTAAATTTGAACTTATCATTAATTAAAAGAAAAATATAAAGTAAACTATACATATTATAGAAGGAAAAATCACCAATTTTTTGTACTAGTGCATTATTCTAGACAAGATATTGTCTTCTTAAAGAGTATAAGCTTTCAAAATAAATCAAACTAGTTAAATCTATTTAGCAAAGGAAAAGTACCAAAAGATTTCTATCGATCTCATATAACGAGTACACTTATCATACAAATCCATCCGAACAGAGTCAAGTGGCTATTAAAACCATCAACGTCAAGATTTTTATCTTTGAAATGATTTTTTTTTAACTCACAGCTAATCTATGAGGAAACAATTTTAAAATGTCGTTTAATATCGATTGATGACCGATAACATAAAGGATACAATTAATAGTAGAAATAATCTGATAAGAATTGGACACATGTGATTTTTTATAAGAAAATAAGGCATAGATACAAATCATACAATAATGTCTTATCGATTCTGCGGAATGCATTTTTATTGAAAAATTGACTCATAATAAACACGGGGGAATTATTAAACTATTATTATTTTGGAAATTGATTTTTGGCAACCCTAAAAGAACTTTTTGACATCTAAAAGTTGCTTTAGGGTTAAATTACAGCTATTAAATAATTACACTAATTTAAAGAATAAATAGACTTTAAATAAATGCAATTCTTCATTCAAAATCATAACAATACCAAAAAAGTAATTTCCACAAGCTTTTAGTAATAGTATATTTGTTTAATTAGTTTTAAATTAACAATATACATATGTATATAAATAAGTTGCTAATAGTTGCATCCATTGCCCTGCCCAACTCCGTATCTGTACCTTTTTTGTAAATAATTTATTCTTAATCGATAAAATTCATTTTGTACAATGATATTTTATAGAACACTTATTTATTTACCAGTTAATTCTAATTAGTTTTCTTATGAATAATAGCTAAATTTTTAATCGCTTAGAATTGTACTTGTTAGCTATTCCAAAATTTTAGTAGTTTTGATAATTAGTAGAATTCTAATTCACTTCTTTTTTTTAATACATCTATTCACGCCTAAACATTGAACGTTTTTGAAAAAAAAATCTCTTGTCGGAGAACGTATCTGTCAAAAATTCTGAAATCGGATTTAGAAAATTACTAAAAATTAAAGTACGAGTATATTTTTATTTTAACGTTATTAAATACATCTTCTTTATATAAGTGCTTTAAATGTTATGGCTTTTAAAACAGTATCTATTCTAAATGTTAAAAAGAAATCTGTTCAAAATATGCCCTGACACGTTCCCCCATCTTAATCCCCCATAATAATTCCAAAAAAATGTATAATTAACTTTCAGATCCTTCCGCTTGAAAATGAAATGAAATCACCCAAATCTTTCGGTGGCAGTTGTGGAGTTCTAAACAATGCCATGGTTTTGATTGTCTTTTTGTACGTTGGAATGGGATTGTTTGGTTATTTAAGATATGGCTCAGAAGTTGAAGGATCTATTACCCTGAACTTACCTGAAAAAGAAACGTAAGTCAAGCAACTTATGTCGTTAAATGCATATCAATAAAAAAAAACTTTATTTTTTTTTTATACAGCTTAGCACAGTGCGTGAAGGGAATGCTGGCATTCGCAATCTTCATCACTCATGGTCTGGCTTGTTATGTTGCCATCGATATCACATGGAACGATTATGTTGCCAAAAAATTGGGTCCCCAAAGAAAGAAATTGTTCTGGGAATACTTCGTTAGGACTGCCTTGGTTTTGGTCACTTGTAAGTTTATAATAACTACTCTGTAATTAGTCTCAGAGAATAATTCAATTGAAAATTGTTCTTTCAGTTCTTCTAGCTGTTGCCATTCCAAATTTGGAACTCTTCATATCTCTGTTTGGAGCGCTGTGTTTGTCAGCTTTAGGCCTTGCCTTCCCAGCGTTAATTCAAATCAGCACCTATTGGTATCAAAAGAAGGGTATTGCTCGAGTCTGGCTGATAGTTAGTAATTTCTTCTTGGTGATTGTGGGAATTCTTGGACTTGTCATCGGCACGTACACGTCACTATCGGAGATCATCAAAACTTTCTTCGTTGATGAGGAATAAAACAGAATGACTTCACACTAACCAACCAGATGTGCACCCGTCTAAAAATACTGACGGAACGAGGAATCAGATAATTAAATATAAAAAAAAAAAAACTTACACAAAATAAGACATTCCTGTTAATAGAAAAGTATTATTATAAATGTGAGCTCGAGAGCTGGATAATTTTTTTAATGTAATTTGTTGATTTAATTTCTTAAAATAATGAGAAATGTGATAAACACCTTAGAAGACATTATTATTTATTTTTGTTATGTAATTGTTTTTAAATTAAATGTAAATTAATTAGTTTTTCCTGGGAAGTTAAAAAAAGCAATAACTTTATTATTTTCATAAATTGTATGAAATTTTTTATGTGAAGGTGTTTTTTTTCTAGACATCTTTTATTGCCGTATTTTAAATTTTATTTTTATTTAAGCCATTTTAAATCGTAAGGTTGTGTTAGAAGTTATAAATTGATTTTATAACTTTTAATATTATTATTAAAAATTGTTAATTGTAAAATTATATGTTTTTTTCAATTAATACGTTCCTATATTGAATATAGGAATTTTGCAATTTTGTATACAAACGATTGTTGCAATATTAATTATACATTTAAGTTATATAATAGAATTTTAAATAAAATAATAAAATTATAAAAATCTTGTTTTAATTTAATTAATACAGTTATTTGGATGAGGATTTTAAAAAGACCAACATTGAATGTCAGATAAAGAAGTGGAACAGACAAACACACACAAATGTACGAACATTCGGTAATAAAGGGTATTTTTTAGAAGTATAGAACTTTCAAATGGAATTAACACAACAATGATGATTTTTTTAAATTGTTCACGAGCTGCTGAGCCGTAAACTTAACAACTTTCGAAAAAAAACATTTCAGGTGGTCAGCAATAATATAAAGAAAATGTCACGTATTATTTCTTATCCTTAAAATAAAGTTTTTCTATATGTCGTTTTTTACAACTTTTTTATCTATGTTTTTTTTTTTATTTTACAATAATACAAAAGCATATTTGTCAAACTAAATAAAATACATTTATATTCATTTAAATTAAAATACTTAAAACTTAAAGCATAATTTTATCACACTACTATTTATATGCTTCTACTATTTCCGATATGCTAACATAAGTTCCAATAATTCCACCAATAATTCCAAAGCAAACAATTAGTAAATCTTTAACCAAATGAAATTTCCATTTTCCATAAGTTGTTGAATATCTACAGCAGAGTTCCAATAATGCTGGAAAAATCAGTCCCAAAATTGACAGACAAAATGCACCAACTAATGACAGGAACAACGATAGATCGGGAATTGCTACAGCACATAAAACTGTAAAGGAAGTCCAAATAAAACTTTATAACATCCTGCACTTCTTCTATATATAAATATTATGCTTACATGTAAGAATGACAATACAAGCTCTCACAAGCAACTCATAAAGTACTAGATTAGACTTTTCGGATGTTTTCTTTATCAGATAATGGTTCCAGATAATATCAGCTGTTACATATCCTTGCAGCGCATATGAAATTAACGTTGTAACAGCAAAAAATATCTTCACTACTTGAGCAAGACTGTTAATACAAATATTTATGATTTAACAAGTTTTTTTTAACATTGAACTTGACTTTTAAGTATTTACATTTCATCCTGAGGTATATTCAATGTAACACTGCCTTTGGAATCATTACCATACTGCCAATAGCCGAAAAAACCCAAGCCCATATACAAAGCCAAGACAATAAACATTCCGCGGTTCATGATGCCAAATTTACCTGTGTATGCTTTAGGAGTCTTCATATTCTGCTCAATGGCTATAACCTTCAAGAAATGGTCTTGATTAGAAGAGACTATTTAAAAAGAATGTATTCAAACTTACCACTCCGACAGCTTCAAGAGAAAACAGAACCGTTCCGAAGAATAGTGGAAGTTTGGAAATTTCTTCGAAAGCGACTCGTTCCGAAATTGGTGGCAAGTTAGAAAAAATGTAATAAAGCACAACACCAAAACCTAATAAAAACAGTTTTTTAAGAGTCTTTTAAGTTTTAAGAGGTCTATGATTGCTCACCAATAAACATTAAGACATTAGCAAACGATGAAAACGGCACGAGATGCTTAAGCTGTCTAATGCTAAATATTAAGAAGAGTGGTACTAAAACAAAACACATGTGTATCCGAATATCTAGGACAATCAAGTACTCATCTACAATTTGTTTGATACTTTCGGCAATAAAAACAACATAAACACAGCAAATTCCAAAGTGATAAAAGGCTAGAAAACCATCAACAAAGGGTCTGCAAATAAAAAAAACAGTATTAATTTATTTTGAAAAAAATTAACATTTTCATTTCAAATAAAACTTACGTTGCAATTTTGGCAAAAAACCTTAAGCAAGGCGGTCCTTCTTCAAAAGCCACGGTCATGGCTTCAGGATATGTTAAATAAGGAATTCGTTTTCGTTTGCATAATTCATACATGGAATTTATCTAGAATGCAAAGTCTAGCTTAATTTTTACAATTTTTGTTTACAAATTTGTATATCTTACCACAAGATGCAGACAGTAAAGTGCAATGGATCCAATTACTGTTGTTAAAATCAAACCATTTACATATCCAGCGTTGCTGAAAGCACTAGGCATTGCCAGGACTCCCGTGCCGACTGATGCTTTCAAAAAATGAATAAAGGTTTCCGTGTTTCTAAAAATTTTATTTAAATGAAATAAACACAATTATATTTACTTAACCACATTATTGGCTAATTATCATTTGTATAACTTTTAACCAAGGTACGGCTTCAAGATCTAAACTTAAACAAGGAAATACTGTAAGAAGTTAGACGGCTAATTTAACAATAGATTGCTCCAACAAAGCTACTGGATCTGATGGCATTGCTGGCGATTTATTCAAAGCAGCAGGCGATGACTTAGTAAGGAGTATGCGACAACTCATCAGCAAAATATAGTCGGATGAAAACGTGCCCGATGAGGATGCTAAATTCTCAAGAAAGGAGACACTATATCTATGCATCGATTTCAAGGCAGCATATGACTGTATCTAATCTAAAGAGAAGAAAAGATGTCTAGTTTCATTCCTGTCAAACTTGTCAATTTGTGCACAATGACGATGAAGAATTCACGCTGCTCCAAAAAGGTCGGGAAAAATCTCACTGATTTAAAGTCAAAGCTAAAAGGTTTTAGACAAGGATATGCACTGACATACCACTTCTTAACCTTGTTCTTAAAAAATTATGAAAAACTCAATCGTCAACACTACAGGCACAATCTTTCAAATATCTTTCCAATAACTCAAGTTCGCCGATAATTTTGACATAATTGGAAGATCAGGAGATCAAAGCCTGATGTCAGTGGAATTATTTTGAGCAATACGACGGAAGCGGAGAAGATGTGTTTAGTGGTTAATGAGGGCAAGACCTAGTATATCGAGCACTTCTCGCAAATTTATCGTAAGCACCAAAATAAATTTTATCGTAAACGACAAATCAAAAGCTTACTGCTGGTCCTTGAAACAACTTGTACCCATAGTCGGTATTGGAAATTATTAATTTTGCTTAAGTTAAGAGATAACAATAGCCTTTAAGGCTATATGTGTTGTTAGCAAATTTTAATAATTAAGTTTTCTTTTTTATTGAAAATTTCGCTTACGACATTGAACGATGAGGTCTTTTCGTCACAATGGACAGCTATAACTTTAAAGCAATTAGTGACTTTTTCGACATATACCGAGCCCTTCCCGCCATTTTATCGTAAGCGACATTTTCAATAAAAAAGACAAATTTTTTAACAAAATTTGTTAATAACACATAAGTACTTAGCGCCTTAAAGGCTATTGTCATGTCTGAACTTAAGCATAATGTATAATTTCCGATACTGGCTATGGTTGTTTCAAACACCTTTTGATTTGTCGTTTACGATACAATTTATTTTGGCGCTTACGATAAATTTGCGGAAAGAACTCGATAAATTAAGGCAATGACACAGCGATGAAATCAAACGGAGAATAACTCTTGCATATTCTTTGGGCTTAAAGGCTATTGAGTAGTAAAGTCCTCTCTTGAGAAACTAAAGTCAACCTTTATAATTACAAGAGTTTACAAATAACCTGGTTTTAGTTTTGATTTACTACTACTCCAGCAGTGTGCGCCGCGACAAGCTTTACTACATCAACGCATTGGCGCAAGATGCAGAAAATACTGCAAACAGGTGCGACAGCAGGACACACAACTCAAAGCAATACCTGGTGAAAGAAGTAGACTGTACTGTGATAAGTTCGATGGATGAGCAAGAGAGCAAGACGGTGGAAAGAACACTTTTTCTCGGATTTTAACCGGTTGCTTGCAAACAACGTGCAGCCGATACCTTCCGAAGCACCTGAAGAAACTAATCCCCGAATCCGCACCGCACCTCCCAGTAAAGATGAAATTGTTGCCACAATTAATTCACTTAAGAACAAAAAAGCGGTGGGACTTGATGGAATTCCCGCAAAACTTTTACAAGCAGCGCCAACCTCATCAAGCGAACTGCTTGATCCGCTCATAAAAGAAGCCTGGATCACCGAAAGCTTCTCCCATGAATGGAAGAAGGGAATTATAGTCAAGCTCCCAAAAAAACAAGATCTTACAAAGTGCCAAAACTGGAGAGGAATTTTCGTTCTACCAGCCGTTGCCAAAATAGTAGCAAAAGTTATACTGGAATGCATCAGAGAACACCTTGAGCCCACACTCGATGCCGAACAAGCAGGATTCCGCACTGGATCCTCCTGTATTGATCATATTAACACCCTGCGGATCATTATTAAACAGTGCGTTGAATATCGATCACCACTACACCTGCTGTTCCTCGACTTCGATAAGGCTTTTGATAGCGTAAACAGGGAGTATATATGGTTAGCTTTGTGGAGGAGAGGCATCCCAGAAAAACTAATTGTTATTATTAAAGCAGCATATGATGGATCCAAGTGTCACGTTCTGCTCGAAGGTAGGTTGTCAGATGATTTTTAAATCCGAAGTCGAGTCAGACAGGACTGTATTCTATCGCCATTATTGTTTTGTTTGTGATAAGCAGTGTACTGCGCTCAGCTCTGTCAGGTAACGGAGGGATCCAATGGACTTTGACATCCTATGTAATCCAAGTGATTACGCGAACGATGATTGCTCACTCTTCCATAGGATCATGAATCTCCATCAAATAACAACAAGTGTGGAGAGAGAAGCAGAAGTTGTGGGGCTTAAAATTAATTCCGGCAAAACAAAAATAATCAACCTTGAAACTCGACCATTCTATCAAATAAATATTTTCTCGCAACCGGTGGAAAAAGTGGAGAGCTTTCAATACCTTGGAAGTATCGTTTCCATCGAAGGCGGAACCGAACAAGACGTCATGGGCCAAGCAAAAGCGGCGTTAGGTATGCTGTCAAAAATTTGGAGGAATAACTTTATCAGCCTGAGAACAAAGCTACGACTGTTTCGCACTTGGAACTGGGACTGGGTGCAGCACTTGGAAGGCTACTTCAGCCATAACAAGAAAGCTGCAAGCCTTCGTAAATAGATATCTTCATAACATCCTAAGGATTTTCTGGCCAAACCGTATTTCAAATAAGATCCTTCATAGAAGAACAGGTCAAGAACCTATAGAATCTCTAATACGAAGAAGTAAGTGGCAATGGATTGGACATACGCTTCGAAAAGGTAACGACTGCATTGCAGGTCAAGCAATGCAGTGGAATCTGCTCACACAAGAAGAAAGAGGAGCTGGACGACCGAGAAGCACATGGCGCAGGACAATCGAGGCGGAATCAGCTGCACTAGGCCAGAGTTGGAGGGAGCTGAAACACATCTCCGAAAACCGTACACGATGGCTCGTAGTCGCAGTAGAGGCCCTATGCCCCTTAAGAGGTTCCCAACGAAATAAGCAGATCTGAGGACCTAAGTTAGTACTAAATTTTAGAATATACTATAAAAAAAAATGGTATTTTTAGCAAAATTAAGACCTTTAATTTTGTTTTGTTTTTAAACTGTACTTAAGGTTCACTTTTTTTAAAAGATGTAGGGCCATAAATTGTTTTCTTTTGTTGTTATTAATAAAATTTAAAAGCTTGACTAAGAAAAAACTTTGTCATAGTTTAAGAACGCTGACGTTGAACTTAATATATTTGTTTTGTTTATAAATGTATTATTAATCTTATCTTAAGCTTTATACTTACGTTGTTGGAATTTTGACAACTCTATGTTCATGTGGATCATAATCATCCTCTTCTACTTTTTTGTTTCTAAAAAAAATATTGGAAATTGGTGAGCTGAAATATGAACAAATAACTTACACTTCTTTCGTGGCGCCCATTTTGTTTGACGCTATTGCTTAGATCGCATTAACTTCTTCTTCAAATGGAAACTGATGACAATCTAAATGAGATAAAAAGTATTATTTAGAAGAAAATTTATCATTTCATAGTTTGTTATCTTTGTATTATCTTCTGTATCTATACATACTTTAATGTAGATTGTGTAGTTTTATGTTGCGTTTTCGCCACAGTGAACATGTTAACCTACATATGTTTCAAATGTCAATAGCGCCAAAATAATTTAAAAAAAGTTCCTATTTTTACTGGAGGACTGCTTAAGATAGGATAGTCTACTTAGATAAAACAAAATACTAAACATATGATGCATACATACAACAGTGTTAATTTCCTTAATGTGTAATTATTATTTATTGTGTTATTATTATTGTACGTATTATATCTGTTAGTCATTATATTAGAATGAATATATCTAAAATGTTTATTTTTATATTATCTATTGGGAAATCCATAACAAAACTTGCTAATAAACAATTGACGAAGAATTGTGATTAATTGCGATTAGACCCAATAATTAAATTACAAGAATGTAAACACAAAATAAAAAACAATGTTCACTATTGATTCCTGAATTTGAAAATATTATTCAGAAATTATTATTTACAAACTATTCAAAAAGAAAGCTACCATAAAATGTCTTATGTAGGCACTTTTGAAAGAAAAAACACATCACCTTCAAAATGAAGTGGTTTACATTTTAATTATACTTACGAATGACTTTAACTTAAGTTCTCTTGATATTTTTAATAGACCAATTGAAAGATTACAAAATAATGGACTCTTGGAAAAATTATAAAGCTAAGATCATGTGCTACCGCTTTAAGATTATGTGTAGAGCCTTTTTAATCATCAATATGTTAAGTAATTTTCGAGTGATATTAATTCTTGTTTATATACACCCTTAGGTAATAATTTCAGTAGCTTTAAAGTTGTTGAAATTATAATAATAATCTGTATTAACTAAAAGTAATTACAGGTTTTTCGTATTTAAACTTATCATCACCATCATATCTTAAGTAGTTTGTTTTTGAACTTTAACCGAACAATATTGTATTCTTAGAATATTTGTTTTATTCTTGTATTAAGGTTTTCCCATAAGAGGTTATATTTTGAAAATAAGAAAAATGACTATTTTATAATATATGTTTATTTCATATCATTAACCAGATTTCAAAAGAATGCAATTTTATGGCAAAATCTTTTATGACTCCAATTACAGTTTTGAAATCACCTTGAAAAAAATGCAATCATTTTTGTCTCCAATCAATGGTCCAAATCATTTGTGATTCAAAAGAATGCTAAGACTTCAAAAGAATGCAAGGAATGAATAAAGTCTTAAATGATTGCAGTCATTATAAGTTCAAGTGATTGGTGGTTGTTAAATTCAAGTCCCAATCTATTGGTGAATTCAATTTACGCAATCTTTAAGATCAATTCCATTAATAATTTACAAAAATTGTATGCCCAAAAGATTTCAGTGCTTTACAAGCTTGAACATTAGGCGTTTTTTTTTTGGAATTCCATGTATAGTACAGTCAGAAATTGCCAACGAAACGATCCGCATTAGCCAGAGTTTTGTATTTAAAAATTGGTACAACTGAAAGGAGATCTGTCAGAATTGTAATAAAAAAACACACACACAAATAGAAAAAAGTTTGGTGAAAAACAAAATTTAAAATTAACTTAACTAAAAAACTAACTTAAACTAATCAAAAATACAATTTTCAAGAAAGAATGGTAAGAAAACATCTGGAAATTAAGATTCTTTAATAAAAGTTAATTTAACAATTGTTTTAAAGAAGGGGTTTGTTCGTAGACTACTGCATTAACATGCATTAACACGCCTCAATTCTTTATATACCTGAATCCAGTTGAAATGAGCTTGATTCACCTCGATTCCGGTTGGAGATCGGAGTCGAGTCAACATTTGTGAGGAAAAACTTATGTGGAGGAGTTGGTTCCACAGATAATGTGTTATTGTCTGTTTATTTGCATGTTTTTGAACAAAAAATATATTTTTGTTTTAATTAAATTTTAAAAAAATGGATTGGTAGCAAATTCTTATATGGTGCTAAACTATTCAGTTTTTCATTGTTTAACACGAATCAAACTATCTCACTCACATAAGAAACATCGAAACACCTAAAAAATGCTGTCAAACTTAATCATTTTTAAATTGTCTTGTGCGTGGAAGCACTCAAAAGATTTATTTAATCTAAACTGAGATTAACCTTTGGAGGAAACATAACAAAACTTAATTATAGTTTCTATTGTTTTCTCATGCAAAATAAGCCCAAATAGTCCATTTTCACTAACAAAACTAAGTAATATCAACAGTAACAGAATGTTTTTTTTCCCAATGGAAAACACATGATTCCAAATGTACAACTACTCAACGAACACAGCCATCGAGGTACAAATGCAACATCAATCGTACCAACATTTGATAACGAAATCACATAAGATCCATTTGAGACTCGTATAAATGTCAAAATTCCATCTGTAGTAAGATTCTAAGTTAAATTCATGTCCCAATCTATTGGTGAATTCAATATATGCAATCTTTAAGATTAATTCCATAAATTATTTATAATAATTGTATTCCCAAAATATTTCAATGCTTTACAAGCTTAAACATTAACAATTTAAACAAATGAGCCAAATGGCCTTTTCATAAATTTGCATGATAAATTTGCGCATTGTCCTCTATTTCTTCACGCATTCCGTCCTTAAGTTTTTAAACCGATTTTCGAGTATTGAAATAGACTATTATTTCATGAGTGCCCAAAAAAAAACAGTTTGAAGAAATAAAATCTCTCGATGGTCAACTGTTTTCACTTCTTTGAGATCGTTTCTTGCAAAATTACGATTGTTCCATCATATTTCTGTTGGAACCACTTTATAGCGTCTTCCTTAGTCAAGCGGTGGGGAAATCTGACTGTGAATGATTCTATGAGCTGAGTTGTAACCTAGTCTTCCCAAGGCTACGTAGACATCAGGATCGTAGATCGTATTTGATACCTAAACCGAAGTTTCCTGTGGAAGAGAAGTTGTCCCTCCTCAACTCGTATTAACGAACTTTAAGACCACGTTCCAAGATCTTTTCGGCCTTGGCACCACGTACTGTTTAATGTCTAGCAATTTATTCATTACGTCTGATACCGAATGAACGCACGGTAAAGCGGTCCTTTGAGAACAAAGGCTGTTGGCCAGTCAATTGTTCCAAAACCTTAGCAGCTCGAGTAATCCTTTCACCAGATTCAATCACACAAAAATTCAGGCCGAGTTTTCGGATGTGCAAGTTCCACATAGGGTTCTTTGCGGGATACCTCTTAACCTGCTTAGGGGCTTCCTTCTTTTCAACAGCGGGTGACATAGCGTTATTCGGGGAAAAAAAGCCATGAACAGAAAATGATACATTTTGAATAGGTTTGTTTTATAAACGGTTCCATTTTAAATGGCACACCATTTGGACATTTCTAACTTTTCAAAATGTGCAAGTGAAGTGGAATTCCTTAAAGGGAATTCCTATCAATCAAGGCATCTGCTACTTTTCAAGATGTCATGTTTTGACATTTGTTCAAAAATATCCTCAAATTGCTTAAATTTACTACAAATATGAACCTACCACACAAGCAAAAAAACAATCGTAATTTTGCAAAAAACAATCCTTTCTCAAAGAAGTGAAAACAGTTGACCATCGAGAGATTGTATTCCTTCAAACTGTTTTCTTTGGGCACTCATGAAATAATAGTCTATTTCAATACTCGAAAATCGGTTTAAAAACTAAAGATAGAGGACAATGCGCAAATTTATCATGGAAAATTTTATGAAAAGGCCATTTGGCTCATTTGTTTAAATTGTTAATGTTCAAGCTTGTAAAGCATTGAAATATTTTGGGAATACAATTATTAGAAATTATTTATGGAATTAATCTTAAAGATTGCATACATTGAACAGCAAAATATAACTTTCCTACAACGACGTTCCTTTTCACATAGAGAAATAATGTGAAACTCAGTTTCATCGTGTTGAAGAAGCCTTTTAAGGACATGAGTTATTAGGTCCGTTCTTACCAAATAAAATCACAAAATATTTGACATTAGCATACGTAAAACCTAATGTTTACCAATAGTTAAAAAGTTTATTGTTTTAAAGAGCTACTTTTCCGTTTTCTTCAAAAACTGTAGTTCTACACAAAGGTACAACAATTGTTCTTCTATATTATACATTGAAATATGTTAAAATTAAAGAATTTCGGTGAAAACAAAAAACCAACGAATAGTTGACAAATATGTATTACATTAACTTTTGACTTCGAAGTAATGTTCAATAACAAATTCAAAATGTTATAAGGGCTATTTGCTGCTACCTATCCTAGGATAACATTTCCTGAACAGAAATATGTGCTAATTTGTAAGAACTGCCACTGTTACTACTTTGTTCAGTAGACATTCTATGTATTCCCGATTTGTTTAGGTTTGCTATTGGTATTAATCGATGAGTCATTTATATTGTGATCTTTAAGTTCTATGGCGTGGTAAAAGTTTACTTAAATCTTAAGTTGATTCCATTAAAATGCAGGTTAAATTTGTTGACATAAAATATAAAATTAATTCACGAATATTTTGAGAAAAGGCTTCGCGAAAAATGACTCAAATATTGTTTTTCATGGCTTTTGTTATTTTATTCCGAAATATATGAAAAGAATTCTCATTTATCTAATTTTAAAAATGAAAAAAATATGGTCCAAACAAATCTGAAATACTATACGTTGTTACTTATTTTAAACTTTGTGAATAAGTATGCGAATTCGAAATAAATTTTGTGTTTTAGTTCCCAGAAAATAAATTCCTTATGTTAAACTCTTTACAACTTTTTATTTTTGTATAACCCATTTGTTAATTTGTTCACAGTTCCAACACTATGTTGTCTTTAACTTAAGATCATATATTTTTTAACGATTCAAACGTGCCTTTGCCATAATTTTTTTTTTTCAATTAAAAACAGTCTTGTCAATATTATAACCTTATGAAATGAATCACTTAAGAAGTTAAAGATTAACGCAACACACCAAATGGAATTTTTTTCTTTGATAAATTAAACAAATTCGGCACTCACCTTTTATTTATTATAACTGTGTTTTCAATGAGTTAAAACTGTGTCAACTTTGTTTTAATTCTTATATTTGTTTTATAATTTATAAATAATAAGTAAATAGATTATTTATTTTGTACTGAAAATTGTATAATTGAGATGCAAAAACATATAATTAACTTTTTTGCACAAAATTGAGGTTCAAGTAACTTTGTTTAAAAATTGAATTTAATTTTTATCCGTTTGGAAAAATTGTGCAATGTTTATGCCTCTAAAGTCAAGATTTAACTAACTGAATATAAACTCAGGTACCGCTAAATTGGATGCATATGAGTTTACTTTTTGTTCAATATTATTTAAACAAACAGTATAATTATCAAATGGTAATAAAACAAAAAAGATATGACAGTAATTTTATTCAACTAAACGTTACTGTTTTAGGCAAAACGCTAAGAAATTATAAAGATAAGAAATCTAACAACAAAAAAATCTTTATAAGCCTTTTTTATAGGCAAAATAAAATGTTTATAACTATAAACAAAGATTTTGACTTGAATTAAGAAAACAGCACCGAATCACAAAAATAGGAAGAATTTTTTAACTAAACCTCACTTCAAAAACAAATACAACTAATTAATATTGGGGCCATTTTTAAAAAAGGTGTGTTTTAGTATCAAATGGCCTTGATATTTCTTACTTCTTCCAATTATTTGATATAAATATAAGTATAGATGAAAATGACAACGGTAAAACAAGACACAGAGGACTTAATGTAGTCTCTGTCGAACGCAATGTTTCTGCAAAGAACGACAATCCAATAGATACATTTTACATCATTGCCTGCGTTTAATCAAGTGAATTTTAAGTGAACTTATTAAATGAGTCTGATACTTAATTAGTATAGCTGTCAAAAAACAACAACAACAGATAGCCCTTTATGCAGCAATTACGTAATTAAATTTATTAAAAAAACGATTTCCAAACTCTCGATAGTGAATGGACTTGAGTTTTGACATTTCTCTATCTTCCTCATGGCTGCTACGGATGTGAAACTTTTAGTTTAAACGAATTTGTAGTCTACTTATTTTTATAATGTGCCTTCATTTTGTAGATTTGTAACAATTTGGCAGTTGGATTTGTTAAGAAGACTATAATTAACTAACTTACGTGAATGTGATAATTCAAACCGAAATACGCTCAGAAATTAAAAGCAAAAAAGTAAAAATACTAGAAACCAGAGTTATATTCCATTTATTTTCATTAATTTATTCACAAAGATAATATTATTGTTTTACGGCTTTTCCAATGAGGAAAACAAAAAAAACCAAGAAATAAACTTACCTTGAAAATAAAACAACCCTATATTGGAAATAAATAAGTTCGTAATAATTTTTCCCAAATATAATTAACTCAAACAAACCTACATTGGCGTGTAGTGGTGGCGCTGATGATTTACTCCCAAGCTCAATTCCACCAGAATAAGTTCCTTATGACTGCCCAGATGTCATATCGTACGATCCTTGCGAGCACTAAAGATTTTATATACAATGATTAATCTTTGTAAGGGACAAATAAAAACTTAATTTATGCACATATAAAATTGTAATGTTTTCAATTGCAATGGAGACTACATCAATGTAGTCTTACCTTAACTTTGATATGGAATGAACATTTTTCTAATACTACTGAACAAACCCTTCGCTACCATATGTAAACCCATAACTTTCGACAAAGTTTTTTTTAATGGTATAAAAATTCTTGTAAACAAACCAAGGCCATTTTGACATTTCATTACACTTTTAAGTTTTAAGATTTACCTTTGCATCATAAATAAATAAGCCATCTGCTTTTTATTTAGTTTTTCTCCATTTATCGGCAGGAAATTCACTAAAAAATGGCTTCAATTAAAAAACTTCTAGTGTTACTTTTATCGCTCATAACTTTTGTGTACTCATTCTATGTAATCGGCAAATTAATGATGTTTTTATCACAACCCAAAAGTATACCCACAATGTATACTTGGGTATTTAATTTATTGGATAATCAATCACGAATTGCAACAGCCTTCCCCGCCCTTGTGTGGAACACTCTTTACATAATTGCATTTATCTTCCAACATAGTTTTATGAAATCTGCATTTATAAAAAACATTATTCAAAATATTGGTTTGGGTGTTGCAGAGCGTTCTATTTATAGTCTGACGTCATCGCTGTGTTTACATGTGAGTAAAATGATACAAAAGAGTATGCAACTTGAATAAAAAACTAATGTTGCTGGTATTTTCTACAGTACATGATCAAAAATTGGAACTACGCCCAGTCCATCGTCTTATGGCAAATTGATGTTACGTCGAGTAATGTCCTTTGGTGGACATTTATGTTGATTCATGGATTTGCATGGATGGTCATCTATGGAGGAAGCATCATTATGGATTTACCTGAAATTCTAGGAATTAAACAAGTAAGTTGAAGATTATAAGATTTGATAGACAATATCATTAAAAGTCTTAAAAAACCGAACCGATATGCGGTAGCGATTGCTGTTTTAAAATGTGTATTGGTCATTCTGATTTTAAATGTATACGATCGCTAGATCATATCGCATCATTTTCGTCTACAGGCTTTATTTTATAGCTTTTGAAAGTTTTTCATATGCAAATATTTCATTGTTTTTCAGGCCTATTATGACTTAAAAGACTATGCACCTCCCATGGCGTATAAATCCTTTGAACTGAGGCATTTGTATTCGCATGTTCGTCATCCATCGTTTGCCGGACTAACAACAATTTTATGGGCTGTTAATTTGATGACCATCGATCGACTTGTTTTAGCTTCTCTATTGACTACTTACATGTATGTGGCTTGGTCGACTGATCACAACGACATTATCTATCAGAAATGTCAACTTAAGCGAAAATCTAATGAACTTAAATGCAATTTTCATTAAAAATTAAACCTTATCAAATATGAAATCTCATCATAAGTTTAAATTCAGATTAGTTATTAGAATAAAATGTTTTGATTAATAAATGGAACAATGAAAAAAAAATCTCAATTTATTAATTGTTTTTTCTAAATTTACTATATTATAGAACTTTACTAATGTGGTTTTCGAAAATGGGTCTTCTGAGGCGACACATTTAAGATTTATCGTTCTATCTGGTTCCCAGTCAATAGAAATATTCGGTCTTATGTCTTTCTTAGATGCGGGATAAAATGATTAGACATTAAAATGAATGCCCTCTAAGAGGTTGGTTATAAATCTCGTTAATGCACATGTTGAAAATCAAGATGATAAGTCGGAAAACCAAAGACGATCTTTATAAAGAGGCTTTAATTCCTTTTCCAAGTAAATTAAAAAGTTGATACATATATTATCCATTATTATTATTAAGGGCTAAAACAAGTAATGGACGTATACACGGACCCTTATTTCACTCTTCCACTGTAGTGAATAATGTTGCAGATTCATTTTAATTTAAAATAGCCGACTTTGTTTTTCTTTTTTTGTTTTTGTTCTCCAGGTTGTCCAACCTGCTTCGAAATGTCAATTTTTATTGTAAAGATTAAAGAAATAAATAAACAAACACATTAAAAAAGCTGAAAATACAAGATTTTTCTGTGATTAAAGTAAAACTATAAAAACAAACCCAAACAAAAAGAATAATTAATAAAAAATCGTAAAAATGGAACCGCAACGTTTCGATGGCATGTTGATGGAGATTCTGCAAGACCGCAAAACTATTGCCGGCTTCTTAGATGCAATATTCGGCTTCTTGTCCAGGAAGTAAGTGCAAACCATTCTCCAGTAGAGTTTTCAATATATTTACCTATTTTCCGAATTTTCAGTACAGATTTTTACTATGAACAAAAAAACAAAGATGATAAAATGGGATTTCCTCCTGGAATGAAAGAACAAATTGTCATGAAAGTGAGTTTATACTTGCTTCGGATAGACACAAAATTAACACATCACATTCCATCTCTTTTAGGTTTTACAAAAATTCGATCCTAAATATCGATATGTTACTGATACCATGGAAGTTTCACCAGCTATTCAAGAAATTGAAGTCACAACTGAAGAAGACACAATGCAAACAGATCAAGAAGTCGAGGAAATCAGTGGAAGCAAACCAGAACCATCAGAAAAGATTGTAACTGAAAAAGACTTCTTCGCATCAAATGAATTTCATAATGGAGCTTGTTTTGATTCTTATTGCTGGTCACAAACTTCTACTGAAATTGAATTGCACATTCGTTTGCCTGAAAATACAAAAACTTCCAAACAAATAGGCATTCAAATTGAAGCTAATCATATTAAAGTTATTTCGAAACTAAATTCACAATCAGCTCCAATTTTTGATGGGATATTGAGTGCCAAGTGTAAACACAATGACGCTTTATGGACAATTTCAGAGGGGAAGTTACAAATCACTTTAGGTATTTTAGTCACTTTGTGATAACCTTAAACGTACCATTAAATTAAAATACTATTTTAGATAAGATGAAAGAAGCTTGGTGGGATCGTTTAGTGGACACTGAATCGGCCATAGATGTTAGTAAAATTGATAGCACCAAATATATTGATGAACTACCACCAGATTCGCAGGCAGCCATAGAAAAATTTCGTTGGGAACAACAACAAAAAGAAGCTGGAATTCCCACAGAAACGGAAAGAACTAATTTGGCAAGATTGCGTGAGGCATGGGACGCCGAAGGATCACCGTTCAAAGGACAACCATTTGATCCATCTATGGTCAAGTTCAATTAGAACTTAAATAGTATTCCCTCTGTTTTTTTATAAAGCATAATTCTATTTAAAATAAAAACCAGCTGAGACTTTCCTTGTCTTCCGTATTCGATTTTTGCAACAAAAGCTTAAGTATAGAAGTGGTTTTATTATTCGAATTTGAATGGTGTGGTGGACTTCAAAATGAAAATTATATGATCATCAAATCAAATAGGACCACAGGCTTGATATATCAAGAAGATCATTATTCAAATAAAATATGCTTAAAGTTGCTTTTAAACCTGAAATTTTCGAAAAATAAGAAAACCATTTATAAATAAAGGTAGCACCCGGGGCATGATGGCTAGTGCGTTGGACTGTCAAGCGAGAGGTCTTGGGTTCGATTCCTGCCTGTGCTACCTAAGGTTTTATTCACGGGTACTGCCTCTTACGATTAATTGACAAATTCTCCAAGAGTAATTCTTGTCATGAAAAAGTGCTTTCTCAAACTAGCCGTTCGGATTCGGCATATAAACTGTTGGTCCCCTCCATCCCTGCAATTACTCGCACACAGGAATGGTTGAGAGTTGTAAGTCACTAGGCCCTGGTTCTCCATGTATGTATGTAAATTGAACGAAAAAAGTTAATTATTTTTGAAAATCCGTTGATTTTACAGATTTTTAGAATATAGAACTTCTGAAAATGAAATATATTTTAATTAAAGAAACTAAAAGAAAACTTCAATAAAAGCTGATTCTCATATCTCCAATAATACTTTTTACAAAAATGTTGCAGATTCATTTCAATAGGTTGCTGTCAAACACTTCAATGTTGTTCAACCTTATAGTCCAAATGTCAACGATTTTATTTTAAAACACAAACAAAACACACTTCTGTGCATACTGATTTTGAGAACTGCTATAATAAGTTAAAAGTTAAGCAAACACTTACAAAACAAAACTAAAACGAAAAATTTTATATTATTTAACAATGACATTGGAAGTTGAATGCTTCTATGCAGGTTTGAAAGCAATCTTAGATGACAGGAAAACCTTTGCCGGCTTCTTGGATGTTATATTCCATTTCTTGTACAGATAGTAAGGAACTACATCTTCCTTCATACGTCACAACTTTTTTTTAATATTGTATTTAAAATTCTTTCTCATTTAGCACTGATTTCTGTCATGAAAAAAAAACACGAGTATGGTTCCTATAGGAATAAAGGAAAAAATAGGTTTGAGAGTGAGTATTTCTTATAGACATAATGTACCTATCTACCTACTTCCATATCGTTAAAAAATCTTTTTGCAAGGTATTGCAAAGATACGATCCTAAATATCAATATGTTTCTGATGATAGCTTAGTTTCGAAGGCAATTGAAGAAGTCGGAACTGAAGCAAACAAAAATCAATAACAGCAAGAAGCAAATTGAAAATGACGTGAACTTTTATATGTTCAAAGAGTTTCAAAACGGTTATGTCCGTAAAAACTTCTGCTGGATACAAACTGCTTCCCAAATTCAGCTGAAAATGCACTTGAGAAAACCCATAAATTCTCCAAAACACATTCGAATTAAAATCGAAGAGAATCACTAAGCTTGCAAAATGCAAGCTTAGTGACATCCTTTTAAGGATTACCGATGAAAAACTTAATATCATTTTAGGTATGAATCTTAAAATGTTTTCAGTTCAAATCATAGAGAACCTTTTTTATAGGTTCTTTATGATGCAGATACTAAAGTTAAAGGGATCATTTCCTTGCGTTAAATGTGCCCAAAACTGGCGTACCCTAACAAATGATTCACCTTCCACCAGATCCTCATAACATGGTCGTAGAAAAATATTTGAAGAGATTGAATAAGGAGTGGGTAGATTACAATATTTAACCCAAGCAAAAAAATGCTATGATCTGTTGATTTCAATTTAACTGTGTGATTTTCTTTCTTTGAATTTCCCCATGGATTCAATAATTTTGTTCATTATAATTTATTTTGCCTTTAAGTTGCAAGAAAAAAATTAAACAGCCTTGATTAAATTTAATATTATTTATTGTTAAAGTTTTGGTTTGATCTGGTCACTATCAAAAATCAATAAACTTCAATTTTAAAGCATAAGGATCATTAAATATTAAATAATTTTTTACTTAATGCTCTATGAGCATTGCTAGATGTGCGGGTATTACGATTGAATTGAATACAAACACCTAAATTTGTTTTAAAAATATTTATATTTTTGAATAAATTGCAAGCTTGAACATACAAAAATCAATACAAGGTAACTTAGCGTTTTGTTATTTTATGTGTGAGTTTTGAAAACGAAAAAATGCCAATTGAACTCCAAAACACTCACTAAAATACAAAATATTTTTGTGAATTCTTTACATTTTCTTTAAAATGTTTCTGGTTTATTTCATCTTGTTCGTGTCTTATAGTGAAAATTTGTCCAACCTATATTTCAATGCGTCAACGATACTATTTGTTTTTTAAAAACGAACAAAATTAATGTTGTTATTGTTGCGACTGAGATATGCCTTAGTAAGCGGCGTTGCATTAATTCACTTGTGATATATAGTAAAAAAATGAGTTATGTACATTTAACCTAAATACTAAATTTTAAACTAAACCCAATACAATGGAACAAAAAAATTCTAATCTAATGCTGGTCTTAAAAGAACGCAAAACCATTTCAGGTTTCTTAGTTGTAATATTTAACTTCCTGTTCAAATAGTAAGTTCCTACCTACCCAGGCCCGGATAAATAGGGGGCTAGGGAGGACATCCCATTAAGAAATTTAAACCGTAAAACCGCGATATTCAAACTGTACAATCTAATAAACCCCAAAAATAAAAACCAAAATTAGTTGACCCCACAAAATGCAAACTCGAAAGCTATATAACCCAAAAACGTTAAACCTACATATGTAGCCCAACTCGCAATTAATCCCATAAACTTCAAACCCACATAGCTCAACTCGCTAGTATCTCCAAAAAGTCAAACCCACATAGCCTAAGTCGTTATTAACCCAAAACTTTAATCTCAAAAAATATTAAATCCATGCAACCTAACTCAGCAAAGGGTTTCCTGATTGAAAAAAATGTAATCCTATGCCTCGTATTTTTTTCGACACAACGTAAGTACATAAAGTTGAATTTTCCCTTATGCACAATTCAACTTTACGCGAATTACGCGTATCTAAAATTTAAAGTTCGAATTGAAGTATTTGACTACTAGTTTTTTTAAAGAGGAAATAAAAAGCTATGTATTTGTATCGACACTCGAGAAGAAAAAAAAACAAACGAATTTTACGAATACATGTCAGATCATGTTATTGACGCCGTGAGAATATATAGCGGTAAGGTCTTTAAGTCCAGTCGCGACTCGCAAGTGTTCAGACGTACTCTGCTGCTTTTCTTTTTTGACGACTACCTCTGGCAACTACTTGACTTCTTTAATTGAATTTCATTAAAAGTGATTAGTACTTAGTGACAAATATTTAGTGATTTGATAGCTTTTTGGATTTTCGATGCATCAACTCCTCGGCGCATCGTCTCTGAGAGCGTGGAGTTCTAGCGCCCCGGGTTATTGGGTTGGCTCTCTTAGGGCTTAGGACGTAATGAAGGGTTGGCTAGATTGGGTTTTATATCTTTTTAGGAGGCCTCAAATTTGAAATATCCCCGGGCTCCTCTTTCCTTTAGTCCGGGCCTGTACCTCCCCACAAATATGTACCAATTTTAAATTTAAATTCTTTCCCAATTTGTACGGATTTATATCATGAACAGGGATAAAATAAATCAAAATTGATTTCGTCTAAGAATGAAGGAAAAAATTGCCATATTATTTATTTAGCTGTTGTATAGATACGATCGCAAATATAAATATATTTTTGATAAACATATACAGTCTTATTTAAAAACGCTGTATAGAGCCTACATAAAGTTATGTTATCTCTATAATGCCTCTAAACGCAAAAATGCTATTTATAAAACTTATACAAGGTTGCATAGTCCCATAATAAGCTAAACGCGTTTTGAGGTTGAATAGAGCCTACATAAGGAAATTATTGTTATTATTATTTCGTAAATGTCATTTTGATTTCTCTCCTCTCTTTTTGAAATTAAAATAAAAACAATAATGCCTCTCGAGTTTAGCTCGTGAGCCGAAGAAACGAAGAATCTAAAAAAAATATAGATTTTCGAAAGAGAATATCATACAAATAATTGGAATTATTTTGTTATATTTTAGTTGCTATGACAACTAGCAGATTTTATAGTACTTTTGGCACTTTTTTTGATATAAGCATTGTATAACTAAAATTTATAGCAGATTTTTTTATAAATAGGAATTTTTGCAACGTTACATAGAGCCTACATAAATCCTTATTCACTGTATAACTATTCATCTGTTTAGCGAATTCTATTAAATAAGACTGATAGTATGTGAAACTGAAGTCAATATTTAAATAGCCAAGTTTAAAACGAAATACAACCCTTAATGTTAAAAATGATTTGGATTTCTATACATTCAAAGAGATTAATAATGGAACTCAAACTTCTACTTACATTGAATTCTTTGGTAAACAACATAAATCGACCCAAAAGATTGATGTACACATTGAGGGCAATCGTGTTAAGTTTGTTAATAAACAATATGCAAAAGCTCACCCAATTTTCAATGAGGTATTGAGTGCCAAATGCAAACTATTATTGAGTACGAAGAGGAGACATAATCAGAGGCTTAAAATTTGAGTTAAATGCATTATTTGAACACTTATTTAGATAAAGGCAACTATTTGGTAGGTCCCTTCCATCCCAGACAATAGTACTCGCACACAGGAATGGTTTAGAGTTGTCAGTCACTAGGCCCTAGTTCTCAAATGGACTGTTGCACCAACCAATTTATTTATTTAACTATTTGGTTTTTCTTATATCGTTATTTTAAAATCTGGAATTTTCGTTCATAAAGCATATTTTTCAGTTGATCATACAGATAGAAGTAGTATTGTTATGGTAAACAAAAAACAACCATACAAGCAATAAATCCTTTATGAACTATATAAATTAGTTAATTATATTATTGAATAATGAAGCCCTTTTAAAGTAAACAGACAAACCAAAAAAAATGAAAAAACATAATCAACATGACTTGATTTACTGTAAACTTTTCAAAAATGTAACCTTAACTGGAAAGCAATTTTTATATTGAATATGGGATTAAGAATTTGCTCCACCTTCTAGTCCCTAGTTTATCGTTTGATCCTTATAATTTGTTAAACAAAATTGTACTAGTAGTTAATATTAGATATTGGAATAAACTTTCCTAAATGGAAAATGCCAAAATGGTTTAAAAATTCCAGAAACTTTTTTACAATGAAAACTAAGACATTCCATACGTTTCAATAAATATAAAATAATTAATAAGAGTTTCATTGACTGAATTCTAATAGTTGTCCGTTTAATACGAATAAAGGGGGTGAAAGCCATTTAATTGTTGGGAATGAACTCATTCTAAAAGATTGTTTCAGAGTGTTGTATGCTTCAAATCAGTTCAATATCAGTTTCTTTTTAAGAATCTTGAGAAATGACAGGTATTGCAAACCTAATTTGTTCATATTTATAAAAACTGCATTGTATTTTGGGTTTCGAAGTTGTTTAATATAAATTATTATAAATTGTGATCCGTTGGAACCTTCTTAAAGTTTGGATTCGATTGCAAACCATATCAATTCTCAAAATTAGACATGTGTCCTAGCCCTTAGTAATTAATATGTCAATATAATAAAATATACTTATTGGCATCACTTAAATCGAATCCCGCGCAAATCTTTCCATCCTCGAACACTGGTTGAGCCTAGGCAAACTGTCACTCTTCCGTCAGTCGCGTAAAATAAGAAAAAAACGAAAGAAAAAACTTCAAAACGTTCAAGTTTCTCTTCGCGTAGACAGTTTTTCCTAATGTGAACTCTGTTCTTCTGCTTCGACTATTATTACGTTTTTTTTTCTTTTTGCCACAAAACAACGAACAACAGTGCGCGCCAATCCCAACTTAAAAGTTAAAATCACCTTAATTCCTCGCTCGTACCATAAGGGCAGTGAACCATCATCAAAATAATAAATCATCTTTCCATTGAACAATCCCCGAGGCAAAAATAATGCTGACAGTGTCAAGGGTGTCGTCGTTGTCGTCGTCCATGTCCACATTACAAAACGCTGCGTTGTGAACTAGAAATCGCTTCGCTCCTCCTCCGCTATCTCGCTTCTCGCATTGAATAATGTTCAATTTTATAATTTCCATATTTACAAACACTCGCATTGGTCAAGAATTGTTCGACTCCCCGGCCTCCTCCGATCTAGAGTCGTTCTCCATGTTCATAGTATTTTTTTACATCAAGTTGCTTTATATTTTGCTAACGATCTATCTAACCCTGTACCACATCAACCTTAACAATCTCTAAAACCAAAAACAGACTTGAAAATATACGGTTTGCCTGGTGCTTGTGGTGTGTGAGTGTGTTTTGCGGTTGCAAGGATGCCCCAACTATTTCATTTCGTAGCTGAGCACTTCAAGGAGAGCCTTATGTTAGGCGGACAATCCCAGCACATGGTCGCTGGTCGACTGTGTCAATATTTGAAACCCTGGCAATTGGAGGGCCTAAGATTTCTCTATAAGAACCACGAAAAGGGAGAAGCTTGTATTCTGAATGACGAGAGTGGCCTAGGAAAGGTTGTCACTGTTTCAACGTTCCTAGGATCAATCCTAACCAATGACACCACCAAAAAGTGTTTGATTGTGGTTCGGGACGAGCAAGTTATAGAAGAATGGCGATTCCATTTGAGTGTGCTGACACATTTGACAGTTAAAGTGATCGAGAAAACAACTGGTGAGTCAAAATTGTGTTGATATAGCAAGTGTAGTGGGGTGGGGTGGGCTGGTTTAGATACCAAATTATCTTTCACCTCCTGGGGGGTTGGTTGTTCACGTACATGTGCATTATCAACCATATACCGAGTGACGAAACGACTAAGCAGATACTTTTTTTTTTATAACAACTTGACTAAGTCTGCGTTCTGCGAGCTTGTATGCATTCAACGCGTGCTATGAAATGTGACCAATAAATAAAATTTTTGTTATTCTCATTCTCGCGCTCACGGAATAAAATTATGGAGGGAAAACTTTTTATCGGTTTATTTTTTTGTATAATGAATCGACATATAGACATGAAACGGGTTGCGGACGTCATTATTTCTAAGCTTATTCATTTTGCTTATTTCTTGGGTATTTGTTTAGTTTAGACTTACAAAAAATAAGCCCTACAAATAATACCTAATTATTATTGTTGGAAGTCTTGTGGTTTCCCGTATAATAAATTTCTTAGTTTTTTTTTTTTTTAAATAAATTTCTTAGTATTTTTTTGCTACTTTTAAAAATTATTTTTAGATTTGTTTTTTTGTGGCGACAAGTTTTAATCAAATCAATAGCTTGTTATGGTTTTGAAAGATCTGCAGTTTTGTTTGAGTTTCATTAGAAATTTGAAATATCTAGAAAAAAAAACATTAAATAAATTTTCTTCTAATCATAAGCAAGTATTGTAAATTCTTTAAAAACACAAACGATAACTCACTAAAACGTTCAATTTATTGTTCTTCTATGTTGAAAAGTTAACTTATTTGACATAGTAAAAAAAAGTACAAAAGGGTGTATGGTTTTGATAACTTTCAAGATAGTAGAATTACGATGTAACCAGGATCACTGCTTCCTTAATAATTTATCAGTTAATTTGCTTACTTACCTTCGGTGATCTCTCATCAAAATACCCGACCCTTTGAAACCACCTTCTTTTACAACTATTATCTACAGCAAAGTGTTTAGACTTCTAAAAATGTTATAAAATTCATAACTTAATAAATTAAGTAAGAGTAGCATTAAGTAGAATCTTCAAATGGTTTTATAACCATTATATTATACAGTTCTGCATGATAAACGCCGTTTTATTTAATTTAGGTGTTCCAAACGATGAACTTTTGTATATTTGAATATTTTTCTTTGCTGATAGATTTGATATGATATTATATTTTGTCAATGGCTATTCTTCATTTAAATGTTTTATATTTACAATAAATATTATAAAATTGTTGTATATAAAATTAAGGTAATGGATTTAATTCAATCGCGGGATCAGGAAAGAATAAAACCTGCAAAGCGATATCAACTGTTATTAAGTGTCTTAAAAACAATAAATGAAACACAATATATTTTTATCTTCATTGAAAACTATAATATATTTTTTTTCCTGAAGTTCAACATTTGTTTGCTTTTCTTTATAAACGTTCAGCAAGTTTTACAGGTTTGACTATATGCATCGAAACAAAATTTGCATAGACAAGATAAATATTTGGATAGATAAATACAAAACAAATATAGACAGGCTTAGTTTAGTAAAAATTAAGAAATACTGTGGTCGCCATAACTATTTTGAGAGATGTACATCTCTTACTCTTGTGATAATAATTTATAACGGTTAAAGTTTGAAGAGGGCAAATCGATAACAAGTTAATAAGTATGTTATAATAGATCACGAGATGGTCAAACTCAGTCATTTAGATGGTGTTCTTATTTTGTTTACAAATTTACAGCATATACCGTAAGAAAGGTACCATTTATAAATCCTAAGAACAAATTAAAAAGATTCAAATTCGCAAAGGGATATGTAAATAAGCCTCTTAGCTTCTGGAACAAAGTTTTTTGGACTGATGAAAGTTCCTTTGAGTTTCATGATCACCTAAAAAGAAATCTGTTCAAATGCGGAAAAAATGCATAAAAAGTTTGCTACAGTCTTGCAGACCATGTCTCATGGTGGTGCATCAGTAATGTTTTGGGTATGCATTTCTGCAAGTGGTCACGGGGACCTAGTCCCAATCGATGGCTCCATGAACCAAAGCAAATATTTAAATGTGTTAAAAGAGAACCCATTTCCATCTAGTGATAGACTCATTATAAACTCTTTAATTTTTTAACAAGATAATGCCCCTTTCCACAAAAGCAAAATGATCACCAAGTTTCTGAATTACATTGGGTTGGAAACCCTCAACAGGCCAACCCAAAGCCCTGACTTAAATGTCATAGAAAATGTGTGGGCTTATATAAAAGGAAAGAGGAATTCATCATTGAGTCGCAGGAGGGATGAGACTATTTTTGAGGTGAAAACTCTTTGGGAAGAAATGCTCCAGAAACTTGTAGAATCAGTTCCAAGACGACTTCAAAAAGTCATAGATGCTAAAAGAGGCTACATTTTCTAATAGTTTATCAATAATTTAGTTTTAAGTTCTACAAATTGTGTTTTTTTTTTTTAAGTTAAAATAAAACCGTCAAAATAATTATGCCATAACAAAAAGAGATTTTTATTTTTATTCACTAATCAATCTAATTATAATAAAATAACTGTGCCATCAAATTATCCATTTTTTACCTAAGATTCAATTCCTATTTCAGTTTTGCCAAAAAAAAAATCTTTTAAATACCAAAATAACAAGATATTTCCTCTGTCACAATAGTTATGCCGACCACTGTAATAAGTTATTGCACAGAAACTTAAACTGTTTTTGAGCGCAACGGTCAAATCATTTATACATCTCCTAAAATAATCCCACTCTACTGATTTCAATTGCCTATGAAGAGCATAGAATGAAGTGTGCCGAATTTTGAAATTTTAAACTACAACACCAGTCAAAATTAAGCAAATAAACAAACGAACGAACAAATAAACATTTACAGATCCGATATATAAGACGACACGGATTGACATTAAAATAAATACTCCAAACTAAAATTTTACTATATGCATACACTCGTTTTGAAACGAATTTTAAAAATAGAATTGCACACTTACTATCTTAAGTTTATGCCCTAGAAAAAATATGCTAGGTTATTGACCCAATCTAATTGCTATCAAAAAAAAAAATTATAGAAATAGATAGAAAAGAGACGGACAAAAATTACTTCATCTTTATAACGTATTACTTTTTCAGACATCAACTTTGAAACGGTGTTTCTTATCAAATGGAGTACCTTGAAGAATATCGTTGAAATTGATAAAATAAAATTTGATCATATCATCGTCGATAACCGCGGGGATATGCTAAATAACAAGTTTTGTACTGGAATCCTGCTGAGATATTTTGAAAACAAAACAACAATAATCATATCCAGTACTGATGTCACGGTAAACAAACACATTATCTCGTTTCAAACTTAATCGGAAACTCATAAATTAATCTTCTTCTATTTACAGTCCGATATAAAACTCCTGCACATTCTTCTGAGGCTTTGTGGTCGTCTGGAAAGACAGTTTGTAGACGTTAATGTATTTGAAAATAAGTTTCAATTGCCACAGCTTCATGAAGGTGTTAGTAAGAAAGTTGACTTGGAGGATTATTTCTTAAAACGTGAAAGAGTAATTAATTTCTGCCGGTAAGTTGGTTTTGTTTTTGAAACAAATAAATGTTATATCATAAAACATGCTACAATGATTTATGTTAACAATGCATTTGTTATCAAATACAATTATGCTTAGCTTTGGAATTTTCTGGAAGTTCCTCTAACATTGCCTATGGATTTGGTATGCATCTTTGCTAACAATATTCTCTCTCTTAAATTTAATTAATTTAATATTTTTAATAATTTATATTAATATTTTTAAATTTGTTTTTATTTTTATTTTTTGTCGGTTTAACACAATAGAGAATTTCGCCTGAGACGCTATTGTCATCAATTCGATGAACAATTCCCAATTGTGTCAAAAAATGAATTCCAACGGCATCTCGAGCAGTGGCAATTGCAAAATAAAAATTCTCTTAGTTCTGGATCTGTAAAACTATTAAGCTCTTCGTCAGAGAAGGACACTGAGGAATTATTCAAAGAATATTTTCAGGTTAAAAAGGAACGTGAAATCTGCCGACTGGATGAGGAGGTGCAACGAATCAATGAAAATACCCGTGCAATGGATGATGAGGATGCTGCAGCAAATATCTCTGATGATTTGGTTGTAATGTCGCCGTTGGTATTGGTTTCCGAATCAGAAACTGAATCCGAAACTGATGATGATCAAACTCAAATACAAAAAGAACGAAATAGTCAATTTATCGAAGAAATAAAAGATACCGAGGATGATATACGAGATAAAGTTAAACAGTCAAAAGGTTCAGAAAATATCTGCCAAAAGAATCGAAGGAAATCCGAAAAGCCTGTGAAGACTCCACCAAGCAGCAATAAGAATAAGATGCTGTTGGATGATAAGAAAAAACTTAGATCTCGGACATTGACAAGTCCAAAAAAACCTTTACCAATAAGCACAAGATCTAGAAAATATTTGGAGACTGAAAAAGAAAAGGTTGACAGTGCTGAAAAGCATAAAAAAGACAAGGAAACTGAAAGGCGACTCAAAAAGCAAGAAAATGTTAAAAAATCTAGTAATAAATACGAAGAAAAGACAAAAGCAAATAAAGAGCTCGGTAATAAGAAATTAAAAGAGAACCAAGAGAAGCAAAAAGGTACTATTTCTAAAAAAGATGATGAAAAGAAGAATATCAGCTTCAAGACAAACCACGCGGACAGCGAAAGTTATTCGTCCAAAAAGAAAGATGAGCAGACAAATATTTCGAATGGCCTAACACCTGAAAAAAGTTCAAAGAAGAAACAAAATGAAGCTACAAAAGAAGTTCTATTAGCTAAATCAAAATCAGTCCCGGAAACACCGAAATTATTGAGGCCAGTTCGAACAAAGCTCAGATCAGACGAAGATGAAAGGGACGATAAACAGCAAAAAATAAAAACACCTTCAAGAGAAGATAACGAAATTCAATCAAACAAAGAGATCCAAAAAAACGGAAAAGACAAAAGCAATAAGATAATTGAAGACAAAGATAACAGAAAAGATGAAAACACACCTAAAGTTAGTTCAAAACTGGTTTCAACTATTAGCCTCATGCTGGAGGAAGCTCAAAAGTTTGTTCGTAATGAAAATATTGGAAAAAGAACAAATAACTCAAAACCAAGAAATAGACGTTCTAAAAAACTTGAAGTGCCAAAAATCGGAACAATAACAATAGAAGACACAGAAAGTTCTAACAGAAGCATTTCGACTTCAAAGAATACCCAGACTCCAACAGAAACCAGAAAACAAGCAGCAAACAGCATCAAAAAGAACACATATAGATTGACAGAGTTAAAGCCTGTCGGAGTTCATAGTATATCTACTCGTGGCATGCAACGCCACACACGATCAAATCCAGGCGCGAGTAAATACATGAGAGTAATGATTAAACAGGTTGGTATAGAGAAGAAATCTTCACCAAAAGGAATTTCAAGACGTCGTAAGTCTGTTGTTTTATTGAAGAGAGTCTCTCCACAAACAAAACCTCCGAAACCACCTTCACCTACGCCGCCGGTTATAAGCGAGAGCCCTGCCGAAAGTATACAACTTGGTCAGGCCCTCACTCCAACAAATAGTCTCGTAGTTTCAGACTTTGTCGCACCTGAGCCAAGAAACTTCAACTATAATTTCCCATTGATGCTCGACAGAGAGACATCTGATTCTGAATGTCAAATTGCCTCCCAGAGCAGTAACGTCCAAGAAGTCATTGTGCTCACAGGTTCTTCAACCAATGAACGAGAAATGGAACCACCTAAGAGTACGGTATCGCGTCGGAAGGTAATGTCCAAGCCACCAATGGTAACAATCCCTAGGCCATTCTTCAACAAAGCAAAATCACCAGATCTCTTTAGTACTTGTAGTGACCTGAGTCTGCCTTGTTCACAGCAACAGACCAACAAAACCCATTTTGAAGGGTTTAAAATCTTTGGTTCTGAGTTACGCCAACCAGCCAAATCACGTTCATGTTTGGATATCCTCGAACGAATGCTTGAACCTCGGAGTGGAATAATTGCTGGAAAGAAAACCACCCCGACCCCGACACCACAAGAAAAGCCAAAAAGCTCTTCCCATCAGCACTGCGTCGAAGATGAAGATGCCATGTTCGAGATAACTACGAATGGCACATTTGGAAATTCAGTTCGAATTAACTCAAACGGCGAGATGTCTCCAATACGCAACAAAAGCCAATCAACCCCACCTACTTCTGGTCATCCCAAAAACAGAATTACCAATTACCTGATTAGCAACAGTCAGCATACCAGCATTCTAGCTCAACCTTCGCCTCCATCCCTAGACGACATAACTGATCTCTTGCCGAAAACACCCAAACGACGAAAATCAATGTCTGGAAATGTGAAACGTTCGCCACGATCCCTCAACAATAGTGGTCTATTAGGAGGAGGAAGTGGAAAATCGCAATCAACGAAGCTGACACAGTGGCTAGTGAAAAACTCGAATTCAGAGATTAAAAACACAGAATCGCTTATCAAACCCCAATCAACTAAAAGAAGACGCCTGGATTTATCATTTCCAGACAAATAGTTCATTAACATTAGTTTTAGTCAGAATTATTACAAAAAAAGCAAAAAGAATTCAAAAACTCAATATCAAACCTAAAGAAATAGGTTCCGCTGAGTACAATATTACTTATTCAAACATTAAAAATGTTGAATTTAAAAACTGTTTATTTAAAACAAAAAAATAATAAGATATGCTTCCGATACACACAACCCCTCCCCATGTAGTTAGTAATAGTTTGAATTTAACCCAAATTAACAAAAATTAAGAGAAAAACAAAACAAAGAGTTTAGTAAATTAAAAAAATAAAGTTCTTGTTTCATAAATGAGTTTTTATATTAATCATTTTTTTAATAAATAATTTTAATTATATAAAGTTGTTAGATTAATTTTTAATGAATAAAATGTTTTAAAAAGAGAATTTTATGGAATACAGAAAATAATTGTGTTTTGTTTTTAATTTTTAATAAAAAATGGGTAATTTTTTAAATTTTGTATAAAGGTTTGATCAAAATGGTCCAACGTGAAACGCATTCAGGAAGAGAGAGAGAAGAAAGAGCTATATAATTAAAAACACAGTGTTTTCAGTTCATTATTTTGATGAAGTTTATTAATTTTATAATTTTAGTTTGACCTAGACTTGGTGAAGAAAATTGACAAATTATTCATAACTGCTTTTCGTTGAAATTCGAGTTCACGCCGACAAACCGAACTCAGGAATGGTGGACACTGGAAGGTTACTTTCTCCACACAATAAGTGTCTTTGCCCAGGGCGCTAAATTTGAATTCACTCTCGGATCGCACTGAAACAAAAAAATAGGTTTTACTTAACACATATTTAAAGAAAAAACACATGAGCCTACAACAATATAAGCCTCCAAAGAAACATGTTTTGTGATTGGACTTAATCAAGTATGCATCACCATGTCCAGGCAGTGGTTTGATAACAGAGTAATCACCATAAGCAACACTCTTCCAATATGGCCAATGAGAAAGATTCTCGTGATATTCAACTGAATATTTCCAATGACCACTATTACCCTCATCCGAAGTGATCTCGAAATCCAGTCTAAATTAAGGATAAAAAGATACTTGAGTAAATTTTGTTCAATTTATTATTCAAAGTATTCCTGAAGAAGCATACCATTGTCTTACACTATATATTTCTGATGAATTAATGATTTTGTATTTGAGTGTGTTAACATCATTTAAAGCATTTTAGACATAATATTGACATTTTTCTGACAAAAAACAAATAATTCTCTTAATCAAAATTACCAAATAGTTCCAAAATAATCATAAAACAGTGTCCATACAAATTTTAGGTATGTACATATCTACATGCTGAAATGCTGCACAGCATATGTAGTATAAGTTCCATATGATTTACCGACCAGCCGTTTCTATTTTTAGACTGATTTTTGATATTCAACACAAACAGTTTTTTTTTGTTTTTTCGTTTTGTTTTAAAGTTAACTACTTAACTACATGGCTGGTACTCACATTGTGGGATTAAGCGATCGCATATTTCTAAAATCGGCAACGTATTCCCATACGTATTCCGGTCTGGAATCATGGATAAGAGTGTCGATTTGATAATTATGATAACCGCTTGTAAAGAGGATGTAAATTACTAAAAGACTGATACCGATAATAGTAAGACGTTTTCTATTCCAGCGTGTTGGAGACATTTTTTTGTTTGAGGATCAAGAAAAAAGAGGTTTAGTTTAAATGTTTTATCCAAAAAATCACTTATGAGATTGATATGGGAAGAAAAAATATTGTACACGACTTCACAGATCGAGAAGAGAGAAGAGACTGGAAACCCAACATGTGAAGTTCACTTGAGTGAGTCGAACGGCATGGTCGTAGTATACCAAGAGTAATGTTGATATTATGTTTTATCAGAAGAAAGAAAGAATAAAAACAATGTAAACAATATCGCTGGAAATTAAAAGGATAAACCCATAGAAACAGGAAAAATTATCTAACCATTTCCTTATGGCCCAACAAATTGAAGTTATTGAAGAGTTTATTTCTAAAAAAAAAAACAATAAATTCGATTTAATTGTATATCTTATTAGACAGACCCAAACTGTAACTATGAGAAAGTGATCAAAAAATTCGTCGTTAAGTAAGTTGTTGGTCTTAAAAGATCGAGTTGTAAAAGTTATTTTAGCGATAAGCTAAATTATTAGAAATTTCTATACTTTTTAATAAATATTTAAGTATTGAAAAACTCATGAAAAAATGAAGTTAGCAATTTTTTTACCGATAAAAAATGGCCTTGAAACGAGATGGGTTTTTGGAATGATGCCTTGCAAAACAACTTTCAACTTAACGATCTAATCCGCGGTATTTTATGTACAAGTGCCAAATTTTAACCAGTTTCGTTGTTACTTTCTTTTGTTTTTATTAAAAATTTTAAACTAATTTTCCCTTCTGCTTTTCCGATACTCAACGAATTTTATCAAGATTCACGAATCGTAGAATAACTAACAATTTTTTTTTTTAAATTTCTGAACTAACTCATTCTTCTTTTTAGCATTATTCGCACGTATAAGTACATAGTACATCTTCGATGGAAAATTCTTAACGAATTTTCTTGCACGTATAGATAAGGTAGGTAGTAGGTACATCTTTGATGGAAAATTCTTAACGCATGTTTTATGGAAACTCTGAACGAATTTCTGTAGGATTCCTAACGAATTCTTTTCTATTTATCCTTTTAAAACCGGTATTCTCATTGCGTAAAATAAGTTATCCTTTTTAATAGATAATTCTTAACTAACTCTCTTTACTGACGTAGCGATACTCTCAACTAGTTTCATAGCCATCCACGAAATTATAAGTACATGTTTAGTCAATTGAAAAATCTTAACAAATTTTACTTCCTTTTTTATCGATACTCCTAACGAGTTTTCATTTTTAAACGGTTATCTTCATCAAGCGCACGTTTAATCATTGAAAGTAGATTTAGAGTTGAAGTAAACTAAGTTGGCTTTCAACGGTTATGCATTACCAATTTATCATTCAATGTTTTACAGTTAGTTAGTTTTGTCTATAATAATTTTATCAAAAAAGAGGTAAGAACCTCATGAGAAATTGCAAGACAGATACTTGGAAAAGTGCCTTTTATTATAAAAATTGATAAAATTCGTACGAAAAAAGACAGCTTTGAATTTAGGGAACATTGGGATCAAAGGCGCTGAGCACAGGGAGTGTAGGATGCTTCGTAAGAAGGATGCAGGGACTATGAGCACAGTAGGCGATTGTCCAGCAATGATTTAAATTCAGGGAACTTTAAAAAGGCCTAATTATCAGTTGTATGATTTGATTTATAAAATCAAAAGATGTTATTAAAAAAAACCTTGTTTTTGTACATGTACTCAGAAGTCAGAAGTTTGTATTCGTCAGTGATTTTGTTCACATTAATGCAACAACTACATCAATTCAAATTAATTTCTGTAATTTTAAAGCTAATTAGGGAAACAAACTCAACAGAAGAGATATCTACCTTTGGATTGATCGATCTTTTTGCCCCATAAATTAAACCTGCATACTACACTACAAAATCAAGTTTCGGATTTCTCTCAAAACTAATCGATATGCCAACACATGAAAATATTTGGATGTATTCGATCAAAAAGGAAAGATATGAATCCGAAACCTTAAAATCAATTTCCGAAGAAGAAGCCTGTAAAATGCATACATATGTTCTTGAACAATTGTTACTAACATTTTTTTTTTGTAATTTTTTTGTTTTTAAGTAGCAACCTTTCCACTGTTGGATTGTTTGCTCAGTCGGCAAACCGTACAGTCTTTTGTCAAAAAAGTCAGTGTTTTATGATTTTGAACTATGTGAAACTCATTAAATGTGGCTTAATTTTTAAAACTACTCTTAGTAAGGAATATTAATTAAGGAAAGTCCTTGAAAAAAGGGAGATTTTGTCGATATTTAATCTTGGTTTTCAGAAAAAGTGTAACAATATAAAAATCAAAAGATAATAAATGGCCTTTCAAGGAAACGGGTTTATTGGAATGATGCATTGCTTAACATAAATTAGCTTTCAACAAAATTACTACGCATAATTTTTTTTTTATTTTATTTATAACTTGAAACTCTGAACGAGTCTTTGTATGTCACAAACTGCAGTAAGATTCTTAACGAAGACTCTTTGTTATTTTTAAACGATCTTATATTTTGCTTCAAACTGTTATGTTCGTGGCAGGCTCGTATTGATATTAGAATCTCATCGATAGAAAATTCTTAACGAATTTTTGTTCCCCTTTTATCGAAACTCTTAACGAGTTTGTATATTGTATAACGAATTTCTGAAGAATCCTTAACGAATTCTTATAATTTCTTAAACAGCTTATATCCCTTTTTAATGGTTATCCTTGCCTTGATCATGCAAACGCCTTATCATTGAAAGTAGATTTAGAGTTGTAGTAAACTAAGTTGAAAGCCAAGTTATGCATTACCAATTTATCATTCAATGTTTTACAGTTAGTTAGTTTTGTCTATAATAATTTTATCAAAAAAGAGGTAAGAACCTCATGAGAAATTGCACGACAAATACTTGAAAAAGTGCCTTTTATTATGAAAATTGATAAAATTCGTACGAAAAAAGACAGCTTTGAATTTAGGGAACATTGGGATCAAAGGCGCTGAGCACAGGGAGTGTAGGATGCTTCGTAAGAAGGATGCAGGGACTATGAGCACAGTAGGCGATTGTCCAGCAATGATTTAAATTTAGGGAACTTTAAAAAGGCCTAATTATCAGTTGTATGATTTGATTTATAAAATCAAAAGATGTTATTAAAAAAATCTTGTTTTTGTACATGTACTCAGAATTCAGTAGTTTGTATTCGTCAGTGATTTTTTTCACATTAATGCAACAACTACATCAATTGAAATTCATTTCTGTAATTTTAAAGCTAATTAGGGAAACAAACTCAGCAGAAGAGATATCTACCTTTAGATTGATCGATCTTTTTGCCCCTTAAATTATACCTGCAAACTACACTACAAAAACAAGTTTCGGATTTCTCTCAAAACTAATCGATATGCCAAAACATGAAAATACTTGGATGTATTCGATCAAAAAGGAAAGATATGAATCCGGAACCTTAAAATCAATTTCCGAAGAAGAAGCCTCTAAAATGCATACATATTTTTTTGAACAATAGTTACCAACATTTTTTTTGTTTTTTAAGTAGCAACCTTTCCACTGTTGGATTGTGTGCTCAGTCGGTAAACCGTACAGTCTTTTGTCAAAAAAGTCAGTTTTTTAAGATTTTGAACTATGTGAAACTTATTAAATGTGGCTTAATTTTTAAAACTACTCTTAGTAAGGAATATTAATTAAGGAAAGTCCTTAAAAAAAGGGAGATTTTGTCGATATTTATTCTTGGTTTTCAGAAAAAGTGTAACAAATATAAAAATCAAAAGATAATAAATGGCCTTTCAAGGAAACGGGTTTATTGGAACGATGTATTGCTTAACATAAATTAGCTTTCAACAAATTACTATGCATAATTTTTTTTTTAATTTTATTTATAACTTGAAACTCTGAACGAGTTTTTGTATGTCTTAAACTGCAGTAAGATTCTTAACGAAGACTCTTTGTTATTTTTAAACGATCTTATATTTTGCTTCAAACTGTTATGTTCGTGGCAGGCTCGTATTGATATTAGAATCTCATCGATAGAAAATTCTTAACGAATTTTTGTTCCCCTTTTATCGAAACTCTTAACGAGTTTGTATATTGTATAACGAATTTCTGAAGAATCCTTAACGAATTCTTATAATTTCTTAAACAGCTTATATCCCTTTTTAATGGTTATCCTTGCCTTGATCATGCAAACGCCTTATCATTGAAAGTAGATTTAGAGTTGTACTAAGTTGAAAGCCAAGTTATGCATTACCAATTTATCATTCAATGTTTTACAGTTAGTTAGTTTTGTCTATAATAATTTTATCAAAAAAGAGGTAAGAACCTCATGAGAAATTGCACGACAAATACTTGAAAAAGTGCCTTTTATTATGAAAATTGATAAAATTCGTACGAAAAAAGACAGCTTTGAATTTAGGGAACATTGGGATCAAAGGCGCTGAGCACAGGGAGTGTAGGATGCTTCGTAAGAAGGATGCAGGGACTATGAGCACAGTAGGCGATTGTCCAGCAATGATTTAAATTCAGGGAACTTTAAAAAGGCCTAATTATCAGTTAAATATATGATTTGATTTATAAAATCAATAGATGTTATTAAAAAAATATTGTTTTTGTACATGTACTCAGAAGTCAGTAGTTTGTATTCGTCAGTGATTTTTTTTCACATTAATGCAACAACTACATCAATTCAAATTCATTTCTGTAATTTTAAGGCTAATTAGGGAAACAAACTCAGCAGAAGAGATATCTACCTTTGGATTGATCGATCTTTTTGCCCCATAAATTAAACTTGCAAACTACACTACAAAATCAAGTTTCGGATTTCTCTCAAAACTAATCGATGTGCCAAAACATGAAAATACTTGGATGTATTCGATCAAAAAGGAAAGATATGAATCCGAAACCTTAAAATCAATTTCCGAAGAAGAAGCCTTTAAAATGCATATATATGTTTTTGAAGAATAGTTACCAACATTTTTTTGTTTTTTAAGTAGCAACCTTTCCACTGTTGGATTGTTTGCTCTGTCGGTAAACCGTACAGTCTTTTGTCAAAAAAGTCAGTTTTTTAAGATTTTGAACTATGTGAAACTTATTAAATGTGGCTTAATTTTTAAAACTACTCTTAGTAAGGAATATTAATTAAGGAAAGTCCTTGAAAAAAGGGAGAATTTGTCGATATTTAATCTGAGTTTTCAAAAAAAGTGAAACAAATATAGAAATCAAAAGATAATAAATGGCCTTTCAAGGAAACGGGTTTATTGGAACGATGCATTGCTTAACATAAATTAGCTTTCAACAAATTACTATGCATAATTTTTTTCATTTAATTTATAAGTTGAAACTCTGAACGAGTTTTTGTATGTCACAAACTGCAGTAAGATTCTTAACGAAGAGTCTTCGTTATTTTTATACAATCTTATATTTTGCTTCAAACTGTTATGTTCGTGGCAGGCTCGTATTGATATTAGAATCTCATGAATAAAAAATTCTTAACGAATTTTTATTCCCCTTTTATCGAAACTCTTAACGAGTTTGTATATTGTATAACGAATTTCTGAAGAATCCTTAACGAATTCTTATAATTTCTAAATAAGCTTATATCCCTTTTTAATGGTTATCCTTGTCTTGATCATGCAAACGTCTTATCGTTGAAAGTAGATTTAGTAGATTTAGAGTTGTAGTAAACTAAGTTGAAAGCCAAGTTATGCATTGACAAATTATCATTCAATGTTTTGCAGTTAGTTAGTTTTGTCTATAATAATTTTATCAAAAAAGAGGTAAGAACCTCATGAGAAATTGCAAGACAAATACTTGAAAAAGTGCCTTTTATTATGAAAATTGATAAAATTCGTACGAAAAAAGACAGCTTTGAATTTAGGGAACATTGGGATCAAAGGCGCTGAGCACAGGGAGTGTAGGATGCTTCGTAAGAAGGATGCAGGGACTATGAGCACAGTAGGCGATTGTCCAGCAATGATTTAAATTCAGGGAACTTTAAAAAGGCCTAATTATCAGTTAAATATATGATTTGATTTATAAAATCAATAGATGTTATTAAAAAAATATTGTTTTTGTACATGTACTCAGAATTCAGTAAATTGTATTCGTCAGTGATGTTTTTTCACATTAATGCAACAACTACATCAATTCAAATTCATTTCTGTAATTTTAAGGCTAATTAGGAAAACAAACTCAGCAGAAGAGATATCTACCTTTGGATTGATCGATCTTTTTGCCCCATAAATTAAACCTGCTAACTACACTACAAAATCAAGTTTGGGATTTCTCTCAAAACTATTCGATATGCCAACACATGAAAATACTTGGATGTATTCGATCAAAAAGGAAAGATATGAACCCGAAACCTTAAAATCAATTTCCGAAAAAAAAGCCTCTAAAGTGAATACATATGTTCTTGAACAATAGTTACCAACATTTTTTTTTGTTTTTTAAGTAGCAACCTTTCCACTGTTGGATTGTTTGCTCTGTCGGTAAACCGTACAGTCTTTTGTCAAAAAAGTCAGTTTTTTACGATTTTGAACTATGTGAAACTTATTAAATGTGGCTTAATTTTTAAAACTACTCTTAGTAAGGAATATTAATTAAGGAAAGTCCTTGAAAAAACGGAGAATTTGTCGATATTTAATCTGAGTTTTCAAAAAAAGTGTAACAAATATAAAAATCAAAAGATAATAAATGGCCTTTCAAGGAAACGGGTTTATTGGAACGATGCATTGCTTAACTTAAATTAGCTTTCAACAAATTACTATGCATAATTTTTTTCATTTCATTTATAAGTTGAAACTCTGAACGAGTTTTTGTATGTCACAAACTGCAGTAAGATTCTTAACGAAGAGTCTTTGTTATTTTTATACAATCTTATATTTTGCTTCAAACCGTTATGTTCGTGACAGGCTCGTATTGATATTAGAATCTCATCAATAGAAAATTCTTAACGAATTTTTGTTCCCCTTTTATCGAAACTCTTAACGAGTTTGTATATTGTATAACGAATTTCTGAAGAATCCTTAACGAATTCTTATAATTTCTTAAACAGCTTATATCCCTTTTTAATGGTTATCCTTGTCTTGATCATGCAAACGTCTTATCGTTGAAAGTAGATTTAGAGTTGTAGTAAACTAAGTTGAAAGCCAAGTTATGCATTGACAATTTATCATTCAATGTTTTGCAGTTAGTTAGTTTTGTCTATAATAATTTTATCAAAAAAGAGGTAAGAACCTCATGAGAAATTGCAAGACAAATACTTGCAAAAGTGCCTTTTATTATGAAAATTGATAAAATTCGTACGAAAAAAGACAGCTTTGAATTTAGGGAACATTGGGATCAAAGGCGCTGAGCACAGGGAGTGTAGGATGCTTCGTAAGAAGGATGCAGGGACTATGAGCACAGTAGGCGATTGTCCAGCAATGATTTAAATTCAGGGAACTTTAAAAAGGCCTAATTATCAGTTAAATATATGATTTGATTTATAAAATCAATAGATGTTATTAAAAAAATATTGTTTTTGTACATGCACTCAGAAGTCAGTAGTTTGTATTCGTCAGTGATTTTTTTCACATTAATGTAACAACTACATCAATTCAAATTCATTTCTGTAATTTTAAGGCTAATTAGGAAAACAAACTCAGCAGAAGAGATATCTACCTTTGGATTGATCGATATTTTTGCCCCATAAATTAAACCTGCAAACTACACTAGAAAATCAAGTTTGGGATTTCTCTCAAAACTAATCGATATGCCAAAACATGAAAATTAAAATCAATTTCCGAAGAAGAAGCCTCTAAAATGCATACATATGTTTTTGAAGAATAGTTACCAACATTTTTTTTTGTTTTTTAAGTAGCAACCTTTCCACTGTTGGATTAGATGTTATTAAAAAAATATTGTTTTTGTACATGTACTCAGAAGTCAGTAGTTTGTATTCGTCAGTGATGTTTTTTTCACGTTAATGCAACAACTACATCAATTAAAATGTAATTTTAAAGCTAATTAGGGAAACAAACTCAGCAGAAGAGATATGTACCTTTAGATTGATCGATCTTTTTGCCCCATAAATTAAACCTGCTAACTACACTACAAAATCAAGTTTGGGATTTCTCTCAAAACTAATCGATATGCCAAAACATGAAAATACTTGGATGTATTCGATCAAAAAGGAAAGATATGAACCCGAAACCTTAAAATCAATATCCGAAAAAAAAGCCTCTCAAGTGAATACATATGTTCTTGAACAATAGTTACCAAAATTTTTTTTTGTTTTTTAAGTAGCAACCTTTCCACTGTTGGATTGTTTGCTCTGTCGGTAAACCGTACAGTCTTTTGTCAAAAAAGTCAGTTTTTTAAGATTTTGAACTATGTGCAACTTATTAAATGTGGCTTAATTTTTAAAACTACTCTTAGTAAGGAATATTAATTAAGGAAAGTCCTTGAAAAAACGGAGAATTTGTCGATATTTAATCTGAGTTTTCAAAAAAAGTGAAACAAATATAAAAATCAAAAGATAATAAATGGCCTTTCAAGGAAACGGGTTTATTGGAACGATGCATTGCTTAACATAAATTAGCTTTCAACAAATTACTATGCATAATTTTTTTCATTTCATTTATAAGTTGAAACTCTGAACGAGTTTTTGTATGTCACAAACTGCAGTAAGATTCTTAACGAAGAGTCTTTGTTATTTTTATACAATCTTATATTTTGCTTCAAACTGTTATGTTCGTGGCAGGCTCGTATTGATATTAGAATCTCATCAATAGAAAATTCTTAACGAATTTTTGTTCCCCTTTTATCGAAACTCTTAACGAGTTTGTATATTGTATAACGAATTTCTGAAGAATCCTTAACGAATTCTTATAATTTCTTAAACAGCTTATATCCCTTTTTAATGCTTATCCTTGCCTTGATCATAAGTTGAAAGCCAAGTTATGCATTACCAATTTATCATTCAATGTTTTACAGTTAGTTAGTTTTGTCTATAATAATTTTATCAAAAAAGAGGTAAGAACCTCATGAGAAATTGCAAGACAAATACTTGAAAAAGTGCCTTTTATTATGAAAATTGATAAAATTCGTACGAAAAAAGACAGCTTTGAATTTAGGGAACATTGGGATCAAAGGCGCTGAGCACAGGGAGTGTAGGATGCTTCGTAAGAAGGATGCAGGGACTATGAGCACAGTAGGCGATTGTCCAGCAATGATTTAAATTCAGGGAACTTTAAAAAGGCCTAATTATCAGTTAAATATATGATTTTATTTATAAAATCAATAGATGTTATTAAAAAAATATTTTTTTTGTACATGTACTCAGAAGTCAGTAGTTTGTATTCGTCAGTGATTTTTTTCCACATTAATGCAACAACTACATCAATTCAAATTCATTTCTGTAATTTTTGAGGCTAATTAGGAAAACAAACTCAGCAGAAGAGATATCTACCTTTGGATTGATCGATCTTTTTGCCCCATAAAGTAAACCTGCAAACTACACTACAAAATCAAGTTTCGGATTTCTCTCAAAACTAATCGATATGCCAAAACATGAAAATACTTGGATGTATTCGATCAAAAAGGAAAGATATAAATCCGAAACCTTAAAATCAATTTCCGAAGAAGAAGCCTCTAAAATGCATACATATGTTTTTGAAGAATAGCTAGTTACCAACATTTTTTTTGTTTTTTAAGTAGCAACCTTTCCACTGTTGGATTGTGTGCTCTGTCGGTAAACCGTACAGTCTTTTGTCAAAAAAGTCAGTTTTTTAAGATTTTGAACTATGTGCAACTTATTAAATGTGGCTTAATTTTTAAAACTACTCTTAGTAAGGAATATTAATTAAGGAAAGTCCTTGAAAAAAGGGAAATTTTGTCGATATTTAATTTTGGTTTTCAGAAAATGTGTAACAAACATAAAAATCAAAAGATAATAAATGGCCTATCAAGGAAACGGGTTAAGTGGAATGATGCATTGCTTAACATAAATTGGCTTTCAACAAAATTACTATGCATATTTTTTTTTTATTTTATTTATAACTTGAAACTCTGAACGAGTTTTTGTATGTCACAAACTGCAGTAAGATTCTTAACGAAGACTCTTTGTTATTTTTATACAATCTTATATTTTGCTTCAAACTGTTATGTTCGTGGCAGGCTCGTATTGATATTAGAATCTCATCAATAGAAAATTCTTAACGAATTTTTGTTCCCCTTTTATCGAAACTCTTAACGAGTTTGTATATTGTATAACGAATTTCTGAAGAATTCTTAACGAATTCTTATAATTTCTAAATCAGCTTATATCCCATTAAATGGTTATCCTTGCCTTGATCATGCAAACGCCTTATCATTGAAAGTAGATTTAGAGTTGTAGTAAACTAAGTTGAAAGCCAAGTTATGCAGTACCAATTTATCATTCAATGTTTTACAGTTAGTTAGTTTTGTCTATAATAATTTTATCAAAAAAGAGGTAAGAACCTCATGAGAAATTGCAGACAGCTTTGAATTTAGGGAACATTGGGATCAAAGGCGCTGAGCACAGGGAGTGTAGGATGCTTCGTAAGAAGGATGCAGGGACTATGAGCACAGTAGGCGATTGTCCAGCAATGATTTAAATTCAGGGAATTTTAAAAAGGCCTAATTATCAGTTGTATGATTTGATTTATAAAATCAAAAGACGTTATTAAAAAATCTTGTTTTTGTACATGTACTCAGAAGTCAGTAGTTTGTATTCGTCAGTGATTTTTTTCCACATTAATGCAACAACTACATCAATTCAAATTCATTTCTGTAATTTTAAGGCTAATAAGGGAAACAAACTCAGCAGAAGAGATATCTACCTTTGGATTGATCGATCTTTTTGCCCCATAAATTAAACCTGCAAACTACACTACAAAATCAAGTTTCGGATTTCTCTCAAAACTAATCGATATGCCAACACATGAAAATACTTGGATGTATTCGATCAAAAAGGAAAGATATGAATCCGGAACCTTAAAATCAATTTCCAAAGAAGAAGCCTCTAAAATGCATTCATATGTTCTTGAACAATAGTTACCAACATTTTTTTTCGTATTTTTTTAGTAGCAACATTTCCACTGTTAGATTGTTTGCTCAATCGGTAAATTATCAGTTGTACGATTTGATTTATAAAATCAAAAGATGTTATTAAAAAAATCTTGTTTTGTGCATCAGTTGAATTTATGATTTAATTTATAAAATCAATAGATTGTATTGAAAAAAGTCTTCTTTCTGTACATGTACTCAGAAGTCAGTAGTTCGTACTAGGGATGTGGCGAATGTTCGCATCCACATCCGCAATTGCGGATTATTCGCAATTTTTATTGCGGAGTTTGTTGCGGATGCGGATGTTTTTTATCGCTTTTTTTCAAATTCGAAAAATAGCAACAGCATGGCATACTTTACCATGATCAATAAAAACGACACTTTCACCCTTAGTAAACATTTTAAATTAAAAAATCTCGGTCCCAAGTAGGCGACGACAGATTTTAGGATATAAAAGCTCTTGCTAAGTGGCCAGAGGACACAGTTTATTTTTATATATTAAGTGAAAAAGTGATACAAATACAGAACATAAATGCCGCACCAATAAGAAGCGGCATTAGGATTTATTTTAATTTAAATTAAAATGATCCTGACAAGTCCGAATCCAAAATATGTCGTAAAACATACGCACAAAAAGGACGCACGACTTCCTTCGTTGAAAAACCACTTGAAGTCAAAGCACCCAGAAGAGTTTGTTTTATTTGAGAACGCCAACAATGAAAATCTTAAAAAAAGAAAGAAGATGCAGGTATGATATTTTTGTATAAACATAAAACAAAGGCTTGCTTCAGAAGCGATATGGAGTGATGCTAGATTCATCAACTGAAGACGAAGAACTTCTCCGAAAGGAGTTAGCATGTTACCGAAATAAAAAAAGACTAGAATTGGATAATAATGCACTTGATAGGTGGAAATTCCATCAAACAGACTTTAAAAGGCTCTCCAAAGTTACAATGAGGTATTTATTACTTCCACCAGCCAGTGTTCCCAGCGAACAACTATTTAGCTGAGCTGGATTAATATACGATCCACTAAGAAACATATTACAATTTGAGAAGGCTGCAATCTTGCTTTTAATTAAATATAACTCATTTACCTTTATTTACGGACTTAAAATTGTTTTTATGAAATAAATTGTGAAATTCGCATCCGCATCCGTGGATGTGAGTCTCAAAAAATCCGCATCTGCTTTCGCGGATCTAAAAATTTTAACATACGCAACCACCCTGCTGGAGCTGACGGCATCGCTGCCGAACTATTCAAAGCAGCATGCGATCACTTGGTACGGAGCATGCACCAACGCATCTACAAAATATGGTCGGAAGAAAGCATGCCCGATGAGTGGAATTTCAGCATAATGTGCCCGATACATAAGAAAGGAGACCCTCTAAACTGCGCCAACTACAGAGGCATCAGTCTCCTTAACATTGCGTATAAGATCCTCTCTGCCGTACTATGTGAACGTCTGAAGCCATTCGTCAACAACCTGATTGGTCCTTATCAGTGTTGCTTCAGATCTTGGAAAAAAACCAGGAGCTTCAAATCGATACCCACCATCTCTTTATCGATTTTAAAGCCGCGTATGACAGCATCTATAGAGAAGTGCTCTACCGAGCAATGTCTAGTTTTGGCATCCCTGTCAAACTTATCCGTTTGTGCAGAACGACGATGGAAAATGCACGCTACTCTATCAAGGTCGGAAAAGATCTTACCGATGCATTTGATGTCAAAAAAGGTTTTAGACAAGGCGATGCACCGTCATGCGACTTCTTCAACATCGTTCTGGAAAGAATTGTGCAAAACTCAACCGTCAATACTAGAGGCATAATCTTCCAAAGGTCCATCCAATTACTCGGATACGCAGATGATATTGACATAATTGGAAGATCAAAGCGTGATGTCAGTGGAGCGTTTTTGAGCATTGCGACGGAAGCGAAGAAGATGGGTTTAGTGGTCAATGAGGGCAAGACCAAGTATATGCTGTCATCAAAAAAGACACTGAACGACGACGTCTTGGAAAAAACGTCACCATGGACAGCAATAACTTTGAGGTAGTTAAGGACTTTGTCTATCTAGGCACCGCTATTAATACAGACAACGACACCAGCGCTGCAATCAAACGAAGAATAACTCTTGCAAGTCGCTGCTTCTTTGGACTTAGAAGGCAATTGACAAGTAAAGTCCTCTCTCGAGCATGTAAAATCACCATCTACAAGACACTCATCATCCCGGTTCTCATTTATGGCGCTGAGGCCTGGACCCTGTCAAAGAAAGTTGAGAGCGTCTTAGGATGCTTCGAGAAAAAAATTCTTCGGGTGATTTTTGGACCCGTACGCATAGATGGAGAATGGAGGAGAAGATATAACGACGAACTGTACGGGCTGTACAGCGACATTAATTTAGTTAACAGAATTAAAGTCCAACGGCTTAGATGGCTAGGTCATGTAGAGTGGATGGACATCAACGCTCCAGTGCGGAAGGTCTTCGAATCCAATCCAAAGGGACGACGCAGTAGAGGAAGACCGCGACTCAGGTGGCGCACCCAGGTGGGGGAGGACCTCAACCAACTTGGCGTGCGAAACTGGAAACAGCTAGCTAGGGACTGAGATGGCTGGAGATGCATGTTGGTTGAGGCCCACGTCCGCCCAGGACTGTAGCGCCACCTTAAGTAAGTAAGTAAGCAACAACCCTGCCCTGTATCCTTTTTAAAAATCCTGCCAACTACTACTAAATCAATTAGAGCCAGATTTTTCTCAGAGTTCATCGGTTGCATCGAAAACCCCTTCTTCACATAAAATACTGAAGAAAACTTTAAGCTTGACCTAATTAAGAAATAGATCTTTAAGTCGCCCTACCATGCTCCGAAAAGAAAAAAATCTTTCCTAGCTCCGAAAAGTTATGTTTTCGAGCAGTTGTTGAAAAATTAAAATAAATTATCGTTATCTTACGAGGAATATAAATTATAAAAGTCGTATCAATGAAAAAGAATTTAAAACTGAACGGCTAAAATAATTTTGTAATGTATTATTTTACAGACAAAATGATGTGCGTTGTACAAGATTTAGCTTAAACCGCCTAATAGAAAACGTCAATTAACAACAAAAATATAGTTTTTACTTTTAGTGCACATAGCAATTATCGTTTTAATTTACAACAAATTAATAAATAATTAATAAATTCAAATCTCAATGTTACCACTCACTAACATAGTGCTAAACTTTAAATACATTTCACTTAACACTCATTTTTCTTCACTACAAATAATAATAAATAATAGTTAAATACCCAAACCCAGAAACTTTAACTGAAAATTTTATAAATCGAAATACTAAAACTAATTTTCAAAATTCCCGCCAAAAAAACTAACAATAAATTGCATATGTATATGAATGTAAATACCTTTTTGCCATGTGGTTCGTGCACTCGATAAGCGGTATTTCAAAAGATCTTTTTTCATCAATTTAAATAATTAATTAATGGCCAGCCTTTATAGAACTGAAATGAAAAACAAGTATGATTTGCGTTTGAATTCCGAATGCACAAATTATTTAATAATACATATATTTATTAACTAACCTTTTTCTCAAAAATAACTGTTTAAATTTTACCGCCAAAAAGTATGCTGATAATTTCAGTTGATTTTTTCCCACTATTTTACACGATAATACCTACACAACAATGACCAGCGATGCTCTAAGAATTAAATTATAGAGAATTTCACTCAAAAAATAAAAACTATTAAATACACTTTATATCAAATAGTTATGATTAGGAAAACATTAATTTGTATGTAATATGACTTTTTTTTTAAATTATTAAATTATTTTTTTCCGAATTATTAAAAATTAATATTATAACAAAATATTTTACTACAAACCAACCGATCGCGAAACAAACTAACGAGAGACTGAATGCTGATATGAACTTGTTTAATCTTGTTAGAATAAATCCACCTGTTTCGGTATCTCCCTCTGTTAAGCTGCTGATAGCTTAAAGCTAATCTACCTGTTTCTCTCTCTGTCTGTTAAGAATTTCTAATAGGTGTGAAATATAGGGAGACTGGGAGAGTGGGAGATAACAAATCGTTTCTCCGTGTGAGTGCAAGATATGTGCCATTTCTTTTTTTTAGATGGGAGAAATAATGAGAAATGGGGGGATCAATATGTATATATATATATATATATATATACAGTAGTGTTTCGAGTGGAGCTCCTTAAATATTATCGAATTTTGCTACTTTAAGGGCTTGTTCACATGGTGATATGTACTGGAAGAGTTTTATATTGTATTTATATTAAAACGAAAATCATGTATTTATACGACTGATTTGCAGTCAAAAAATGTACACGCCTTATTTTCATATATTTTTGTTCCTCAACAAAACTAAATTTTGATTTTTCACTTTTGCATTTTTTGATTTAAAAAATTAATTTATTTCGGACTTAAGCTTTCTCGACAACATTTAAAATTACCAAGATAATATTTCATTTATATCATAGTTATAAACATTTATATCAGCAATTTTTAAATCAACAAACAATTTAATCTTTTCAAGGCGAATAGAAGACTATTGATTTTTATTTGTTGATGTTATTAATTGAATGAAAAAAAGATAAAGATGGGCTTTATATATGTATCAACAATTTAATTCATAGTCCTTTTATACTTGAAGTACACATACGTATCTAAAAAAACTTTTTGAACTCAGTTTTAACACAATCACAGTTTCTAAATTAAATAAATTACTAAATATGTTTATACATTTCATATTCATAAATGATTGATGAAAATGGTCAAAATCCACGAAAGATTTATTTTTTGTAGTTTGATTTCTATTCAAAAATAATTGAATTCAAAAGAATTCCCCTTTTATAGATTAAAATCAAAACAATACAAATTTTCAAAATGGGCTGTTATCACAGTTTGTTTAAAAGTCGTAAAAGGAGAAAGTTTAGCAATTCACTAAGAATTTATCAATTGCATAAAATCATGGCAGTGTTATAGAAAACAAAAATTCAGGGTAGAAAAAAAAAAAGTGCTAACACAACCTTAAAACACGAGAGTTGATATTATTTTCTGTGCTTTGTGGCGAAGATGCCAGCCAAAATTGTGTTGTCAATACTAAACTTTAAACTGAATGCATAGCTGGAACACGGCTGATTTATAAGATTTTGAGATTTAGTTTTTTGTTAAAAGTCAGACATTTAGAAAATGAATCACTTAATTATCGCCCAACGCATACAAATCATTAAAACCTACTAAGAAAATTGGGATTCTGCCACAGCCACATATCGTGCTTTAAGAGCAAATTATAGTTTACATAATCGTTTAACTACGCAAACAGTTGGTAAAATTTGACTAGACTAGATTGGTTACAGATATTCAAGGCGGTATCAATGAAAATATCGCTGCTTTAAGTGAATGAAGACCCGAATGTGTCGATTACTCGTCGTTCTTAGAAATAAGGACTGTCTTACGGCATATTATGAGAATGGGTGCTTGAATAACAGGCTCTGGACGCCGATTTTTCGAATGAATTTTCTTCATGAAACGAAGCACATTTCTTAAATAAACAAAATTGTCGTATCTGGGGTTCAAAAAAATCACTGTTTGGTGCGCTCTTTGACCTAGAGATGTGATTGGACCTTACTTCAAACATGACGATGGAATGACTTTCACCATCAATTCGGAGCGCTATAGTCAAATGAAAGCTGATTTTTTTGCCTGCTATTGAAGAATACGACTTGGAGAATATCGGTTTCAACAAGACGGTGCCACATGTAACACAACTCGAGCGGATATGGCTTTATTGCAAGAGACATTTCCTTGCCACGTAGTTTCTCGTCAGTCGTGGCGATATCAATTTCCCACCAAGATCATGCAATTTGACACCGCTATACAATTTTTTGTTAGGCTACGTGAAAGACCATGTTTATGCTGATAAACTTTTAACTCTTACTTATTTACTTAAGACGGCGCTACAGTACTATGTGAACTAGTACCCAACAAACTTCTCCATCTAGCTCGGTCCCTATCTAGATGTCTCCAGTTTCGCACTCCAAATTGGGTGAGGTCACTTTCGACTTGTGCGCGCCACCTGATCCGCGGTCTTCCTCTACTTCGTTGTCCTGTGGGTGTGGATTCGAAGACTTTCCGGGCCAGAATATTGGTTTCCATGCGCTCCACGTGACCCAGCCATCTTACTCGTTGGACTTTTACCCTTCTGGCGATGGTGACGTTTTGACCAAGACGTCGGTGTTGTAGGTCCTTTTTTGAAGACAGCATGTACTTTGTTTTACCCTCATTAACCATTTAACCCATTTTTGCCAGTTCTTTTAACTCTTCAACACTTAAAAACCAACATTTGTTCAGTTATGCCAAAATATGTGTCAAAAATTGGTCGAAAAATACCTCAAAAGTATCGATGCTTACAACAATTCGCGTGATGGTCATATAAATGGTGTAGCGTTTCATACATCATGTGAACGTTCTAACTTTTTAATACAAAATAAATATCATGGACAAAAATAATGTATATGTGTTTTATTTACATTTACATACTTTTGAAACCGCAGAATGGATAACCCTGTATTTAATTGTTGTTTTGTGAAACTAAAGGCTTGCTTTTTTTTTAAGTTGTATGTATTTAATAAATGATTATATTCGCCCATATTATATCAAATGCACTTGTAAAAACGAAACTTTACAGCAGGGAAACCGTAGTTCCAAATTGTAATTATTCATTACAAAATTGAATACTTTGTAGTAATATATACATATGTTATAGTTGTATTCAATTTTTTAACGCTGTTGCTTTTTATAACTTACTGCAAAAAAAGTTTTTTAAGGCCTTAAACTAAAATAATCACTTTCCAATGATTGCTGACTCAAAAAATAAACGTGCTATATTGTATACATTTTATATACACATTGCATTTTACAACTGATCATTGTATACATGTTTATTTGAATAGTACTATCATCGAAAAGAAAAAAAAAAAACAAAACATTAGAGTGCTGTCAGTACGCAAAATAGTTAAGTGACTGGAAAACACAATTTATCTATATAAAGGAGAAGCATATACATATCACTACAGTAGGCCTTTTGCCGTAGTTATTTTGCTTGCAAAAAACTTATATTCATTTAAGTTTAGATTTCGTGAAATTTCTGATTACACTGCACCGATGTAGCTTCACCATTAGAAAATTTGAATTTTCCGAACTCTTTCCTGAATTCGACTATTTCATTTTCGTAGCATTCCCATTCCGTCATGAGTTTTCAAATTCCACACAAGAGTAAAAGAGACCAGTATATAATTTTAAAATACACAACAAAAATATTTCTATTTCATTCGATGTCACACGTACAAAAAAATCAAAAACACTCTATATAAAGATATAAATCCCCGGTAGACATCTTGGTTTGCCTACAAGCTAAACCGGAAATCAGCCTCATAAACTTTTTCATAGTATGCGTGTAATTTCTCCTCTAATTTATTAAATTTCCCCAAAAACCTCAGTAAGTGTGTCTATGTATGCGTGAAAACACGTCAATTTTTCTCGTTGAATTCGTCCACATTACAAATACAACAATGTAAACAAATGGGTTTTGGAGGGTGATACGTACGAAGGATTTATATCTTTACTAGAGTGTTTTTGAAAAAAATCATTCACCATTTCCAATTGAAATGTCAAACTAGACTTCATCGTATTTGCAACATCTTGGGTATTTTGTCGTCGGAGTGTTTTAAAAAAATTTCAATACAAAATAAAAAAATTAAATTCAAAATAAAGTTAATTACCATTTTAATATAAAAATCAACTAAACCTCAAAATTCATACGAAAAAACAAACCCTATCCCACAATACTTCGTCTCCATTTTCTCCATAAAACGTGAAAAAAGTGACCAAAAAATTATTTTCTTTTTTTTAATGTTTCGTTTCTTTTATGTCCGCTGTCCCATGTCATAGAAAAAAATCTTTTAAATCAAATAAAAAAGTGTAGAAAGTGCAAAACACCCAGAAAAGAAGAAAGAAAGCAGCAGCAGATTAGTAACAGTAGAAAAAGTTATAATTTTCTATTATTTTGTTTCTTGATTTTAAAATCGGAAATAAATTTTGTAATCAACCCGAAAGAAATCCAAGAAATTTAAAGTAAAGGTTTTACACATAGAGACGTCGTTTTGATGGTTTTAAATTTAAGTTTTTAGAGAAAACAAAATAAAAATAAATCAAAAGTTGAACTGGTTTTTTATCCATACTGTGCTGCACCTTCTCCTCCTCCTCTTACTTAGAAACTTAAACTTGAAACTACTCCTCCAACGCATTCAGGTAAGCAATATTTTATTTAATTTCTACATTTCTTTTCTCCTACTTTTGTGCAATTCCAATTTCTTTTTTATATGCCTTCGCCTTGTGTATTAGTTTTTGTTTTTGCTGCTACAAAATAACCTTCTGCAGCGAAGGATAGATAAATAGTTTAAAAAACAAAAAGAAAATTTATAGCAACTTCCTGTTTTCAGATTAAATAGTCAATAGATCGAGTCGAGTGTATGTAAAAGCTGTTCTTGTTGTTGTTGTTCCTGCTGCTATTGCTTCATATTATGACGAAAATAAAATTTAAAAAAATTGTACTTTGTTAGTTCTCCGTGCATTTTTATTGAATAATTTATTATCAGAGAAAAAGCATATAGCACCTGATAGAGCAAGAGCATTGCATGTTGATTATTTTCTTACTTATCTGCGTACTCAGTCATCTTATATCTTATTAATATTACAAGAATCCATAAGTTGTATAATATTTTTTCCATTTCATAAAATGTAATTTGTTTTATGAGCCTCCAGGGTCCAGTAGAGTAGGGATAGAGTAAGGCCCTTCCTGTCGACAACGTCGACGATGTAGACGAGTCATTCTTTGTTGCGTTGCCAAGTTTATAGTAACTAGGTTTGGTGTTGTATAGGTCGGTCTGTTGGGTAGGTAGTAGGTACTTAAGTTTAACTAAGGCAGCACCCACATTAGTCATCTGGAATAATAATAATCTCATCATTTCAATAGCTATCGCCATGCCATACTTATAACACCATTCTATATCGTTCGTATCGACTACTATCGCTTCGCTGGCGCTGGGAGAGTCTGTTCTCTGCCTGTTGTTTCTATTTTGGTTTATTTGGTTATCTTATCTCTACAATTTCTAATTTCTTCCTTTGTTTGTCGTTGTCCAAAACAAAACATTAACTGAATTAAATATCATACAAATCTGGAGACAAACAATAAAAATAATGAAAATGGATATGGATGGAAATTAAGAGAAAGAACCATTTGCGTGTTTTGAAATACCAACAGACAAAGTTGTTGTGTTTTGTTTGTATCTCAACGGTTTAATTGATTTCATTAAGCTCAAGGAAACGTTTTAACAATATAATCAAGATGTCGTCGGTCGTGGAGATCCAAAGATATTATATATTTGAGGTAATATCTATTAATGAGTTTTATTTGTCTGAATAAATAATACAATTGTTATTGTTTTGCATTCATTTTTATATTAAAAGTAGAACTGAGAAGAAGTTAGATAATAGTAGATTCAGACTACTACAATTCAGACATTTTGGAATAAATTCGATAAGAATCTCTTATTGAATATGGGCAAACAAATTTGTCAAGAATATCAATAACTTGTATTCTGTTTTTGCTTTCTAAGTTGTTTTTCGTACTTCAATACCGTGAATTTCAACAATGATAGAATGCACACAAAAACTAACTTGCTAACTTGTAACTTCAAGAATTCACAATTTTGTCTGTACATTTTCTAAGTTTTTTTTTTTTTTAATATTCTTTACTTTACTTATGTACTTACTTACTAAAGGTGGAGCTACAGTCCGGGGCGGACCTGGGCCTCAACCAACATGCGTCTCCTGCCAGCTTTACTTCTTAATTGCCTTCTAAGTCCAAAGAAGCAGCGATTTGCAAGAGTTATTCTTCGTTTGATCTCAGCAATGTTTTCGTTGTCTGTGTTAATAGAGGTGCCTAGGTAGACAAAGTCCTTAACTACCTCAAAGTTATAACTGTCCATGGTGACGTCTTCTTAAAGATGTCGTTGTTCAATGTCCTTTTTTGATGACAGCATAAACATGGCCTTGCCCTCATTGACTGCTAAACCCATCTTTTTAACTTCCGTCTTTTACTTTATAACGAAAAATTAATAATGAAATGAAATGACCAAGTTCTTTTGAATCAAATATTAAAAAAAAAAACCTTTGTAATTTTTTAAAGTGGATCTTGCTTGTTTTTTATTTGATATAAAACAAATTTATTATTTTATCGATTTCATAATATGTTTTCATGTTTAAGTTGATAACGTTATAATGTAAGCTTTAAATCATTAATGATGACTAAACTTTAGGGGAAGAAAATATTATAAAATAGTTTGTGAATAATATTATAATATTACTAGGAATGTCATATTACATTTTTTTTTAAAGAAAACAATCCATTTTACAAAAAGATAGTTTTAATAAAATGTTCTTCAAAAGAGAAAATAGTGTAACATTTGGAATAAAACATTCTCCTATTTATTGTAACGTTCGAGTAATAAGACATATAAGGTCCTTTATTTATTATAAAATAGTCATTTCCCTAATATTTCAAATCAAATTAAAATACCTGTATTTTGAGCCTAGAAAATTTATATGTAGTTTTCCTGAACACAAGAGCTGAAAGGAAGGTGTGCTTTTTTGCTTTAAGGAAAAATCAATCAATACAAATTTAATGTTAAAGATCTATTCTATTCTATTTCAGACTAGACAATTTGATATGCTCTTAAAAACAGCTGTATTGAATCGGATTAATCATTAAATAACGTCCCTATAAAATATACATAACTTATTGAAGTTTTAAGCCATCTTCAGATTGAAACTTTATTCATATCATCTTATTTGCCACTTCATAGAAAAAAGCTTTTTTAACTTTTTGTAACATTTTTTTTTAAACAACGACACATATTCTGTCTTAGGATAAATCAACAAATGGTTAGGACTCCCATATTAAAACTTTTAAATAATAATTAGAATAATTGTCGTTCAAAAATTGTTTTGCTTGGTTTTTAAATATTATAATGCTAACTTGATAGTCAAGTTAGCAATACCAACCCTCAAAATATGCAAATGTGCAACAATTTTTTTCTTTTACGACAAATTCATGACAATTAATCCAAATATTAGATTCCTAAAATTTTAAAGTTGGATTGCTAACTTGACACATCTCAAATCCAAATCAAACTAACAACAGGAAATTGAATAAGGCAGGTCCAGACAACGTAGGGGCCTTAAGTTTTAGTCAACTGTGCCAAAAAAAATTATGATCTACAAAAAAAAACCTTACACTTGTTATAAGTCCATCATAAGTTGTGTTTTTCGTATTGTTACAAAAAAGTTTTTATTCCTCTTCCAATATGACAAAGATCCTCTTGCACAAACATTTAAAATACATTTTTACTAGGTGACCCGACAAACGTTGTTTTGTCGTATGAATACTTTGTAGAGAATATTTTGATAGTATATTTGTCCGTGTGGAAAACATGAATTGCTCAAATCTAAATTGAACACGCATATTTACTTTCAGTTGTACTTTTTCAACACAACGCCACAGTGACGATCATTTTAAGCACGCGTTGAACACATCAGCGTACGTTGAACGCGGAATAAGCGTTGTGTCAGCACTGTGGACATGAATTAATGTTTTCTTATATTGCAAACTCCATCTGGATTATTTTGAATATTTAGTGGCAGTTTAATAACTGAATAAGCTGTTCTGCCTTCATCCAACAAAGTTGCCGCAATTCCAGAAGATGTAACAGCCAATGCGATACCATTATTTGATCGCATAGTGTCACTGAATACTATCGTAAGATCATTGCACCGCATACGATGTTGATGCAATTAAACCACAGCACTTTGAATTTTTAAGAATTTTCTTATAAAGGACCATTACACATTTATTTTGTTCGTTTGAATATTGGTTTCTTATTTCCCTTGTTGAAACAAAATAAACATCACATTTACAAACCAAAAATATTTCTTAACTGTTGTACCATAATTTAATAATTTTACAGTTTAGTTTAGAGTTTACAGTTAATTGCTTACAGTGGACAGTGTGCAACATCACAAACTAAGAACCTGTTCTGGATTTTGTGAGTTAAGTTACATTTAACTTTTACTTTGTAGCAATTTAAATTTTGTTTCCAAGTTTGCCTCTGCACACTTTTATAAAAATATCTTTCTAGATGAGCTTTAGAAACATAAATAGTGTTTCATTGCCAATTAAATTGTTTACAATTTCTTGAAAATTCTATTTAGCGACCAATAAATGTTTCTAGTATAAGCACAAAAACACACATGTGTATTTTGAAATTCATTTTTATGGGAATTTGAGCGATTTTTTTCCTCGAAATAATTCTTTTTGGTCGAAGATCAAAATTTTATAATTCAAAGGACAGTAAGCTACATACATACAGATTTTTTGGTTTACGTACTTTCTTAAGGTGGCGCTACAGGCCTGTGTGAACTAGGGCCTCACCCAAAAAACTTCTCCATCTAGCTCGGCCTCTAGCTAGATGTCTCCAGTTTCGCGCTCTAAGATGGGTGAGGTCACTTTCCACTTGTGCGCCATACCTGATTCACGGTCTTCGTCTACTGTGCTATCCTGTGGGTGTGGATTCGAAGACTTTCTGGGCCGGAGCATTGGTTTCCATACGTGACCCAGCCATCTTAGTCGGTGGACTTTTACCCTTCTGACTAAGTCTACGTCGCTGTACAGCTCATCGTTCCATCTTCTCCTCCACTCCCCATCGATGCATACGGGACTGTAGATCACACGAAGAACTTTTGTCTCGAACCGACCCAAGGTGCTTTCATCCGCTTTTGTCATAGTCCATGCTTCTGCACCGTATAGCAGGACGGGGATGATAAGGGTCTTATATGGCGACACTTTGGTCCCTCTCGAGAGATGGCTTTACCACTCAATTGCTTTCTTAGTCCAAAGAAACAGCGATTAGCAAGAGTTATTCTGCGTTTGATCTCAACGCTGGTGTAGATTTCTGCGTTAATATCGTTGCCTAGGTGGACGAAGTCAACGTCTGTCGATGGTGACGTTTTGACCAGGACGTCAGTGTTGTAGGTCCTTTTTTGACGAAAGCATGTACTTTGTTTTGTCGTTAAACCCATTTTTGCCGCCTCTGCCTCAGTACTCACAAAAGCCATATTGACATCACGGTGAGTTCTTCCGATTATGTCAATGTCATCAGCATATGCTAGTAATTGGACATACTTTTGAAAGATAGTGCCTTTAGTGTTGATGTGTGTGGTTTGGTGTAATATATTTCAAACTGAATACCAAAATGTAGCTTACAAACGGTAAAATTTTAAAAATTTACAATTTTATCTTATATAGGTATGGAGCCTGGATTTGTTTACCTTTTTAGTATTAAATATTTCTTAAATTATTTAAAAGTCATTTTTGTTTTGTTGAAAATAATAATGATCGTGTTTTTTGAAAAAAAAAATTAATAAATGTTTAGATCTTTTTAGAGCAATACTATCTGCACGACATTTTATGCATTCCGTGTGTTAACTGATATGCGGCAGTAAAACGATAGTTCTTTGCTCGTACAGAGGCCTTTAATTAGTTCAGCAACATTTTATAGCGCTTCAAATCGATTAAGCTCATGAATTTGTTTGAAACAATCCACTTTGTTGTTTGATTAGTATTACTGATTAAATTGTTTATCACAAACAAATTATTCGATGATAAGACAACAAAATCTACAATCAATGAATTGTTCTGGATTTAAAAAACAAAAAGACTCATTATCATGAATGTACGTATATAACAACCATAAAAATGTTAATACAATTTTCTAACAATCGATAAATAAATGTAATATACAATGAAAGTGATGATGGTTTCATTTGAATGAGCGGATTAAATCGATTGATTGTTATACTATTCTATGTTAAGAACAAGTAAACAAACAACACAAAATGGCAATGTCATGTGTGTTTTTCTTTTTATTTAAACAAAGAAGAATAAAAATGATTATATTGGTCATTGTCAATGGTTCATTGTTTCCAACCACTAATAATAATAAATGTACTACACTTTCTATTTCTTTTTTTTTGGAATTGGGATAAATTCCAATTCGAATCATGTCATGCAGAAAAATAAATTGAAGATGTTTGTTTTTATGTTTTATTTTTCATCCAGCAGTAGCAGAATCCAAATCCAGTTGCACAATGAGGATTGAATATTCATATAATGTACATTCATGTATTTATATATGTATGTTATGTACAAAAGTATAGTGTAGTCTGCTCTTTTTCAATTAATTCCTCAACTTTAAGACGTGTGCAAGGTCAATGGTCGATTTGAATTTATTTTTATATTTTTTGTTGTCTTTTGTTTTGTTTTTGTAGTTGAGTTTTTATTTTTTGAGTGGATTAATATTATAATTTATTATTATTTTCATTGTAAGCGAATTTTTTTAAATAAATATAAAATTTTTGCACATACACATACACATACGACGAAAAATTATTACACTTTTTTGCTGTACGTACCAACGGATACATTGTGTATGTGTTTTTAAGTGTTTATTTTGTTTATGAATTATGTACTCTATTTAAGCAATGTTTGATGATTTATCGATTAAATCCAAATTCAAATATTAAACAGTCTGCGTCAACTTTATTGAGGCATATAATTTCCATTTTTTTTGCAAAATGGTCAGCGTACGATTCATATTTTGAATTTTATTGCAAAATGAGTGGAATGTTACGGCAAGTTAGATCTGAGTCACGAAAAATGTGGCAATATAAGGAGTTCAAGAATTTAACATACTAAAAATAAAGTGTTGTTGTTGCAATACTTTGTGGCTTACCTGAGTGTTTTTTTGAGTTTCGTATGATAAACAGGAATAACAAACTCCAATTATCTTTCATCATCCCGTTGTATGATGAATTTTTTGAAATGACGAAGGTTGCTCTTTATATATCCATACTAACAATGATAACAGAAAACAATTTTATTTACTATGTTTTTATGGTTTTTCAATATGTTTCTCAAAGCCATTATTTCATTTTTTCATGCGTTTTCATTAATTTTCCAAAATTTACACCTCCGCGGGAGGCACCTCTAAAACATTTTCGATAAAGGGTATACAAATGAGAGGTTTAGTTGTGAATACTCCGCAATTTGGGGAGTTGTCATTTTTGATATTGCTGTCACATTTTGATATTTTACAATTAAAAACTACGCCTTTACCAACAATAGAACAATACAATTTTAGCAAAGCATTGATATTCATAAAATGCACTACAAAAATGGTTAATATTCGATCGTCGCGAAGCACGTTCTCGGCTGGCTGTAGATAAACTCCAACTTTGTCGATTCCTCATCAATCCTGAATGTATTAGCTTCGCTGGTTGTTTCCTTGTTTGATGTGGTTTTGGGATTTGTTGGTTGTGTAATACGACCTTTTTTGACCTTAAGGCTAGTAGAACTGTTATGGTTAATGGGCCGAGCAACCCAAAACTAAAATTTGATATTTGCAAGAAAATGTTCCTGATCATGTTATTTCATGAATAGGAGTTCAAAATTGGATACCTAGATTGTGTGATTAAGAATTGTTTTCATAGGTTTTTCGGTAAGGGCATACGTCTGGTTTCAAAGATTCTAGTCATACTTTAATTTAAGGTAGCTTCCATATGCCACACGATTATGCACATTCTCTAAATTTTAGCTTTGATAATCCAGTAGTACCTGTGGTATGATGGTTAGTGCGTTGGACTGTCATGTCAGAGGTTTTGGGTTTAATCCCTGCCTATGCAATCCAAAGTTTTTTAACGGGTACTGCCTCTTGAGAGGAATTGAAAAATCCTCCAAGAGTAATTTTTGTCATGAAAAGTGCTTTCTAAATTAGCCGTTCGGATTCGGCTTAAAATTGTAGGTCACAAGGCCCTAGTTCTAGAACTCGCACAAAGGAATTATAGAGTCACAAGGCCCTAGTTCTCAACAGACTGTTCCACCACCTAAAAAATACAAGGGGTGAAACAATTAGTAATGATTTTGAATGCATTTACATTAAAATTAGTGAACCATTTAAGCCGAGTATAGCATTTCAAATTCCTGAAGTGAGACTAAAAATTAAAGAATGTTTGGGCATACTGATGCACATTTCTAAAAGTATTGAAGTATGTTTATGCAAACAGATTTTGTTAATCAACTCTTCAAGATAAACGTGTGTCGTCATTGTAAGTAGCCAGTCTTAAAAATTTTGGAAGATCACGAAAAACTATTAAATACGATCCGTTTCATATTTCATCATTATCATTCCTTCCTAAATTCATTCATTTAATCGTAATTTCAAGACATTTCGCTAGCCGAGGTCGAATATCTTCCACTACTCAACTTGACCTCAAAGTGCGCACAAGTTAAAACTCAAAACCACACTGGAATCTTGATTTGATGTGTTTTATTTTTTATTATTTATTTTTCATGGAAGATAAAACAAGAAGAACAAATAAAAACTAACTACCTCAGAGATATTGTTGGCGAATAAAATAAACAAAAGTATCCGGCATTTTGTCACTGAATAATTTTTTTTTGTTTTCTTTTATAAAAGATTTTCTGATATATTGCACCTATTCGCGTTCTACAGTTGTTGTTGTTTGTGTGAATTTATGCATAAAGAGTTCAGTTTCATTTTAACTAAAGCGTGGTAGTATTATGTGAACAGAATCGGAACATATAGTCAGAGTGTTGCATGTTGAAAGTCCGAAAATGAACTTTACCTTCACGACTTAGTGTGTTTTCATAATATGGGGGAGCTTTTTAGATGTTCTGCTACAACAGCCTTAAGACGACCGACGACGTCGATGGTGATACGACGACGACAAAAGAGGAATTTATATTTTTTTGTTTTTTATTTTTCTTGTCATTAATATTATTTGGTTTTTCTTTAAGCTCTTTGTCTAGATTAGATAAGAGGAAATATTGAATTTTCTTGCAGTTTAAATAGCTTATCTTGCATAATCTAGAATGAAAACATATTTTGAAGCTTATCATAATTAATCTGAAGAAATAGCAATGTACATACAATATACATATGTATGTACATTGTGCATACATATGTTGTGTGTCTTTTGTACTGGGATTTGTGCGTTAACATTTTCATATGAGGTTCGTCTTCTTGGAAAATATTGATCAAGATTTGTTTTTATTTTTTTTTTTTTTGAGATGGGACTTACCTGCATTCATTTGGAGTTGATAAGATAATACTTTTCTCCTGGTTTCTGAAAATTTTATAAATACATTTTTAATCATAAAGGTGAATCGTGACGTGATGTATTTGGATAGGTAACTGTTATCATAAAAGCCTTTGAAGAATTAAATTTAATAGGTACAAAATAAGAGAAGTATACACTCGATTGAAAAAAAAAAATTCCTTTGCTAATTTTGATTTTAATATTATTAAAAAATAAAACGATTGGTGATTTTAGTTTTTTTTTTTGCTTTTGTTGTGTTATTTTATCAACAAAAATAAAATCGTGATTTGTTATTTATAACGTGTGTTATTATAGATTATCGCATAAGAATACTAATTAATGATTTTGACGGTCGTAGTTGCAAAGAAATGAATGTTATTTATGTACTAATATTGAACTAAGTTAAGTTTTGGTATTGGAAATAAGATGCGTAAAATAATTAAATTACATCACATTAAATAATTCATCTGGAGATCGCAACAAATTTTTAGGGTTCTTAATCCTGAGTTAATTGTTTTAGTACAGGGTTCGACAAAAAAACCTCTCGTATTTTTAGACGTTTATATATAAAACTACCTATTTGTAGATAATGGTAATGTTTAAAACTAAGTTATTATTTTATTATTTATATAATTGTTTATTTATTTGTCAATGTTTTTTAAAATATGGAAGATCTTTTTGCCGGTCCATCTTTTTTTTCCAGATCCTGTATTTGGTAATAGATGAAACATGCTGGTGGGCTGTTCCTCTTGTGAATGAGAGACTACTAGTTAAAAGCTTAGAAGAATATATACAATTCATTAGCAATTTAAAAACAAATAGGAACTTTTACATATTGAAAATCAAAAATCATTTCTATACCAAAGAACCTTAATGAGTAAGGACCAATATCTATTCTACCTTTTTCATAAGACAATACTTGTATCAAAATGAAATGTTATACCCGAATCAATCCGGGTTTCGTTCAGGTCATAGCTGCACAACAGCTCTCATAAATGTAGTTGAAAAAATTAGAGAGAGTCTTGATAAGAACCATGTGACTTTCCTCACACTTTTAGACTTCTCAAAAGCATTTCACACCATTGACCACCATATTTTACGCACCAAACTACGAGATAAATTCCAGTTCTTGTCATCATCAGTGAAACTAGTTTTTTCATATTTATCTTTAAGGTCTCAAGCAGTCGTTGCTAATAATCAAACGTCTAACTTCCTTCCGTTTAGTCAAGGTGGATCAATTTTGGACCTCTTCTATTTACCATGTATATAAATGAACTACCGTCTGAAGTCGCGGATGTTCAACTTCGATATAGCTGTTCTCTAGGTCTAATTGAAAATGGAGCTTATGACATAAATGAAGATCTAAATAAGGTCCTACACTAATCTCAATCTAATGGGCTCTGTTCAAACCCAACCAAAACAAAATGTCTTATTATTTCCAAAAACCCATTACAAAGGAAGTATTTTCCTGCAATACTGCTTAACAATATTCCAGTTCAGTTTGTTGAATCTGTGAAAACCCTAAGAGTAATATTTAACAGAAACCTTACCTGGACGAACCACATAAATACGTCAATTGGAAGAGTGTATGGAGGCTTACGAATGTTATGGACCACCCAAAAAATTACCCCCATTAAAACAAGAATGATACTAGAATGATACACTTCTTCTTTCCCTATTACTATACGGTTGTGAATTTTTTATAAATAAATATTGCTTAGAAATCAAAAAAATAAGAGGGTACTAACCAGTTTCCAGCATATTATCTCTTATGATCTCATTTATGACTGGATTACATCTTTAAAAAGAACCATAAAAAAGGGTATGTACTCTGGCGTACGTCGGTTACGTCGCGTCGGTAATGCTGCGCGGTATTCTTCTATTCACGTGAAAGCATTCATTCTATACAATTTAGATCCGCATATAAAATGCAGCGGATTTTTCATTTGATGTCTCGTTTGTTAATTTTTGTAGTGAAAACTAATTTATTGCTAAATTTCGAATATTTGTTTTATAAATGAAAGAATATAAACATTTTTAAGGGAAGGAAGACACTTTTTAACATTTCTCCGAAGCTCTCTGTTTGAGGATTCTCTTATTTCTCTGCTTACAATTGGAATAAAAAGTCCAATACTGCCTATTTCCAAAAAAATACACCATTTATTCTGTTTAGGTGGATTGATTAAACATAATTTTTGTATGAATCAAAACAATTTATCCAACATTCCCAAGATTTTTACATGATCAGCTGTTTATTTAAATGTCATAAAAAAGGGTGTGTACTCTGGCGTAGAGTCAATTTAATTGTATACAGTTTTTATTTATTTACTCTAAATTTTTAACACTTCCTAAACTTTTTAATTTTAATTTTCATACGACTAAATTAAATTAGTTGTAAGGTTGAGTAAAATAGTAAAACGCCCAAGTTGTTTGCAATTCACAAATTTACTCTTGTTGAGATACGCCATAAACTTAAAAAAAAAAAATGTTTTCAAAGGAATATCAAGGTCAACAGAAAGGACTTTCAAGAAAAAATCAGTGGGTTTGTTGTTTTTTACAAAAGCACTTTGAACAAGCCAAAATTTCGGGTTTTTTTCGAATATGTATTTAAATGTCAAATTGGTTTGGGATAATGTAGTTCACCCGATAGATAGCAAAATGGAAAGGTAGTGTGAAAGGGAATCGAATATACGATCCACGTGAATAGCAGAATAGGGATGAATTTTATTTTATTCCAATTTTTAACTGTGTACTTTTTGAAGTTCCTTAAATGTAATTTAATTTATTAGAAAAAGCAAGTCTAAAGGGCCCCAATTGAAAATTATTATACATTATAAAAAAATTAAAACAACATTTTTTTTGCTACAACAACGTTCAGTACATATACAAATTAACTTCAATTCAAAATATCAAAGAAAAACAATAATCAATCAAGGTGAGCGTGATAATTAACTGTCAACATACCCGGATTTTTTTCATAAAACCGATAACAAAATTATAAAATGTTTGATGATTCTAGGGAATACGTTAGAAATGTCTCATATCTTGTTATTGGGTTAACTTCCTATGGGCAGTTAATTGTAAAACCATATAATTATCTTTTCTAATAAAGTAAATTCATATTAATCTAAAATAAATGTCTTTGTTTTCAAAGTTCTATACCACTGAAAACCACCCTTTCTTACACCAATATATAGACCAAAACATAAATATTAGACTCATTCATTAAAAATACATCAACATTATACATTATGCACTTTGTATACACTACCCTTGGTCCCCTTAACGGATAGTACTTACAACAACGGATAATGTCGCCATTGTTGTTACAACATCAATATCCAATAATATAATATGTAATAATAATAATTGATTTAAACACAATCCCTATACAAAGTTTACAATAAAAGCTGCTAACCTCATTGCCATTCACTTTATTCGAATATATATAAATATAAATACGTACGTATCTTTTCCTAGGTACACCCGTACCATCATTGAATTATTCAAACATCTTGCAAATAAAATTGAATCACAAAATCTTATTTTCTCGTGATGTATTTTCGTTTAGCATAAATGCAATTTACTGTTAAATTTATTTATATAAAAATGCAATCAATTAAACATGACTTATTAGATATACGAACTATAAACTGCTTCGTTCTTAAAATTGTTATAGACAAAGAAAACAAAAAAAAAAACAAACATATTCGTTACTAAAAATAATTTTTGACTTTATAACTTTTGAGTTAGATTACCAACCTGATTGCTGCCAGTTGGGGGTGGGAGGGGTACATCAGGAGGCGGCGGCGGGCGTATGTACATAGGTACATATTTACATTTGATGTTATATGAGTTTAGGTACAACATTTGTATGAAAAGACAGGGCAATTTGTTGGGCTTCCTTTGGGGGCAAATTTAATTATAATACCCATCAAGCAATACTGACTAAATGCAGTGTTTAAAAACAGTTATGGCCTTTAGTTTTATAGCGAACTTGAAACCAATGCCACTACTAGCGTTATATATAGTCGAATAAAAATATAAATTCGAACGCGTTTCACACAACATAATATATTTATATAGTTTAAAAATATATATGTGTGTATGTGTGTGTGAAGCTGTGTAAGTGTGTTTGGGCGCACTTCAAAAAAGGAGTTCATTCTTGAGTGGCAAATTCGAACTCTTCCTCTTTGCGCTATACGAGTACCTGTAATAAATCAAATTGTGTTCATAAGGTATAGTGAATAATAAAATGATTTTTTTTTCTTTCTCAACTACCCAATGGGTATAGAATTATTCGTACTTTGGGATACATATGGTGAATTGACATGCAACTGTAAAAAAAATACTACTCAGGACATAAAACAGGTGTAAAATCGATATTTGCACTTGATTTGTGTTTTTCTTCTTTTAAGGATTGTTATTGAACCAATTACTCAAGGAATTGTATTTACCTCCTCTTGTTCTTTTTTTCGCTCATATGTTGTAAAGGGGTTGATCTATTTTAAAAAAGGATGTGTAATATTACAAGCTATGTGATTTTGTAATTACTTATGTAATTAAACTAATAAAATAAGTTTAAAAACAATGTGTTTCATTATTCCTGGAAAATGTATTTGCAAAAGAAAACAAATCCTAATTAGTTCTTATATGTTATTGAACAAAAATATTACTAAATTCCTTTTAGCCATTAAATCTCTTAAAGTGATTCGTTGGCTTTTATATAACTTGTCGATTTCAAAGCTGTCCAACTGCAGAGTTTTAACTAAAGGTTAAAAAAAAGTTAAAAAAAAAATCGTTCACTATTTTATCTCTAGTAGATAGATAGAAACCTAAAATTAATCAAAAGTTCTTAGGATACTTTTGGCAAATTACATGCGATTTTTTCAATTAAATATCATATACACTTTTCAATCTTTACTCGATTATAATGCTTTAAAAGAAAACATTTTACATTTAAAATAATAATATGTCAATTCCAGCTTAATTTGTCAAAGCTTAGAAAATAGAAATCAAATGTGTGAGACAGTCAACTGTAAGGAAATACACGAAAATGCCATTTTACAAAAAGGAGACATGTTTTAAAGTATCCACTTAGAAATTTAATGCCATAAGTTCAAACATTTTATACAAAGGTTCCGGAAATCTGTTTTGCTCCACGTTTTGATACATGAGAAAGCTCTATTAAAATTGACAATTTTCACAAAAATAAACGGGTAATGAAAAATTATTTTGTTTCTATTCAATTCTGGATTTCTACACGAACAGAGTCAGAAATTCTTTGACACTGGTCATATAATCATTAAAAACAATTAATTAAAATGGTTTTTTGGCAAGGTGACTTACAACCCTCAACCATTTCTGTGTATGAGTATGCTGTCAGGCCTTCAACGAACCTAGAGTTTTGATCCGAATCCGAACGTCTAATTTGAAAAAGCACTCATGACAAAGATATTTTTTGGAGGATTTGGCAATTCCTAGCAAAAGGCAGTACCCAAGCCCTGTATCGTGACAGCCCTTCACACTAACCATTACTAAAAAAAATCTCCGAATTCTTTATAAAATATAAAATTTAACTGCAATCACCATAAATTATAGAATTTTAGTAACAAGGAATTAAACTTAAGCTTTAAGTAAACATATCCTCTTACTATCCCCTTTTATGGTGATGATGAAGCCCTATGTGTTCTAAAGAATTTTATTGAGAGAATTGAGAATTTGAGAACAAAAATTAAACATTCCATTACCAAGCTTCTCACAGTCAGTAATTACAGGTAACCAGTAGTGCTTGCTAACGTACTTAAGTAATTAGACATTTTTTAAGGATTTAGGTCGCCCTAGCATTTTCGAAAAATGTTTTTTTTTTTTTTATTTTGAATGCTTTTCTAGAGGACCTCAAAAATGATTTCCCAAAAAAAAAGTATTCGGTTTTAGAGAATTTTTAACCTATTGACTTTTAAAAACACATTAGAAAATACGTCTCTCCGAAAGTATAAGATTGCATAGTTCATTTGTTACTAACAATTATCAGATTTTTTATTTTGTAAGCAAAGTTTTTCACTTTAAAATTGCGAAATTCCTACGTTCTTTCACAGCAGTTATAACATACAGCCCCTTGCCATATTATTAGACGTACTTTAGATTTTATGCAAAATCTCAATTTTCAGCTTTTTTAATCAAGGTTTTGAAAATTATAATATATATATATATATATATATATTATATTTCCTTCTTTTTTATAAAAATAAAACAACAGATTTATACATTTTTCTTTATAATATTTAAATATATTGCGTATAACCTAATAGCAATAAAAATTCTGCAATTCGTCTAATAATATGGCCAGGGACTGTATAACCTAAACAAATTCATTGGATCATTATGATTAAACAAAATACAGGAGCTATGAGTCCGATCGTAAGCCCAAAAAAAAACGAAGATGTCATCGCAATAATTGATTGAATTGTGTGTAGTATCTTCGAAAAACACCTAAAAAGCTTATTTTACAGATTTGTATCTTAAGATCTTGATTTTTATGCTTAACTTTTGTTTGATAGATATTCAAAAACTTTTTCCCTTTAATGTGACATTGTCCTAGTTTTTAATATGTTATTGTATTCTAAATATTTAACAAAAATTAATTATAGGAACAACAATTTCTCAAAAAATGAAAACCAAATTCCCATAAAATTAAAAAAAAATCATGTTTCTGTTTCAAAATTGTTTAAAAACAAGCTAAGCTTTAAGTTTTTATTTAGAAATCTCTTAAAAATGTGTTTTAATAATTGTTTAAAAAAATCTGTTGGTATTCTTAAGGTTAAATGCAAACAAAAATAATCACATATTTAGTATCAACCGATTTTTGAGCAAAAAAACATTTTAAGAAAACTTTTCCAAGTCTTCATTCGAATCTGTTTCTTGCCTTAGATTTTGGATAAGTGAAGGAAGATACACATTTATATATTCATCTTTTTTTGACGTTATCATAGTTTTCTGAACATATACAGCAGCTATTCGTATATTCGACCTGATTCCTCATTTTTTAAAAGCTTTTTCATGTTGTGATAGTCCAAATCATCTACAATTACAAATACAAATATTGTTGCTTTTTGTTGCCCCATTATTTTGTTCGTTCTCAAAATTATTATTATTTAAAAATAAAAAATGTTTGTTAAATTATTAAATTGAAATAATTTCAAAATATATAAATATATTATAAAATTCATTTAAATATAATTAAAAACAAATTCTTCTCATTGTATTACTCATAGCTTGCTTTGGAGCACATTCAACATAAACAAAAACCCAAAAACAAATTCTCAATCTCCCAAAAAAAAATATAAAACTATCAATCCAAACAAATATCGAATTTCAAAAGTAAGTCCCGTTAAATGTTTACTTATATATTTATTTTTTTCTTTTTAAACTTAAATAACGTCTTTTCTTTTCTCATTTATACATAACCATAACACACATTTGTTTCTTTAATATAATATTCACTTTGTTAGTATTATCGTATTTATTTCCTGTTTGTCTTATATTTCTTATAAACAAAATAATTTTAAAGAATTTAAGAATCTGCAATAAATAAATATATATTTTAAGTTTTTGCATATATGTTTATGTATGTGCTGCAATGATGCACTTAAAAATATTAACCAACTTTTAATAACTTCTAAAAATTATACTTTTTATTTATGGAAAAAGTGAAATGTTTGAAAACTAACCAAAATCATTTTAAAATTCTTTTTCAAAGTTTCTTGATAATATTACTAACATTTTATTTTAATTTTTCTTATTAAACAAAAATGAAAACTTTTAATTTATTTAATTTCTTTTAATTAATAATAATTCAAAGTGAGAAAACAAAAGGACGATATGCAAGTCAATGTTGCCGGCATTCGAAGGAACATTAAGAATCTAGCGCACAACTACTCAGATGCTCAGGTAAGAATAATTTTTTTAAGTACAAAATTGTTGTGATAAATTAAAAAATAACTAACGTCACTTCATGACAATTATCAAAAGCGAGCAATATACATATAAAAAACTTATGAAAATGGAGTGAAAATACTATATTTTTAAATTGAAAACATAAAAGAACGCTACACGAAACTCATAAAATTATAGAGTTCCTTGTGGTAAAACTTCTTAAAAGTCAAGGTTTTCTATTGACAAAATACATTAACCTTTTTTTCTAGATAATGTAATATATTCAAAATTTATTTTTAAGATTTGTATGTTCCTAATATACCTTTGTTGTTGATTGTACTCACGATATAAATTTTCTTATCAGTTAAACAATACCGTCATGACGAAATAACAATTTAATAAATTTAATAAGTTGCTTTTAGTTTTCTAGGAAATTCTACTTCCTATCAGAAAAGTATTTTATTTGTATTATGTTTACATAAATGTATAATGGGTAATTTTCATTAACATAAGTTGAAGTTTAACGACTTACTCATTAGCCATGACATCACTTTAACCAACAACAATTAAAAATAATATTAATTTCTGATGATATAATGTCGCCACAGAACTTTCTTAGTAGTTGATTAAAAATAGAAATAAAATCCATGTTTAAATCGCACCAACTTACTTAAATGATGTAACAAATTTAATTAAAAACGTAAACGAGAACCAACCAAAAACTTGATTTTTATTTAAACCAAAGTACAATCTTACTCAATTCACATTCTTAGCAAGAGTCTTGAGTTAAACCACACTTAGTTCCTGAAAATAAATCACATCATGTTCCCATGACTACATTTATGTTAAATTGCCTACGTGAAGGAAGATCCAACAACTTGACAATAATCATCGAAATTATCCGCTCCATATAAAATCACAGGAATACATTTTTTGGATTTGTTCAATTATCCAACACTCTATCGTGTCTTTCTCACTTAGGGAATGAAAAACAAACAAATTAAACAAAAATAAGAACATCTAATTTCTACCTAATTGATCCAGTTCGTTCTTTTCAATATTTAAAATTTTTGTTTAGAATTGAAGAAAGCAAAACATTCCGAGAAATGTTGTCTTAATCATGTACACATAACCTGAAGTAACCCTCTTAACAAAGAAGAAGTAGATACCTAAATTAAATACAAATTTTTGTGATATCAATTAAATAAGATTAATTAAAAAAATAAAACACACACATTTTTTAAATCCAATTTATTTATAACTTAATCACTTGCATACACAATAAAAAAAAAGAATAAATTAATACAAACAAAACTTGAAACCGTCTCTTAATTTCTCACAAATTTCAGGTTAAAGTACGAGAAGCAACTTCCAATGACCCATGGGGACCATCCGCAACAATTATGGCAGAAGTTGCCGATCTCACCTACAATGTTGTGGCATTTTCCGAGATCATGCAAATGATCTGGAAACGTCTAAACGATCATGGCAAGAATTGGCGTCATGTCTATAAGGCACTCATTTTGCTTGAATATTTAATTAAAACCGGCACTGAAAAAGTCGCCCAACAGTGCAAAGAGAATATATTTGCTATACAAACACTTCGTGACTTCACATACTTCGAAGAGGGCAAAGATCAAGGAACACATGTGCGGGAGAAAGCAAAAACGTTGGTCAATTTATTGAAAGATGACGAACGACTGAAAAACGAACGTATTAAGGCACTGAAAGCAAAAGAGCGATTCTCTCAGAATGCCAGTGGCTTTGGTAGTGATGGCTATATCGATGGACCAGTTAATCGCGAGAATCAACCAGCCGATTGGCAAGAGGAACCAAAGCCAGTGTCTGATTTGGAATTTGTACGTCCACAAACAGCTGGTGAGGAGGAATTACAATTGCAACTGGCCATGGCGATGTCAAGGGAAGAAGCTGAGCAGGAAGAGGCGAAACGTCGCAGTGATGATGTGCGTTTGCAATTGGCTTTGAGTCAAAGTGAAAATGATTTTAAGTGAGATTGATATGAAGCGCATCTATTTTTATTGTGTCTATACAATTTTGTATTTGCAGAGTTAAACCAGATCCCAAGGGAAGTGAACCCCAACAGAGCCATTTATTGGATTTGCTGGACATATCATTGGGCGCAACAAGTATATCGAGTCCGCCACTTGGCGCAGGAGCCGTTGGTGGCTCTGATCCATGGGGAACACCAGCTAGAGCTGCAAGTCAAGTAAATCATAAACTTGTTTTAAATATAGTTTTTTTTGTTCATTTAACTTTTTCTATGTTTTCTATTTTAGCTCTCTGATCCTTGGTCAGGTACATCATCACCACAAATTGATCCTTGGCATGCAAACGTTCCTAAAACATCTGGTGGCGCAGCTGGCGGCGCTGAAGGATGGCTCACACAGCGTACGCAATCACCATCTGTAGCTTCTGGTTCCTCCAATGAGGGTTGGTTACAGAGTAACATTCTATCCAATGGCACTATGAATGGAAATTCATCATCCTCATTATCTGATCCTTGGCTATCGAAGACTGCAGTCGCAGGAGCAACATCAGCAGCTCCTCCACCATCGTTGCCAATGCCATTAGTTCAAAATACCAGCAGTGGTTCCGTTGATCCCTGGCTACCTGGTGAAGAAGCAAAATCTTTGGAAAAAACATCATTAGGACCTGAAGATCCTTGGGCACCAAAAGCCCAACCAATCCCTTCCAATAATGGAGATCCATGGAAGAGGACTGCAAATGAGGTATAAAACAAATAGTACTCTTACTTAAATGGGTTGTTTTTTAATAAATTCCACTCATTCAGACAACGACAGTAGCAAAGGTTTCACCGGATTTGGATGATTTTGACATAATCACGAATCGTAATAAGACTGGAGGGCTATTAGACGTTCAAAGTACGACACTTGGCTCAAATAATAACAATGGTAATATCAAATTTTTGTGTTTTCTTTTTTGTTTGACACAAAACGTTCAATTTAAAATTTAAAATATCGTTTAGCATCACTTTTGGATGAATTGGATCCGTTATCGAGCAAGAAGCCATCATTGAAAACACCACAATCGTTCTTGGGTGAGAACTCAGCGTTAGTGAATTTGGACAATTTAATTAAACCAGTTGCGCCGAGTAATACAATTGGCAGTGCAGCGTACAATCCATTTAGTGATACTATTCCACCTAAGACAAATCTATTCCAACAACAACAGCCGCCTGTAAGTTTATTTCTTTTTGTTTATGTTTTTTTTCTTAATTTTTATTTTTGAATTTTTCACCAACAAAAATATTGAATATTACATAACTATTTAAACTTGATCGGAGGTTCATGTGAGTAATCTTTTTAACAATGAATTTGTAGGTTCCGTCCATAAATCAACTCAAGCAACAACAGCCTTTTGCAATTAGTTTAAATCAAGATCCTTGGGCACCAGTTAGTAATGCAGCGCCACAGGTAAATTTGTATGATCTTGGAAGTTGAACATTTCTTTGCGGTGTTTTTGAAACTAAAACAAAAACAAGAAGTTTGAAGAGCAAATTGAAAAAATTGGTTTGGGGTAGAAAACAAAAGAAGAAATTGATTTTTAAAAGAGCTTCGCGGTTAAGGTTAAAGTTTTTTCTAAAAAAAAAATTCAAAATATATAATACCTACAGAATAGGTTCTCGTCAAAAAAAAAAAAAACTAATAAGTAGGTATTAGATAGATAGATATTTTATTTCCTTTTTAAAATATTATTTGGTTTGCTATCGCTCACTTCACATAGAGATTTTATATTAAAAATATATCTTTCTACTGAAATAATGTTTTACAACATTATAATTACAAATTCAAAAAGAAAATATTTATATTTTGAAGGAAAATATGACAAAAACCTTCATTGAATTAGAGATGGTATTAGTTTCCTCCAAATTCGTGGAAACAAAATGATATAAAAACTTATGAATAAATTGAATTGTTTATATTGAAGCCATAAGTCCGTTATAGATACCCTCTTGTCATTTCTGATTCAGCATTTTGAAACTGAACAGAGTTAGTTTATATCCTTAAAAGTGAAACTTTTCTTCTGCAAGATAACTGTTCAAATTAAAAGTAGATATTCTTGAACTGTAGAAGAATAACTTCACTAAACTGTTAAAAAGTGCCACGTTATTCTACCCTTCCTGACCATGAAACTTTCCTTCGGCGTCGTTCAAAATGAAACAATCTTTTTACTATAAACATTCCGCAATAGTATTTAGAACACGAGATCAAAAATCATTGGAATCCGTTAACCTTGGCTCACATTACCATCCAACGAAGTTCGATAATATTTTCTAGGAACGCCTAAGAAATTTCAGAATAACCTCCTTCTAGGTGCTTAAACTTTAGCTCTAGTTCTTCATTTCCTTACAATCATTACTACATGCAAAGTACAAAAACAAAGTCATTCTTTTTAAATTATGACTACTTCGTGATAGTTCTTTAAAGTTTTATAAGATATTGAAGGTTGAACAGAAAGTTTTTTTTTTTAAATAAAAGTTAATGGTGTCGGATGATAAAATCTTCAACTTCCTTTTTCTTGCGTTTTTTTTCTTCAAAATGTCTATTGTTTGTTTTTGATTTTGTTTTCTTAACTGAAAGTATTTTTGTCTTTATAAAAAAAAATAATAATTCTTTTTTGTTTTTCTATGTTTGCATGCTTAGTGCGACGAATATTTAATTGACTATGATTCTGATCAAATAACCGTTTGTACCAGCAATAATATCTATGCCGGCCAATTTGAATCAAATAATAACAATAATAATTATCTTAGTATTAACAATGACAGTGAATCTTTTTCTTCAAACAACAACAACAATAACAACAGCATTAATAACAATATTGAAAACAGCAATTGCAACAGCGTTTTTGATAATTTTGATCCTTTTATCGTACCTCCTAACATTTGCAATATTAATAATTACGCTCCGTCAGCAATTAATTCAAACTGTTATTCATCACCTCTTGGTATTGGTTACGTTAGCAATAATCCTTCGTTTTTGGATTTACTTGCTCCAAACTACAATCAAATTTCAAATTTCAATGCCTATAACGGTAATCTCTTCGGCTATGGATATTTCGATAGTCCCAATCAAAGTATGAATCCGGGTAATATGTTTGCATCATCTGCTCATCTATCGGGAGTGAGTAAAGAAAATCAAAAGAAATAGAGTTGAAAGGTTCTTATAAAGTCTGTCCAGAGATTCCTTTGTAAATCCTTAAAAAATATTGATTTTGAAACGACTTTGTATTGCTAAGAAAAGAAAGCATCATATTTCTTTGAGATCTTTTGCTTTTTATTCTGTTGTTATCTTTGAACTTCATTAGAATTAGATATTTATTAATTTTTTTATGATTTTTAACATTTATTATGTATAACATTAATAATGCTGCTCTCCATGTTATCTTGTAGCCAACAATGGAGGCTTGGACGCTTAAATAATGGGTAAAAATAAAACTCCTCTACCATAATACGAATATCAAATCAAATCTTTTGCATGTTAACTAGCAATATAAATCTAATCTTTTCCTTCTAACCTCCACACCCCACCCCACTTGTCTTCTTTCAATTGTAGATCAAATAATATTTGTTTATTATATTTGTGTAGATTTGAAAGCTTTACTCGCATGAAACCCACCTTACTAATCCTTGAAAATATGTTATAATGTAAATAAAGATATAATTAAAGTGTTAAAAAAGAGTGATTTTATTTTTGTTTTAATATATTTTTGTTTTTTCTTTTCTATTTTGCAAACATTTTACAGAACAACAACAATAACAATAATTTGGCATGGATAAAACCAGAAGCAGCAGCATCAAATCCATTTTTATAGTTCGGGAAAAGAGATTGATTTAAATTTAAATATAAAATTAAACTATAAGAGTATTATTAATGTAGAACATGTTCTTCGGATGGGATGTGGATATACAACTAACCTATACAAACGGTAAGTAATGGTCTTGAAAAAACAGCTCAAAACATAATAAATTAATACTTTCCTTTCTTTTTCTTTGCAGATAAAATTTTAAACTAAAAACAAATTTAAACAGAACAACAAAAAATTAGGACACCAAAGTGCCCTTTTTATATTGAGTAAACGAAATCTATAATCATTTGTCCCGGCAGCTTTTTTTTTAGTTAATCCCCACATCATACTGCCCACACATTATTCACACAACATTTTCCGCTCATATTATGTATTCTACTAAATTTTAAATAATTATTGTAACATTTATGATTTTAGAAAGAAAAAAAAAAAAGAAAATATTTTTCTAAAATAATATTCTATGTATTGTTTTTGTTTAAAATTTGTAATCAATGATTTTGAATCGGATAAGGTTGACTATTATACTAGTATCTACCCAACGGGCGAATGTAAACAAACAGTTATAATAAAAAGGAAATCTAAGAAGAAAAAGTATAGAACAATGAAACTGAGATCATTCAAATAAAAAAGTAAAAATAAAATTATAAATTTTAATTATTATGTCAAAGTCTATATGAGTAATTAAGATAAAATGATAAATTTATAAGAAATATAATATATTTTATTACTTTTCCAAAATCAATTTTATATTAACAAAAAAAAAATATTTTAAAATACAAACAAAAAAAAGAAAAACGAAACGAGAAAAAATCAATAAAACCAATTGTAAAGTATATAGATTTTTTTTAATCATTCAATATTTATATAAAAAGAAAAACGAAAGCATATATATTTTAATATTTTAAACATGTTAAGAATAATTTATGTAAAAGATTTAACTAAATCATGAAACAAATTATCATTTAATAAAAAAACTTAAAGCTTTAAAAAAAAGTCTTATTTTGTTGTGTTGCTAATTCTAAAATGACCTTAAAAAGGGAATTACTAGTTAAAACCACCTGACCTAAGAACTAATACCAGGTTGGGCCATCTATTTTTTTGTTTAAGAATCGTATGTTGTTTTGACGGTTACAAACCACGCAGCACATGCCAAAAACAAGTTTTTGCGTTACAAATTCCCAAATCTTGTTATCAACTCTTGACTATATCAATTGGGCGTGTCGAATCTACAATTTGACACTTTGCAGTTTTTTGTGGAGTTTCTTTGTGGGAGTGATGTTATACAAACAAATAAGAAATGATTCAAGACCAATATTAATAAAGCAATCACTGTGCTACAATCTAAAACCATCAACCAACAGCATGCCGAGACATATACTCAAACGTTGTTGTGTTTCAAAAATGTATTGAAATAATTGTCCAATATAATAAATCTATAATGCATGAAAAAATGATGTTGTTAATTTTATTGCATTCTTAAAAAAATTGTATGTGCTTCACACTTTATGAATGAGGAAGATTCGAGAAATAACAAATAGCTTCAAGGTACATGAAAATTGGTAACATTTGAAATGTTTTTTTGTTGAGAATTTAGATAACAAAGTTTCCATAACTTATTGCATGTTGGAAGAAGTCATAAATCATAACCCATTAAACCTTAGAACCTATGTTAAGGGATGTGTCTTTTTTAACTTTAACTTTCTAACTGTTCACCAAGGCGTCCACGAACTTTTTCTTATAGTGACATTTTATTGAAAGTTAAAACTAAATTTCTTGGATTGATACATGAAACTATAATCTACAGCTTTAGAATATTACCATGTTCTTTCATCCTTTTGCTTTAATGAATCAAACAACGTTATCGTAAGACTATGCTTAAAGATATTTCTTAATGCTCCATACAATTATACACAATTTGAAAGTCAACAAGGTTGTTATCGTTTGGTCAGCGAAATACCATGAGTGTTTTAAAACCAGAAAATAGCTATGTCCTTATTTGATATTAAATATCTTTCTAGTTTTGAGATACTTTTTATTTTCGAAGGTAATTTGTTTAAGGACGTTGCCATTATTATATTCTACGATTTTTAAACAAAAAGCAATTAACTTTAAAACATTTTAACATTTTTGAGGAAAGATTGCCTACCTAAAATAACCGTTAGATAAGAATTAATACCTAATTAATCAAGCCAATTTGTTAGAGAAATTTTTTCCTAGCTTTATAAATGGATTCATTACTTTTCCATTGAGATGAGAAAGCTTCGCAATTATTTTTAAATAATAATATTAAATGTATTTATTTACGATTTTTGTGTTTTTGTAAATTACATAATTAATTTTTAAATGGTTTAATAGATCTTTAAAAACATAGTAGATAATAACGAATATAAGTAATAAAAATAATTATCATTAAAAAAAATAACATATCTCATAAAAATGTAATGCAATAATAATGATTCCATAACAATCTTAAAGAGGGAAAGGCTTAAAAGTTCTCCAACATTTAAATTATATATATTTCTAGGGATTTCTCGACGAACCTTATTCTTCGTTAAACAATCGACATAAATCCAATAAAAGTTCCATTCATCAGTGCAATTTTGTGTTCTTGTTGTTTTGTTTGTTTGTTGTCTGTCCATTTTGTTTTTATTTATCTTTTTATTAAAACTCATCTGTTTTTCAACCAAATATTCATTATTTATGATTTGATTTTTTTTTTCCAAAAAGAACTATAGCATATTTAAAAGCGAGAGACAATATTAAACGTTTAAGCGTGTGTTGGATGTAGCTGGTTGTGTCCATGTATTGTTGTATAATTTTTTTTAAAAACCTAAAGGATATAAAAAAACATTTCCGAATAAATATATCTCTCGTTGGCAGAGTTGAAATAAAATTATTAATTTTGTTTGTTTTGTTGCAAAATACATAAGATTAACATTTTATTTTTTGTTGCTTGTTGATGCTGATTTTGTTAATTTTTGTTGTTGTGTTTATCTGCTACCGATGATGCCTTATATAATAATTATGTGTAGCTTTTATTTTATTTATATAGTTGGTATAGTTTTTTGTTTGTTTTTTTCTTCTTTTATTTAAAGTTAAATAATTAAAAAATGAATTTATGTTGAGATATAATTAATTTATTCGGTGATCGTTCTTGTTTCCTGGACAAGATACTGAACAGAGCCGGGAACAGTTGAGGTGGTAACGAATGTACGATGCTTGGCACGGATCATGTTCAAGTTGCTTTCAGCGCATTCAGCACGATCTTCGGCAGCTTCAAGTTCACGTTGGAAACGGCGGACACGGGTGACAGTTTGTTGAGACATACCCTCCTGAAAATAAGACCAAGAAAATAAAAATGAGTAAAATGAAACACACAAGATAAATAGAAATATCATTTTCTTTGGAAATTGGTTGATTTCAGATTTTTTTAACCAAACAAAACATAAACGTCCTTAAAAGTTTCCAAACAAAACTCATTATTATTTTTTTAGAAATATTTGAAACTAACCTGTTCGTTCAATTGACGCTTGAACAAATTAATCTTAGCGGTAGATTTATCCAAAGCTTCTTGCAACAAAATGATGTTCTTTTGGTCTTCTTCGCATTGAATCATAACTTCCTTGACAGTGCGTTCCTTCTTCCTGAGGATCTTGATAGTTTCGGCGTGTCTCCTCTTTTCTTCTTCCAATTCCAGTTCCAAGTCACGAATGCGAGCTTCCAATTTGCTGATGATACGTTTGCTTCCAGCGACAGCGTTCAGTTCGACTTCTTCAAGACGGATGGACAAATTCTACGAAAAAAAAACACATTTAGATTAAAACAAGAAAATCTTTAGTAAAACTTTCACAAAAATATTTACCTTGACTTCAACTTCCAAAGACTTCTTGATGGTTTCGATCTTAACAATACGCTCTTGTTCAATGTGCAATTCTTCCATGGTGTGCTTTAATTCAACCTAGAATAGTTGTTCAAGAACATAATCTCTTAGTGCTTGCACGATTGGCAGAGTGCTAAATAGTTATATACTTACTTGAACCTTCTGGTAACGCTCATCACTGATGCGCAATTCCTTGGTTACTTCCTCGTAATCTGATGCAACAACTGACAATTCTTGTTCGAGTCTAGATTTGATTGAGGCCAAATTAACATTAACTGAAGACAATTCGCTGATGCGAGTTTGGGCTTCTTCGTATTGCAATTCAACGTTACGCTTGGCACGTTGGGCACTTTCCAATCCACCGCGCATTTCTTCCAATTCACCGCTCAAAGTTTGAATACGGCGTTGAGCGACAGTGTATTGGTCCAAAGTTTGTTGCAATTGCCTTTGGATTTCATCGTAGTGAGCTTGGATTTCAGTCAATTGCAATGATTGCTTCTTGATGACCTTTTGCAAATCAATGTTGGTCTTGTTGGAGACATCCAAGGACATTTCCAATTCGGTGATTTGAATTTGCAACTTCTTCTTGATGCGTTGTACTTCGGTCTTAAGGCGGGTTTCAGCCTCAACAACACGTGCGCTCAATTGTTCAATTTCGATGGAAGTTTGTTTGCTAAATTACAAAAATAAAAAAATTGTGTAAGTGTGATGTGCATTAAGATTTAGTGGAGGAAAATTTTAACAAAAACAACAATAAATTGAAGGATTTACGTTACTCTGTTTGAGCGGCAGCGGCGAGGCGGGGGGCCTTGTATTTAACCAAAAGCTTTTCCCATTATTCTAAAATATTGCTGTTACTAAACAGTGTTCTAAAAACGTGTTTATTGTGTTGTGCTTATTTGTAAGAGAAATAAAATATCATATGCATTATGTACATTATAATTTAAGGTTAAAAGTCATTGACTTATTTCGCCTTAAAACACGTAAAGTGCATGGAATATTTTTGTCCACTCTTTTATAGATTAAACTTTCCATGTTATTAGTAACTGCACAATGGTCTAATCAAATAATAAATTGCTAGAGTTTTTCGGTGTCCCTTTAAGTAATCAATGTTTGTTCTTGTTGATTCTCATCATTTGCTGTACCTACTAGTGCTTCATTACAAATTATCAAATCAGGAACTCATGGTACTGCTCACACCATCCTCTACTGATCATCATTAAACACAAATTAAACTTATAATGTTAGCCTCAGATATAATATTTAAAACTTAAACTTAACTAAATACCTAAGCAGAGCCCCTTCTGTGCTCGCAACTTCTTATCAATGTCATAGCTCGTTTCTATAAATTGAACAAAATAAACCTAATTATCTTTGAGCTTATAAAAAACTGCACCAGTACAAATTATCGTAAATGTGTTTTGAAAACAATGAGGTTGTTTTACATACGCACAAAACTAACTGTTTCAATTGTGTTTATAGAATTCCTACTTATACATATATCATTACCTAATATAAATTCACTGCTAAGGTCGAAAGTATTGACATCCATATTATAATCCAATTAAAAAATTCCAAATAAGCCATTCTGTCACTTATAACGAAGAAAGCATTCTTTTAAGTGATATTGGCATGACTCATTAATATAAGATTACATATTTATTTATTTATTCATGTTGATCTATCAAAATTCCTGACAGATATTCCCTTAAAAATATTAATATTTAATTAAATAATTATTTTCATTGCTCGTATTTACAAATAGTTTCTTCATAAAACAGTTCGCAATTTGTAATTTATTTTATTTGTATCACCTCTGAATCAGTGATTTAAGAATTCCGATATTTGGGCCAATTCTATGCTAATTTTAAATTATATTCTAACTAAGAGAGTGCATTTTTGGTTTTGTTTTAATTTTGCTTAAAATGTCATTTGACATACCCAATACCCAGGTATGTTCTAGATAAAAATAAAACAAAAAATTAACTAAATTTATTTTATTTTTAAAACTTTTAGCCTTAAAATATGTATGTATAGTATGCATAGATATATATTTAAAATACCTACATAAAAAAGAAAAACAATTGAAAACAAAAAAAGAAACAATTAGTTTTCTTTGTACGCTGCATACATATAAGTAAAGTGCCATACGGTTGGTGTGAAATTCATTTGTTTTTATCAGAGCAATAAAATTCAATTAATTTTCAAGTAGCTAGATGTTGCAAATAACTAAGCGTTTTTGCTATTGTCTTCAAGATGCTATACACTTTCCTTTTGATATTGTGCCAGGGATATTAAAGAAAAGACATTGAGTATATTTATATTTGAATTTGGTTATTCTGTACTTTGAGTTCAATTGATTTCAATATATGTTTCTCTGGAAAAAGTTGAAAGTTTAGGGCTTTATTTTGGAAAAAGCCAAACTTGTATTGTGTCTTAAATTAGTTTTTAAAAACACTGCCTATAATACTTTGAAAAGTAATAATTGATAATTATTTGAATCATAACATCTAATAGTTTTTGATTACTTTTTGAAATTAACCTTACTTTAACGGTCTTTCAATTATTATAACTATACTTTTTGTTGATTCTATTTAATTCTGAAAGTACAAATAATAATATAAACCATAAACACTCTCTACATTGCGTACACAGTTCAATGGCTTATTAATCCTCAACTCACAAGCATTACAAAAGTTGAATGGGAAGCAGCAAAAACATTTATTATAATAAACTACGGCATATAGTCGTTTGTTGAATGAATATACATTTAAATATAAAAGTTCATAAGAAGCAATTAATTAATGAACTATGTCTATTTTTAAAGTAGCACACACAGGTAGGCAATTTTGTATTTAAATGAGAAGCGCCCAAATAAATGTTTTTTTTTTGTTGGTAAGTCTTGAATGATGTGTCCTAAAAGTATCTATGTTTGACATGTTGTATGCTTTATTTAACAAAGCTATTGCAATTAAAGTGATAAAATAAAATATATAAAATGATAAACTATTAACGCGGGCTGCTGAACGTATTTCTTTAATCTTGAATACAAACTTAGCAACGGAATTGGTGTGTTTCGATAAGTTACATAAACAAGTGTAAATTGCCTTGTTTATGTACACTTCGGTGGTTCAAATACAACAATGACTGAATTTGGTAATATAATTTCAATCAAACCTAATGAAACTTTAAAATTAACGTTAAAAACGTGGATTTATCTGATCAAAACTAATGGCAACTTATTTTTTTTACTTTAAGTATCAAAACCTCTCTAAGGACAAAAGAAAACATGTGTTCATAAAGATTTAAATAAATTAATTTTTTTGACCACTTTGTATCCTGTTTCAAATAAGGAAGATAAAAACAAAAGTTTTGGTTTTACAAAGTTTTTAAGAGCTATAGTTTAGAGAAAAGTTAAAAACTCAATAGCCCTTAAGAATTCCTTTAAAAAAATACGAAGTCATAAGTCTTCTCACTTCTAGTTTTCCCTCTTGGTTATAAGCCTCTATCTAAAAAGCTTCTTTCTTGCTTCAAAAATTAACTAAATTATCTTTTTTTATTGCCTGTCTATTTTGATTTATTTGTTCGAAGTAAATCAGCATAAGGAAACTATTACTCTTAAACTAATAGATATCGAAAATTGAATGTGTTTGATAAACGTTGATATTTTTTATGAATTCTTGCCAAAGCTTTAGACATAAAAATTCAAATCGATACAAAAAACAGGCTAATTTCTATCTTTTTGAAAATATTTAAATCCCCTGAAAAACCATTTAAAAAGTTTTCATTTTAACTGAGTGTGACATAACACCAAAAATATCTGTTTAAATAATTATTCCTTCCGCATATTTTTCATTAAAAAGAAAAAAAAAACATTAAACGAAACAAAAATCTATCCATCTGCTTCCAATTTATTTACTACTGGACATTAGTATTAGGTAACTTGCCAAAATTCATATTGATTGACAGCGCAGCTCGAGCACCACAACGAAAAAAAAAAAACAAAAGGCTAAAAATCAATCAACATTTTAGCATTCGAAATTCGATATCAGAGTGAGAGATAGGGATATGTATGTAGATGTGAGCTAAAACCTCTCGAATATTGAGGCTATTCTCGAAACATTTCTGCAAAAAGATACTTGAACTAGTATTTACCCACGCATCTAGGCCAATTGAACTTATGCTTTTGTTCTTTCGTTTGTGTTAAAATTGCTAGTATTGGGATTCTTTTGAGGTTTTCGTCTACATATATTGCTTGTCTTTGTTTTGCCAATTGACTTCAATTCATCATCATCATCTTTAGCTATCTAGGGATCTGATGCATTGATCTTCTCAAGTGAATGTGAAAGAAGAAAGATAGAATTAAAACTAAAAATAAACTCGTAGTCTTTTTAAGATTTCGTAACTTTTTTTCTTTTCAAAATTTTATTTGTTCACTTTTGGTTTTTTTCTTTACAAAATTTATCAATTATAATCCTTGAGATTATAAGAGTAAAAAAATAAGTGTCTTCATGTCTGTAAGGAGATGAAAATTTCATGGGCCCTACCTAAGGAAACAAAAGAAAAAAAAAGGAAAGAAAAGTCCACCACGACCGCCTGCCTAGATATACAACCTATAATTCCTCAATCGCGGATGCTTTATCATAACCCTGCGACAAATAAAACACTTATGCTTTGGGTCACACCTTGAATCCGAATACATTTCGACGGTCTTCTGATTCAATGTCGACAATTGCCGCTTCATGTTGCACAGCGACGATGACACTTTGTAATCCAAATTGTCAATCATCCGTTCGTCCGTGAACTCAATGTGAGTTGCATGGAGAAGACGATTTTCGCTTTTACCACGAACCGAATTGGATATGGCCTGAGCCATAAAATCCTCCTCCTGCCGTTTGGCAGTTTTCATATTCTTTTCGGAATCGGCCAGGAGGGCGGCCGTAATTGCGCTGGCCGATTTGCCCCGAATGGCCCGTTTCAAATCGGCCGAAATTTCGACATCGCGAATATCCTCCATCGCACGCAACCTTTGCAACAAGCGACCAGTATCGCGTCGTATGAGATCCTCAAGTTCGGCCTGACGTTCTAATCGGCGACGTTGTGAACGTTCGATAATACTATCCTCGACAATATGTTTTGTAACACGCGATGCGTCCGCTAGCTTTTTTACACTGAACGGTGTTCGGATCGATTGCCGAGACTGTAGGAGTACTTGATTAGCCCGATCGGCAGCTGCACGCGATAAACGGAGAACCTCTGAGGACGTATAACGTTGTACTGAATTGCTGGGACGGTACTTTTTCAAGCCACGTTCATTTGACCACGGTAAATGCGGCAAGTCTAGCTGTCTACCCCCCGTTTGCTTGGCATCTAAATAATCTATCATTGGTTGATAATAGTTCATGCTAAATCCATAATTATCCTCATAGGTGCCCATAAGCATATGGCGCACTCTATTCGGCCTGCTCACTTGCATTAGTGCCATTGAAACCGAGGTATTTGTTTTTCTTTTTTTACTTTAAATTCTTCTAACGGTTTAGTGTGGTGGACAGTGGTGGATATAAATAAAGTTCCTCTTTTTTCTATTTTGTATGTGTGTTTGTGAGAGTGAATGATTGTTGTTGGTTGTTTTTTCTTTTGTTTTGCAAGTGGTTTTGGTTTTTTTGTTTTTTTATTTAAAAATCTTGTCCTAACTGAGAATTCGCTTTTGGTTGTCGATCAAAGCCTTTTTGTTTCTTCTCAGGGCGTGCAGCAAGTAATATTACTTTTTTCTTTCCTTTTCGATGCTGTGATTTTGCTAGAAATTCTAAATAAAGAAGAGGAAATCAGTTCAATACTTTGCTGTTGATTTGGTTTCATTTGTGTGGTCGAACAAACAAAAAGAACCAAATGGGAAACATACCTTCAATGCTTATCAAAGTATTTTTAACCACAAGTAGGTGATGAGAGGTTCCGATATTTTGTCAAAAATTGACTTTTTCACTAAAATTTGACGGAAATCAATATTTTTGCTCAGAGTTATTTGGGCTTTCTTGACTTACATTATTTCTGGGAAAAGTTAATTTTGTTTGACCCAAAGAATACTTAAACTGTTTATTTGTTCTCGATTTAAAAATCAATCGTTTTATGCACTTTTTTGTGTGCAATGCTATCAGCAATTTAGTTCGAACTGATTTAAATGGGTCACTTCAATAAAGGAATGACCGAAAAATTTTGCATTGATTTCGAATCGATAAATTGCTTCCGTGATGAAAATTTGTGCAGAAGAAATTCATCAGTAGGTGATAAAAGTAACAAATGAAAAAGAAGATATTCAAATAACAAAAGAGTAAATGAAAAAATGATTGTGAGTCGATTGTTTTTATAAATGACCTTCAAATGCCATTACAAAAAAATAAATAAAGCCAAATACATAACAATTCACATCAATTTTAAATCGGATCATTGTCAGAGTCTGGGGGGTATTTATTGTGAAGAATGTCATGCATAATTAGACAAAAACAACAAGAAAGAATGTTGTTGTGTTCTTTTTTGTCATTAGCCAAAATAAAGAAGACGAATTATCGTTACATTTTTGTTGGTTCTAGGGGCAAGCGCTTTTCCTTCTACAGGTAGAATATAGAGATTTCTTTCCACATTGAATTTTATTCAAAATGGAAGTCCTTTCTAGACGACACCATATCCGATCGATGTTCGAATGTGGAATGAATCAGAGGTGTTTTAGAAAATTCTATCGGATACCCTGAGGGTTAGGAAATTAAAAAAAAAACAGAACAATGACATCGAATCTATTTATTGATTTAAAATAAAAGTATTCTTAGATTGATGATTTTGTTGCATTAGCTATTCTTAATTTTAAGCGGAAGTAGACGAAAGGAAGTTGTCGAAGATTGATAACGTTGAAATTTAATTCGTAATCTTAATTGCATTACACAATTTTGTTTGTTTATATTCTTAATTTAGAAAAAATCATTATTTTAAAACATATATTGTATCTATATTATTTGAATTTATTTTGTTTTAAATTTTAAAAAATATCCAGTATCTAGGAATATTGTTAGAAATTTCATAATGGAACTAGGCCTCGAGTTCAAGATACCAATCAAAGAAACAATACTTAATATCATTTTAAATAAGCATATGGGTTATTTAAAAAAATGTTGATAAATTGCAGAGGATGATTGACATCGTTTAACAAAAATTAATATTTTATTTAAGAATATATTTCCTAAATTAATTAATTAATGAAATTCATTTTTTGTTTTATCTTAACATTTTGGTGTTCAAACAAATTAAATATCTAACTTTAATACCTCCACAAAATTCATTGGCTCCACTTCAAAAATATTGCACATTTTGTTCACATAAAATAATTGTATTTGTAAACATAAGCCCATTTTAACCAATCGTTATAGCAAATACAAATGTATAATATTTTGTGTTACTTTTTTTGTTCTAAGCAAGTTTGTTATGTTTTATGCCTTTCGCTGTTTTTTCCGATATATTTAAAAGCAATGTTTAAATGACATTAGTCAATAGTATTCCACCCATATTTGTAGAAATATTCGTCAGGTTACCTCTAGACGTGCTATCTTGTATAAATATTCTTTTTTCAGGCTAACATCAAAAATATCTAAATCCATTTTTACTTCTCATTCTAATATTTAAAATTTGAAGGTTTTATTAGACTGTGCCGTGCAACAGTCTTTCCTCTTAAATCTGTCCAACTGTCTTAACGCTCGCAATGCGAAACATAAGAAAGTGAATGCATTCGTAACCTCAATATTCTATGTTTGCTGTTAAATTGTTTAAAATGTTTTTCTAAGTATTCCAAAAATTTTACAAACAAAAAACGGTTAAATCCCATTCAAGCGTGTCTACTTGTCTTCAAAATATGTAATGTATTGTTTTTTATCAAATATTCGTTATTATACAAAGTGTGGTAAAAGTTTTCATCTAAAGGTTTTGTGCTATTTTTCAAAAAAATATTTTTTGTCGGTACTTGTTTTAAGCACAAAGGGATTAAAGATCAATGTTGAACAGACATAAGAAATGTTGCACTGACATTTGAAAGGATTTGTTAATCACTAGAATTTTTCAATACTGCCTTAGTGCAGACAGTGTAATATAATTGAAAAAAATTACACTAAAACATTTACAATTTATTAAAATCTGACAGGGTTCATGCAACGTATAAGCAATTTTTTAATATTTTGCGAATAATATTAGTCAGTTTACATTTTTAAAATAATATTTTAAGTGTATATGGTTTATAAGAATTTTTAACACTTATTTTTCTGCATTAGTTTCTTTAATGTCTCAAAATTTGTATTTTTCCTGTTTCACTAAAACACATTTTTCTGATAACCTTTGCGCCGCCGCCCCCTTACAGGTCCGGCTCAGAGAATTATTTTTAATTTAAAATTTATAAATAATATTAAAAAACTTACCGGATGGCCTCAATTTCTTCGTCCTTTTCATGCATACGGCGTTCAGCATCGTGGCGGAACTGACTGAAGTCAGAAGCCAAGCGTTGAGCGCGTTGTTCCTCAGCCTTGCGGCCCTAAAATATGTTTAAAAAAAAAAAACAAATTAGTTTCATTTTCGAAAACTCTTATAGCAAGAAATAACTTACAGCTTCAGCTTCCTTGTAAGCAGCAGTCAATTCATCGCGTTCGTTTTCAAGGCGACGGAGTTCCAATTCCAAATCGTGCAAGCGGCGAGTGATTTCAGAGATGGTGGCACGGGATTCGTGGAGGTCATCTATGAATCAGATTTCATTAAACCATTCAAGATTCAAAGATATAATTCGATAAAGCCTAAATGAGTTGATGAGTATCAAGCAAAGCCAAATAGAACTCGTTTAACAAAAGAACCAGTAAGATATGGAAAATGTTATTAATCTTACTCGTTCTAGTGTGTCATCAAGTTTTTGACAATCTTTGATCGGTTTTTTGGAATGAACGATTCTTAAGCCTAGATCAAGCTAATTTATCTCAAACTAACCGTAGTTAATTTAAGATACATTCTTGATACTCTTGGATGATAATACAAACCCATCAACCAAACTAACCTCCCAATTTCTTATTTTCACGAGCAAGCTGACCGTTGGCATCACGAATCTTTTCCAATTCATGGACGGTTTTGGATAATTCGTTTTGTTTGTTCCTCAAGTCGCGTTGTGAGATTTCGTATAATTGAATGGTCTCTTCCAAGCGAGACTTCAAATCAACATTGACCTTCTCCAATGACACAACAGTCTTTTGCAATTCCCGGCAAGAGTTGTTGGATTTCTCCAAATCAATGATCAAAACCTCAATCTCGCTCTGGAAGCGAGACTTTTGTTTCTCCAATGTGTTGACCTTAACGACCAACGATTCGATATGTTCTTCTAGCTCAGTGATGCGTACGGTGTACTTGCGACGCAACTCTTCACATTCTTCTTGATGGCTAGCGAGTTCGGTTTGATATTTGGATTGCCATTGTGCTGCATCACCATTTGCCTTGACCAACTGACGTTCCAAGTCGATACGGGCTTCGGATTCTTCTTCGAGTTGCAATCGGACTGAATCCAGTTCGATTTCAACTTGATGAAGAGATGCTTCGAGGCTAGAGCGACGACGATCTTCATCTTCCAAACGGCGGCGTGCATCCTCTAATTGAGAGATGACCTGGCTCTTGGAATATGAGATTGTGTCGACTTGTGACTTGAGATCTTGGACGTCCTTGATCAATTCGATATTCTCCTGATGGAGACGGGTCTTGTGGGACGTGATATCGATAACTGTGCGATTGATTTCTTCAATTTTCACATTCAGTTCGGAAATGGTGATTTCTAGCTTTTCAATGTGCTTGCTTGCATAGATTTTCTCTTTGTTAGAGACTTCGATTTGGCTGAGCAATTCGTAGACCTCAGCTTGGAATTTGGCCTTCTCTTTTTCGGCCCTATATATTGAGAAAACAAATAAAATACAATTGTATTAATATTTTTATTTCTTTTTAATCTTAAGTAAAATTGAAACCTTATGCATAAGCATGTTTGCATAAGCGAAAAGCAATTGTTAAAAAGCGTTTTACTATTTACTACAATTTTTTTCTAATCTTACTACTTTTATTAAAATTGATAATTATGTTATTAGTATTTGAACCTTAATACCTTCAGGTTAATTTTTAGTTCATGTTTTAAAAGTATAATATCAAAAAATGTCTACATACAAGGATATACTAAATTTAGTAAATGATTGACTGTTATAATTTTCATCGATTTTTCTATGTAAACTAAAATTTTATTCAACTTATTTGACTTTATTGTAATCGGTCCGATATGTCGAATTGAATAATTTGACATTTACCTTAAATGAAATGTTGTTTTACATATAATATCATCAAGATTTACAGAAATTAGTTTCAAAAAATTACATTTTTGCTTTTTAGTTATGGGAATAGGAATACTAGATAGATATAAAGTTAAAAATTTAATATTATTTAAAACATTGTCACAGCACAATTGATATATGTTTGAAAAAAATATCAATTGACAGATCTTTTGTTATATCTTACTGCTCTTATATTTGATGCACAAAACATGTTGTCACCTTCAAACTAATTTTATACTACGAAGACTAACATTTTAACATCTTGAAAAATCCAGTTCATATTTTTTTTTAAAAACCGTAAGAAAAATTTGTAAAAAATCATTTTCTACTGAATATCTTGAAACAATATTGTTGCTATTTTTAGAAAAAAAGTCTTAAAAAAAGTATTATAAGTACTGAATAGAAAACAACATAATCTCAAATATTGTATTGAAAATGAAATGAAAATGTAGAGTATAACAAAAAATGTTATTTAAACATTTGTAGGACACAAATAGGAAGTTATCAGTGTGGATTGCATGCAGCTCCTTTATCGACTCGATTTTAGGTTCGAATCGCTACTTTTTAATAGTAAGTGTAACTGTTTACAACAAAACTAACTATTTGATCTATTTTTTTGTATAAAATCCTTTTTTTTTGGAATGCTAGCTTTTCGAAGGCAATATGGAATTTAAAGAGAAATATTTAATTTACCAAAGATTATAAACTTAAACAAACATTTTGTCAAAAAGAAATAATTTATCTATTGAAACTTCTTTTTACACAAATAAACACTAAATAGGATGGCAAGGTTGTTGATAATATGCTGTTCTTAAGGATTGGAAGAAACGCAACGTACTTCTAAGCAAAATATTTAACGATGATTGTAATCGAAAAAAATACAAATCCCTATCTTCTATGCCCAGTTTAAATCATTTTAGTATCTCACTGAGATTTTGTTAAATCTAATTAGCTATAAGATGACTTATGAGTATTCATATCACTCCATTTAAAGTTTTTAAAACCCTTAAATGTTATTAATTTATGGTTTGCAGTAGTGGGCTTAAGACTTAATTTTTAGTTTTGATTTATAATTCGAATTAAGACCATCAAAAACCTTGGAAAAAAGTATAATTTCATTGAGAGTTACAAAACCTTGTTTTAAAGTTTTATTCATACCATTTTTAAACGATTGTAGTCGCATTCATTTCATCAATTTTCATTTATGTTATGATTTCTCTTCGAAACTTGGTTTATTTATAATTTTCGTAGCATTTATGAAATTAGTTCATAACAAAATACACACGTATATAATAATACTATATAAAAATTAAATTTATCGTTCTTACTTATGCTTGTGGTCTATGCTTTTTTCATAAACCTCAATAACCAGGATTATCGATCATAGATTTTACCTACATTTGTTGTATAAAAGTTATTACCTATTTGCTGTAAAATAATGGGCTAAATGTCTGCAAGATAAGGCCATCGATTCAAAAGACAACTTTATTAAGTTACCCAAATGTTAATAGATATCTACTCTAAAAAAACTGATTGGTAAATTTGCCATACATTTTGATTTGGAAATTCTGCAAACGTTTACCTAGAACTTACCTCCAACCCCAACTGAACCGACATATTTCAATTTTACCCTACATGAGTGTCTGCCTTCACATCTTCACCCACTAGGATGAAAAACACCAGAAGACAAAAACACATTTCATCATCAAAAACATCTATTAAAAATAAAAAAAACCTGATAATTACGAAGGCAACGTTGCTATTTCCCCCACCTTAAAGTCCAACACACGTACAAAAAAGTATCGAATTTCTATCTAAACACCTCAGTGTAAGCGGGACAACCCCTTATGCATCACCCCAACGAACGGTCTGTGCTCCAATCAAAGACATATTTGGATCGGAGAACCGAACAGAATTTTTTTCCGAGCGGCGCGGTCTAAATTTAGTTCGGAACAAAATTGAAAAAAAAATACCCTGTCATCTGTTTTCTTCATTTTCACTTTGCAACTTTTCCTCCATTTTATCACCTTTCCCCTTTTTCAAAAACAACAACAAGAAAATGAAAGAAACAGAGGCTAAAAATTGCAAAGTAGTTCTATCTCCTTTTGGTCGATTGGAAAATTCTCAAAGAAAATCGAGATAAACATGTGTGTGGAAAACAAGTGGGAAGAAGGAAAACCGCTAAATCGGTCTTCGAGGTTCGCGCACACCTGAAATTTTAACGGATGAAAAAAAAAACTTTCTCATCTGCAGACACTTGCGTTATACAGTTATGCGTTCGTATACATATAGGGGTTGTTTTTTTTTTTAAATTTTGATTTATCAATGTGTGAGTGGAATCAAGAGAAACCTAAGGATTTGAGATATTTTTCATCTCTTGGCTAGCGTTGCCGTCAAAAAAGAATCGATCACCTTGAAATTTAAATTTTCTCTCTTGTTGTTTTGTATCTTTTATTTTTGATTGGTTGGTGGGGTTTTTATTTTGGTAGATATTTTTTTTATTTTCGGAAATGGAAATATGAGAGTTTACGAAATAAATTTCTATTTTTTTGGCCTAAGCTTAAGGAATGTGTTTGGTTTGCCCAGCAATATAATGGAGGTCAGTATCTTATTACTGGAAATTTCGGTTATTTCTTCACAAACATACATTTGTACATACATATATACGTTTATAATTTTCACGGACATTAAATTAAAACAAAGAAAGAGAAGAAAGTATGGAAACATATATTTCAATTGTTCTGTTGCAATTTGTGTACTTTATATAGTTTACAATATTATGAAATGATTTAATGATATTTGCAGTCAATTTTTGTGAGATGAAGGTATTGTATAGGAATTTATAAATATTTTCATTTTTGTTTAAATGTTAATTCTAAAAATAGATTTTCAAGTAGGTGTTTGATGATCTCTTTTCACTGGGGACGAAGGCGACTACGACGACGACGGGGATATCTGTCTCGTAGTTTTCTTGTGTCATTATAAATATTCAAGTTTTGCCTGTCATTTTCAAAATCGAAATGAAACGATGACAAATTGAAAAATCTAGCAGTTTGAATTGTTTATGTTAAAATTTTGAGAAAGTTAATAAAATTTCGTTGTTGTTTTTTATATTTGACTCATACGAGTGGAGGAATTTATTCGTATATTTTTGTATATTTTAGACTCAAAGATAAGTACTGTATGTATGTACATACAATTTTCTATATTTTGGCAAAGTTTCATCTTTTGAGTGGGTGTTTTTTGTACTAATATTTTAGAAAATAAGTTTTATAATATTATCAGTTTGAAAGTGTACATTGATATTTAAGTGAACCTTAGCCCCAAAGGTGTTTAAGGTCTCATATAAGATCATCTTAGCTTTAGAATGAGATGTTAAGAGAGGCCAAGGATAGCATTTAAAGTATAAATCCTTTTTTTATCTTTGAATTGAATTCTATTTGATAATAAATATAATTTCGTCTGAACTAGGCATATTCGTTCCTTTGATTTGTTTGATCTCCAAAAGAGTTTGTCTTAAGTTACTGGAATATAATTTTATAGGATTATTAGATTCAGAATAGAAAATACAATTACTAATTTGAAAATGAGCTTTGTAAGAAAACTACAATATTTGTTGAAACGACTTAAAAAGCGAGGTTTAACGTCTTTGTTTTGAAATCAAAAACAAATTAAGTAAGATTCAATGTTAATGAGGCATTTAAATTTTGAATGTAATTTAAAAAAAAAATTACTTTATGTTACAGAAGATTTATTTGGTTAAATATAATTGAAAGTTAGTCACAGGTTTTTATTGAAGAAATAAATTTAGACTGAGGCAAACTCATTTAACTTGAACTCGAGTTTTATAGAACTATACTCGTCGCCTGATAAATTGGTTGGCGTAGGGAAGTATAAATCTAAGTTTGAGGTAAGAAAATTAAATTATTGAGTCGCTTTTATTCTTAATTTTAAATTTTTAATTTGCTCATGATGAATGTTAAAAGGAGCAGTTCCAGTTTTGTGAGACAATCATTCTTAGTTGTGCCTTAAAACAATTCAATAACATATTAATTCATTTATAATATAATCAGTATGCCATATTTTCAAACAGCATATGGAAGCAGGAATACGTTGTAAAAAAATCAGAAATATTTAATTGGAACACATTCTTTTTAGCTTAAAAATGGAATGACTCGACAAATATTTGTATGTTAATAGTAAAAATGTTGTTCTGTCAAGTTTCCTATAGGAAACCTTAATTAAAGTTTTGCGTTTTATCTTAATCAGCGATTTTTCGTACTGCTGTATATGTATTTCGTATAGAAACTACTTTCTTCTTATTATAATTTTTTTTTAATATTATTCTGAACTTAACATAATAAAATAAACAAGAAATTATCCTAAGTTGACATACGTACGTTAAAGAAATGTTATTTAGGAATACTTTATCGTAAGAAGCAAAAAAAAGGAAAGGAAAAAACCTTTTAAATATGTTTTATTTAAAAATTTGAAAGAAATAGGTAAAGTTTTAATAACTAAATAAGTTTTAATGCAACCAACAATTTATTTTGTAACTTAGTTTTAACAGGACAAATTCTGTAGAATTTTCAACTAAGTTAATAAGATACTTAGGATTATGAACTTTATAATACTGTAACTAATACATTTCTTGAGTATTTTCTTCAAGAAATTTTAAAGACCTAAGAATAAAAAATCAGTAAAGTTACTTAAAGTTTCGAAGCCTCTTATATTCAAATAATGTATATATTAAAACCATAAAATATGCCTAATTTCATCAATAGATTTAACGCGTTCTATACCACGAATCAGTCATTTGTTTAAAAACAGTTCTCGACTTTAAAAAACTGTTTTTGTTTATTTTGGCATACTTAACTATTATCATTTACTCTTAGTTATTAATTTTTGTTCCTAAAATTTAAGCAAAACAACTAATATCCAACTTTCGATTAAAAATAATTAAAGACTGAATAAGCGAATAACTTTTTGCAAACAATAAAACATAATTTGATTTTATATATTGAAATAGTCCATGCTTAAAAAAAAAAAACATGCATAAAAGTCAGGTTACCTATATTTTTTGAAAAGCTGAAAAAGCAATCGTTAAGCAAATTTTATGTATAGTATGTATATAAATGAACTTTAAAATCAAATTGTTAACAAGACAAAAATACTGACCTAGCTTTAGCTTTCGTTAGGATTTCAACTTGTTCTTGAAAATCATTCATAATTTCGTTGTGCTTCTTTTTCAGAATCATTGTTGTTTCTTCGGATTCTAGATGAACATCGTCGAGCAATTTACGCAGTTTTAAAAGTTCAGTATCACGTTTGCGGTTAGCTTCGAACTAGATAGGTAATAAAAGTTCAAATAATTTCTAAGAAAAATAATTAATTTTAAATCATACCTGATGTTCAGCACCACCTTCAGCCTCTTCCAGACGCTCAGACATTTGGATGACTTGTACGCTGAGATCTGCCTTCTCACGTTCAATCTATCGAATCAAATTAGAAATTGGAAATAAGTTTAATAGTTCTTAAAAATTAATAATATTTACAAACAAATTTGCAAAGTTAACCACCTTTTTCCAATATCAATCGAAAATGCCAACAAATATTCGATATACGCCATAGTAACCCATTGACAAAAAAAAGTACGTATGTACCGGTGTTGTTTTTTACTATTATTATTATAATTATTATTTCTACTTCAAGTCATCGACAACTGCAACATTTTAACAAGAGAATTTACTGTCATAATATTAAAGAGAAAGAAATTTCTAAAGATCTGTTCCTGATTATTTTAATTTTATCCTTAAAAACCATACAAATAACAAAAAATGTAATATATAGGCCATTAAGTTGCAACATTGTATTTAACGACACAAAATGAAGCATAGGATGATCTAAAATAACATTTCTTCACTTAAATGTAATAATAGTTTGTTATGTGCTCTCTGTGTCTGTGTCAGAAATTGCATGCTTTAGTTGCTTCGGTTTAGAATTAAAAAAAGAAGTGTACATAAGTCATTAGTGATCGCCTTCACTCGTCACTTCTTTAACTTTTGCTTTTGATCAATTAATGAGGCCTGTCTAATTTATGCATCTCATTTTTTTTTTTTTTTAATAATGTGTGGATAGTTTTACGAGTTAAGTGACAAACTTTGATCTTTATTCTTGATCCTTATAAAATCACATAATCTAATGTGCTGTTTTATATGTTTTGGTTTAAAGCTACACAATTGACAAATTTGTATGTATACTTCCAAGTGTGTTTACATTTATTTGTCAAGATAAATATTGGTAACTATGCAAAAATATTGAATGTTAGATAAACAAAATATGTTGATAAATTAAATATCATAGAATGTGCTCGCTTTATTATTGTTAATAGAATTTGGCACACTTTTGTATACACAACTTAAGAGGAATGCACCACACATGTCAAGTTAGCACATTTCAAAAATGAAAATGCTTAATTTTTTATTTAGAATATTTTGGCAACATAAACTTAATAAAATATATTCAATATACATATTTGTAGCTAAGTTATTGAAATATTTATAAAAATTGTGGTTGCAATTTAGTTTCCGGTAAAAAATTAAAGGTCTTCGCTATGGCTTATATTTAAATTTATCCCAGAAACATTATGCATATGTATATGTTTTTTTATTTTGGGAAAATTGTTATACAATTTATCAAAAGAAAAGATAAATCTATGATATGGCATAAGAACTTTTAAAAATAAAAGAATCTTATATAGGTTTTGGAACCAACTCATTTTTCAAAATTAATTAAGAATGTTTCAGGTTTCTGAAGCTTGAAGAAGGACAGTCCTTATTTTTGTTGGTTGTTTATCTATGGAGGTTCTAGATCCTTGAAATAATGAAACAAGAAATTATTGGGGCTGTTTTTAAACTTGCCTTAATTAGTGAATTAAATTTTGTATGGCCATTGTTAAAATGTATTTGGGAATTGGTTCAAAATATAGGGATTACGATATTTTAAGTTGTAATGATTTTTGGCTTTGGAAGTATTTTTTTTTAATTACCTAAATGATGAAAATCATGCCATTACATCTTTAACTCGGCAAATCATTGAACTACGAACATTGGTAGAGAAATTTGTATAAATTTGAAAGGTCTGAACTAAGTCCTCATAAAAAGTCTATTTTCAGTTTAAAGATTTTTTTTTGTTTATATTATACGCTCACTCAAGGGGATATGAATACCCTTATGATGATTAATTACAGTGCGAGCAATTAGGAAGGGAGGGTAGGATTAGAAAGGAGATACCGATGCACATTGGTTTTGAATGTCTTCACATTGTTATGAGTGGGAAAAATTGAGTCTGGTAAAGCATTCCACATTCGTGTAGTGTGACTAAAGAAAGAATCTCAGTACGTCTGAAATTGGGCTCAAGGGTAAACTGATGGGTATTCCTAAAAGAGTGAGTATTATGGTTGAATTGTTTGAGAGGATAAATGCAACTAGCTATTTCCTTAGAGAATTGTTTATGAAAGTAGCGATAAAATAATAACAGGCATGAAACCTTGCGATGGTGCTCGAAAGATACAAAAGTTTCAGTTAGATAACTACCACCTATTATTTTTAGAGCTCTCTTTTGAATTGTGTCTAGGAGGCTCAATTAGGTTATTGGAGTACCTGCATAGATATGGGAATTGTTGTCTAGTTTCGGACGAATATAGGCTTTATAGATTATAGCCAGATCAGAAGGGGTAAAAAACGACTTGCATACAAAAAGTAAGTATACGCCTAGGTGTACTACTTTTACAGTTTTACCGTCTTTGTTTTCAGGGATAATTAAGACACGGCATAATTAAGTTAATTTTTGGCATTGTATCAATACCTAACATTACTTATGTAGGTACATTAGTTACTTTAAGGTGAGATAAGAATGCATACTGGTCATTTATTATTTTCGTTTTTCTTCCAGAATAGAACCGATAATTCCTAAAGGTAAAGTTTTTAATGCTAATTTGTATAGGGTTGCCATATAGTCAAACTTCTCATTTTTAATACTATTTTATCAAATCATTTATGTGTAAATAAAAACATTTTCTAAGGAATTGTTAACTAAAAATGATTCCTTTTTTGAGTGTCTCGCAAATCAATTGATTTACTGCATTTTTAAAAATCCTGAATTAAAATTTAGTACACTTTAATACTGATCTTTTGTTGATGCATTGAAACGGGAAAAAAAGTTTATAAAAACAAATAATTTGTTTGAAGGGAACAGAATATGTAATGTATGGATGATTATATTAATATTGTTATTTAATTGTACATGTTTTTTTTTTTTAATTGCAATATTCATTTTCTATTCTTCAAAAACAAATACAAAACTAAGGTTTAATTATTTTGTTCTTGTTTGTCTAACATATGCCCCGCCAATTTTAATAGCATTTTAAAAACATTTTCTTCTCTAACATAAAATCCGGCAATTTTCATGTAATTTCTTGGTATTACTCACGTAAAATGCTTCAGAAAATTATTGGAAATTTGCCAAATTTAACAAAAAAAATACCTACACTTGATATTTTTGTATCTATACTTTTATATGCCAATCATAAATATATTTAAACTAAAACACTTCCATGCATTTTGTTCTATATGTGACCTAATTATATAAAAATTTTCAAATTAAAAGTTTAATAAAATACACCAACAAAAATATGAAACATAATTTATTACAAAAACAAAAAAAATGTTAACTCTTAGTAACTAAGCTAAAGAAATATAAATCTCTCTCACAGCCTATAAAAGATTTTTCTCGAGAAGTCGTTGTTTTTTTTTAAGAAAATTTCTATATGTTATGATTGGACTCATCACCTGAATATTAGAAATAAAGAAAATGAGAACCACCGACCGGTTCGAGAAACATTTACTAAAAATACTATGATGACACAACTAAATTGTTGAGTCATTAAAATATTTTTAATATACTTATGAGTTTTTATTTGATGCCAAAGTACCTATTGGAGAAAACTTGATGAGTATAAATATTGAGGAAATAAATTCCTAAAATAAATATTTCGTATTTATTATGGGTCAAACGTTATAGAAGGTGATATTTTTTGTACTTAGCATGAATAAAAGTATTATGATGCTGTTTTGAAGAGTTTTATCACTTTAAGGAGAACATAGGACTGTAAGGGAAATGTATTATGTTAAATTTTAAGATCTTAATTATATTTTTGTCAAGACTTTCTTAGTTTTAGTTGTCTACCTTTGATCTTTTTTTAAAAAAAAATTATTTTATAAATAGGTATGGAAAATTCATTTTGAAGTTAATAGGAATTTACTGTTCTTTAACTAGATTTCAAGCTTGTGATTGCTTATGGCAATGTACTTGTATGAAAAAATTCAAATTTCAATCTCATCATTCAATCCCTGATTGCATTTTTGTCTTACATTTTTGATTACAATAATGGCAATCTTTAAAGAATTAATGTATGCTCTTTCTTTCTTTTACCGATCTCAAAATGAAATCAATGAATATCATCTATAAATTAAAGATTTATGGAAGATATGCATTGAAGAATGATTGCAAGTTCTTACAATGGAAGATAGTTTTTAGTTTGTAACAACTCTTCTGTCTACCTCTATCTTTTTCTGGATGTTTTTATCATTTCTATTTATTCTCTAAAGAAATATTTGGAAGAACTAAATAATTCCACAATACCTAAGGAAGTGTATTGATGTTGTTCTTATTTGGGACTATAACTACGCACATCAAGTCAGTTGACTTTGGAAAGTTTACACGAAGCCACCCCCAGAAAGTTTTTGAAAGTGTATCAGGAATAACAGTAAGCGGCTCATTATTTTCATTTAATTTTCGAGTCATTTTTGTTTATTTTTTGGGCAGTTTGTTGATATTTTTTTGTTTGAAATTTCTTTTAAAAAAGTATTTTTTTATAAAGGCTCAGGGCAATATTTAAAAGTTGATTTTGAAAATTGTGTCTTGTTAAAAAGACATAAAATGGGGCTCTTATTGTCAACATTGTTGTTATTGTCATATGGTCTTAACCTTAAGGAAATAACTTGCTTTCAAGATTTCATTCTACAACTTAATTATGAAAACGTATTCCCTGAGTAACTAGTTCTTTAGTTCGAAAGTTTAAAGAGAGACCTTTATTCCCAAACATTTTGATTAAAAGCAAACAAAAAATAAATAATTTTTCATAAAAACTAAATTATTTATTTAGTGAAAACACAAATTTGTAAAATGCTTAGAATTTTACTATATAGTATTTTTTTTCCCATTACAAAATTTTAATATATTTCTGCTAAGGAAATACTATTACAACTTCCTCAATGGTCAAAATGGAATAGTTCGTGAAAAATGTGACAGTTCGTGGGAGATCAATATAAATCTGGGGATTTGAAATGTCAGAAAAATATGATTTCATATGAATTTAGAAAACTTCTAAAAGTTAGAATATCAATTTGGTGATTTTAACACTAGAGAAATTTTAAAAGAGTCTTAAGATGCTAAAAACGTTTTAAATTAGCAAAGCCATCTTTTTGGCTTAGTACCAAAATGGACTTAACATTTAATCTATTAGTTAAAATTTTAAGAAGTGATTTTTCAACTGCTTTCCTAACGTAATGTATTTACATAAAAATAAAAAGAGAATATCTTAAACCTAACCAAAAACAAGCATTGACTTTCCCCAAGATTTTGAAACCCTTCACTAACTTAAAAAAAATAAAATTGATTACTTTATTTAAAGGAGATTACGAAAAGTATAAAGTATATTTCACAACTTTCGTAAAATTATATATTTCAACTTGTTGTAGGTACATATATATATTATGAGAAAAATATATATTATAAGAATTCAAAAATCCCCATCATGAATCTAATATTAGATCGATATAGAACGAACCATTGCATATTTGCTATTCGCACGGCAAGCGATACGCTTCGGGTTTGAGAAATATTCTCAAAAAAAAAAACTCTTCTAGAATTTAATTTTGAAATTATACAAATATACATACTAACGTATATTAAAAGAAAAGAAAAAAAAAAGAAAGGAAATATTTTTAAATATCCATTGTATTGAATGTCGAATGTTGGATGATTTTTTTGTTTTTTCTAATCTAAAATTAGATTCTATATCGTTCCACATAGAGCTTATAAGAATTTTCATTTAATTTCTCTTTTTTTATTGTTGTTATTTTCTTTTCTTTTTGGAACAGAATGCGGACAAAATTTTGTCTCGTTTAGAAAAAAAAATATATTTGAGAACCATTTGCACGTCACGTTGCTTATTCTTATAGAATTAGGAAAAAAATCACGATGATGAAGAGGATGATGTTGAGGAAAAATGAAAACAACAACAACAAAAGATTCTCAAAAATACATCGTGAATTTTTTTCTTTTTTCTAAATTTATAACTCGAGGTAATATTTTGTGTGCTTTATTTTTATTTCTTTTTTTCAAAAATTAATTTTACAGGAAGCAAAAGCTGAGCTGGCAGCTATAGGGTTGCTGCTGTTGCTGTTCAATATCGTTGGACAGTTCTATTTGTTCACCTGACGCAGAAACTCACGCATCAAAAAACGAAAAAAAAAAATAGAAACGCAAAGAATGCCGAAATGAGTTCCAATTGCAAGTGCAATAGAATTAGAAATTTGTATTTTATTTTGTACTCAAAGAGTCTCGACCGACACATTATTTGCTTTGATTTGATTGAAATAGAATATAATCTATTTTTTGAGGGGAAAACTCTATCTAGATCGATGGACGTGAAGTTCAATGTACATTTAACGAAAGATTTTGTCTTTTTCTTGGTGTCGTACATCACTAAATTGGCATGTTTTAAGCGACCGACAGCGAAAACGACAACGACGACAAACTGCGACGAGGCATGGCTATGCGCCATCAGGTTTTGGTGACATTTTCGATTGTTTTTTTTGTGTTAGATTGGTTTTCTTTTTTGTTAGATTAAAAAAAAAATAAGAGTTCCTTACCCTTTGGCGCAATTCGCGTTCCACTTCAAGATCATCTTGGAGTAGACGAATTTTATCCTGGAAAAATTTCGACACATGAATTTAAAATATTTTTGATAATTTGTATTTAAAATAAAAAATTAAGGACAAAAAAACATAAATAGTTTTTAGAACTTAGAAAAATTCACTTTTCTTTCAATAATGAAGTTTCGTTAAGTTTTTTAATTCACTTTTCTGATGTAGTAGATATTATATAACACTTAATGTTTTGCATCAGTTTTCTTGTATTTATGTATTTTGTTTTTATCATTTTTTTTTTCGTTAAAGTTTTTCTTTATTTTTTTTTTATTTTCACTTAATCCTTTGTTTTCTTTGGTGTTTTATATATGTCCATGTTTGGGAACGATTATTTTTTACCTCCAAGCGTGAGAGATTTGATAAATCGGCGGAATATTCAATATTGACATCAGCAACTCCGCCTCCAGTTGAACTGGCTCTATAAGAGTATTTTGATGAACGTGCCACAGTTGAAGACATTTTTATTTTATTTTTTATTCAACACAGAAAATTAATATATGAGATTGTTCAATAAAAAAACACTGAAAAATTAATTAAGAAAAATAATTAATACAAAATTTATGTACGCGCCCGTAAAAAAAATTTAAGAAAAACTAAACAAAAATAAGATATCCTTAAGAAGAAAAATCAAAATCAAAACTTTAAAAGAAAAATACAAAATATCCTAACAGAAAGAGAGAAACAAAAATCCACTTCAAGGTGCGTAGTTGTCACCGAGTCACCGATATTATTCGTAATAAACGTCGGAGTAAGGCTGGTGATCTACTGAACAAGAGATCCCCGTGTCGTTCGAATTAAGAGTATTTCGATATTCGAGCAAACGAATTCGTTTTTCGGTTCAAAATTTTTTTCTTAAATAATCTTCATCTACTAATATCTATCTAGTTTTTATCTAGATGGTGTTTTTAATGGTTGTATTGGTGAGAAATAGACATAAGATATTTTTAGATTCAAAAACTCATTCGGAACAGCTGAGTGAATTGAAGAGTGAGAGAGAAAAATCATCTACAGTGAGAGTATTGAAGAAGAAAGCTCATAGTGTTTTCCCGATGATGTCTGGAAGATTTTTTTAAAGAATGTTTTTGAAATTAGTTTTTAGTTAAAAATGAAAATGAGTTTTTTTTTTGTTATTTGCTATATCATAATTTTGAAGGAATTTTGTTTATTTTATACTTGAAAGTCCCTATAATAACACAATTGAATGTGTCCTACTAAAAACATACAAATTTATTAAAAAAAAGAAAGGTATAGAAACTCATATAGCTAATCATGAGGCTTTAGGAATTAGGATGTCTGCGATTTTGATGTTTATGGGGGTTTTTGAGTGAAAGCATGTTAATTAGATTTTGCTTTTCAAAATATCGAAATCGGAAGGAATGAGAATTTTCCAAAAATAGAGTAGCCAGTATGTATATACGAAAACACAAATATAAAAGATATTCATAGAAAATGCGTTGTTATTGTTATTATTGTTATAGCTTTTACTTTTCAAAAAAGTCCTCTGACACATCATTATCATTGGTCCGACAAACTCAAGAAACTTAATTTTTTCCAGGAGGGAAGAGGGTTATAATAAACTTTGAATTATGGTCTAAGAACAACACAAGTATGTGTCCTTCGTTGGGTCAATTATATAAAATATTTTGGTTTCAACCGTAAAATTTCATTGGACTCAACAGTTTACTCTGAATGTTGTATTGTTTATTTGTTAACCTTTAAAGTTTGATAGACGGATAGATTGATAGATTTTTCAAAGTATATTATTATTGAATCATATAAATCTTTATAAACATGAAAAAAGGGTCTCAAGTCAAAAAAGTCAAGTAGTTGCTCAGAAATTGTGTGACATTTTTGAATTTCTGTATTTTTGAAAATACTTGCATCGAATATTGCTTTTTTTAATTTATAAATCAATTATTTTATTAAATAAATAAAGTCTTAAAACTTTTTAGTTGAGTGCATTGAGATCATAATGAACATTGACATTCCAACTTGTTAACTAAGGCCTCGAAAAAGTAATCATATTGATTGTATACTCGGAGGAGTGGTTTGCGAAAGGAGTAAAATGTCAATTTTGACATTTCTACCATAAAAAACATATGATGATGAAAATTATCAAGGATCATCTGACGTTTCGTGACATGAAACGACAATACCGAGAGTGTCCAAAGAGTAGGTTTTGTTACAATACCAACAAATGTTTGTACAAGTTTCTTTTTGTTGTTGCAATAATATTGTTGTGCACTTTTTCACATTCGCCACGATATTGAAAAAAATACACAGAATATTATTTGATAAAATGAAATAAGGCACTCTTATATTAGCAAATATGATTTTGTTCAACTAATTTTATAATAATAAAGTAAACTTTTATTTTAGTTGAAATTTAAAAAAATTAAAAATTTTTTCCAATTTAAAACCCATGTCAGCATTAATAAAGAAACAAAAATAAAAAAGTAAATAATCAACTAATTTAATAATAATAAAGTAAACTTTTACTAAACAATTTTTCCAATTTAAAACCCATGTCAGCATTACCTAATAAAGAAACAAAAATAAAAAAGTAAATAATTAAATTTTTGATTTTAATTTATATTATATCCGGATATTCGTTCATCCGTCTTCAAACGTACGCTCGAGGATGGATGAACGAATATCCAAAACGTGTCACACAATAATAAAGATATTTAAAGTTAAGTAATTGTTTTTTAAAATAAAAGAATAAATATAAATTATAATAAAAAATTTAATTATTTTGTTTTTTATTTTTAACTTCCCATAGGAAGTTATTGTAATGGGTCCGATTTGTCTGTACGTTCGCGACGTTTTTTTCATCGCCCATAGCTGAAGAACAATATATAATTTGTGAATTTGGCTTTCAACTAATTTTATCTTATAAGTAATATTGTTTTCAACATTCTGAAAATTTTTGAGAAAGATGGAATTGATAGTTTTTTTTTTTTTACAAAAAATTACTCAAAGTTTATAAAAATTGATTTTTGACTCAAATATCTTTTCAAAACCTTCAGATATTGGTATAAACTACTTTTAAATTTTAAAAAATATTGTTGACAAAATTCAGTAAAATTTTGAGAAAAATCGAATTGACAGTTTTTGTTACAAAAAATAAAAACATAACAAAAAAACAAAACTAAAACTTGGTAAATATTTACTTTCGACTCAAACAGCTTTTCAAAAATTAAAAATTTTGTCTTCAAACTTTTTTTCACAGAAAATAATGCTTTCGATATTCAGTAATTTTTTATATAAATCCAACAGTCCGTTTTTCATAAAAAATGAAATCTGCAAGAAATTTTACGCATATTTCGTAAAAATTGAAGTTCGGTTCTTGATATCTCCCAAATTAATTTTATTCATCCAATTTTTAAAAATTTAAGAAATGCTACTAAAATTTCTTTTCGACTAAAACAAAACTCTATTATAAAAAATGAAGAATTCCTCCTAAAATTGGTAAAAATTTGTTTTCGACTAAAAATCTATTTAACAAAACTAGATTCTCAAACTAAACTATTTCTTAATATGAAAAATATTGTTGGTAATTTTAAAATTTTTAAGAATAATTCACGTGACTACTTTTTTAACCAACCCTACAAACTTTTAAGCAAGACAAATATTCGGGTAAAAGTTTTTAGTTAAATTC